>NC_092799.1:34182973-34552330 GCF_918797505.1 Bemisia tabaci
CACGCATTGCGTAATGCGTGAAGTATTCCTGTTAGGTTTGTAGGCGCCAATGCGCGTATCGCGCTGGCTACCCGCCCGCCGCGCCGCGCCGCGCCGCGCCGCAGCGTACCACGGCGCTTGAAGCAACTATTTCACACCAGAGGTATTGCACAGTATCATACGAAATTGAAGACGTTCCAACATATTAGGATAATGGCAGGCATCCATTGAAAGTACGGAGCTTTCCTCGCAAAATAAATCAAGATACTACGGCCCAAAAAGAGAGCGGTAGTCCAAAAACTCACTAAGTCCTAGCATCCGTAATTAGTAACGTTTAGCATACACTTTATCGCCAGGCTGTTGCTTAGTCGCCATCGGCTATAAAAGGCTATGAGAAATTGTGTTGCCGGCTATAGAAGCTATGGGAAATCTTACAGCCGGCTGTAGGTCTATAGTATTTTGGAACACAGATTCTACTGCCAATTTTTACCAGGGTAACTTGGTCTCAACATAGTTCCATGTTAGTACCTTGATGGTCACTGTTGATAAAACTGACAAAGTTGGTACCTTATGGTATCATGTTACTACCATGTTGGCATCATGTAGATACCATGTTGGCATCATGTTGATACCATGTTGGCGCCGTATTTCACTCACCGACATAGTCACTTTTAGAGAGAAGTACGTCAACGGTGAAACTGCATTACCGCGTATATCTCATTTGCGGTGTTTCAAACTCCCCGTTCTGCTTTATCAAAGGGGAACGAACCAATACTACCGGTCTGAAAGTTTCGCAGAATATTCTCCAGGCAGAGAGCGAAAACCAGGGAAGAAATGGCCTCGAACATCTTCCCATGTAAGAAATAAAGTACGATAGATTATCTGCACGGAAAAAACAACTTAGCGCTGAGCCCTAACATTTTGGATCAAATGTAGCCAACTAAAGGCGGAAGTTCTGAGCCTCACAGTCAGTAAGGCTGGACCCTAAAGCTGGAGGGCTGGAGGGCTGGACCCTAAAGTTGTAGGACTCATCACAACTGCCTTTAGTTGGCTCCATTTAATCTAAAATGTTAGGGCTCAGAGCTAGGTTGTTTTTCAGTGAAGCATTGCAAACCGAGATACGTATTTCAACGGTCTCACCGTCGATATATCGTCGCTCCTACGACGTAAGGGCGTATCTCGATTTCCACATGAGCCCCAAAAAGCATAGAGTTATACGGAGAACAGGGTTCACGTTGAAATCGAGATAAGCTCTTACGTCAGAGGAGCGACGATATGATGTTTCTAGCCTTCCGACCAAAGTATCACAAGCGCCATGCCACGTTTAAAAATAACCGCCGCCATTTTATTTTTTTACAGAGAAATTGTTGGCTGAACCTGTTTGAAAATTTCACATAATTCTATTGACAGCACAAAGAAAATTCAGTGAAATTTTTAGACAGCTTCGTTGAGCAGTTCCTCTGTAAAAAATAAAATGGCGGCGGCAAATTATTAAACGTCGCATGGCACTCGTGTTAATTCGGCCGGGAGGTGACGATCTGTTGAACGAACATACTCCCAGTTTGACGAATGCGTGTCCGCCGAGTGACGGAAATCGACGGATTGTCACTGGAAGTTTATTTTTTGGCGGGAAAACGCAATGCCGAACTTAAAGAGTCATTTTCGGGAAAACAACCCAAAATTTGAATTTTAGGAGACTCGTATGTATGCCAAGCAGCGGAGCAATCCGTTCCCTTCCCTTTCTGGCATCCAGATTTTAATTATAATTCATAATAATTGCCTACGCCGAGGAAATCCTCACATGCAGGGGAGCCGCTCACGTGGAATGCCGCGGCGTTTCCGCCGACAGCGTTGCCGAACCGCACCGGTAATCGCGATTACCCGCCGACTCGGTTGGACGCTTGCGGACGAAGTGACAACCCTGAGTTCGCCGACCATCGAGTGAATATACTTTCTAAATTACGGGGAATCATAACTGTTGAGCCCATGCCGGAGTTGAACTAGATAACTAATGCATTTTATACAGACCGTTTGAGCTTTCATAACATTTTCCTACCTGCCTGTAATCTACGCTTGTTCTTGCACATATGAGGACTTATCTGTAACAATAGCGGATAGGAAACATTATCTTTTCGAAACACGCTTAAAAAACTGTTTTGTTCACACAAAAATTTAATATGTTTGGCTCTGGCATAACGTACAGATCTCGAAGATCACATCTCAAGTATTTTCTCAAAATTTTCTCGATGTCAAAACAGTTTTTTTAATGTGTTTCGAAAAGGTAATTTTTCACATCCGCTATTGTTACAGATAAGTCCTCATATGTGCTTCTGCACCTGCCATGACATGGGTCCGGCCACCTTTAAAACAACTCTTTCCGTTATTGAAAGCACTCTGATTCGTCTAATACTTTTTCATTCTGTATTATTATTTATTTATTTATTTATTCATTTATTTATCTATTTATTTATTTATTTATTTTGGACATTGTTATGTATCAACCAGGGCAGGATTTACCTACTTGCCGCCCATGGGCCGCCTGTATTTTGCCGCCCCCTTCTCATTCGTTTTGAAACATCAATAAAAACCATCAAAAGAACGTGCCAGCGGAGAGAGGATGCCGCCCCCTTCTCAATCGTTTTGTAAAATCAATAATAACCATCAAGTGAACGTGCCAGCGGAGGAAGGATGCAGAAGACGCGTTTACTTGTGTTGGACACATTTTTTGGGAAAGCCCTGTCAACACTACTAGCAAAAGTTCACGGAACTTTGCGCGCAAGTTAAGTTCCGTAAACCTATCTCTGTGTGGACAAGGCCTTCCATTCATAAGAAATGAACGAAAAAATTATGAAAGAACAAACATAAATGTAGTTTAATGATTTTAACTTCCACCGCCGCGCAGACTGCACTGTCTTTGGCGCAATGCGTGAAGTATTCCGACAGTCTTGTAGGCGCTAAGCGTTTCACGCTGACCTCACTGTCTTGGGCGTAATGCGTGAAGTATTCATGCATTCTTGTAGGCGCTATCCGTTTCACGCTGACTGCAGTGACCGCAGTGTATTTGACGCAATGCGTGAAGTATTCATGGAGTCTTGTAGGCGCTAATATTTGTTACATGCTGACCGCCGCGCCAAGGGCCTCTCCTTTTCATCTCAAGTCCTCGTCATCATTTCTCTCTGAGTCGCGCCGTTTCAGGCCAAATTGCGTGTTTGGCTTCTCTCTTAACGCGACTAATTAAAGGTGCTGTCTCTTGTATCACTGAAAGAAGACAAAATTAGAAATTACCTCACTCCCAGAAAATGAGAGATTTTGTCGCCTTTTCTCGTTTGTAATTTTTTTTTCTAAATTCGATTTTTTTTATACCTACATTTAAAAAAAAAATTGCAAAATTTGTCGCCCCCTAGATTTGCCGCCATGGGCCGCGGCCCATGTGGCCATCCCCTTAATCCAGCCCTGGTATCAACTGGGACAATATATTTTTTAAAAATGACGCTCTTTCTTGTGGTGCAAAAGTTAAGTTTTAAGGAAATAGGCCTAGCAGCGTCTGAGTGGATAATTTTATTGATAAAATCCTACGTTTCACGTGAAATTGTCAATAATAATCATCCTAAAATTTTTTAGATTGTTGAACAGATGATAATAAATAAATGAATTTCATCCCAGAAGTAAAGAGCCGGTCTTTTTCATTTCATATTAGGCCATACAGTGAATGTTCTGCGTGTTTGCATGGTAGCTTTTTTAACACACAAAAAAACGAACTTAAGGTTAGAAATTGGCATAAAAAGGTATCATTTTACTCAAGGCAGTATAAACACAGCTCTCTAGAAGAATTATGTGGACTTGCTTCTGTTTTGTTTGAAATGATACCAGCTTTTGCGCACTCACTGCTTTCTCATAATTCTCGTTTTTTACAAACGATTAAGACAATTGCTGATATTTTTGGGGGGTAGGATTGTGGAAGTGTCAACACCACTACACTCTCGGGTGTTGTTGGTTGTTCGCTGAATGTCAGTTTATTCTCATTCCCCAAAAAACATTCTTTGGACATGTTTTTTAGCAAGAACTACAGTCCCATAGATACGAGACAGCGATAGCCATTCGGTGAGTACCTATTGATTCAGGACCTCAAAAGCGACCGATTATTGACACCTTAACACCTCTCTTTGTCGCTTCTTCCCTTATTCTCTTTTGCCAAAAAGGGCAAATGGAGAGGGGGAAGAGAAAAGAGGGGGGAGAAAAGGAGCTTTCATGCATTGATCCTCTTCCACGCGGTCAGATGGTACTTGCTCCCCCCTCCCTCCCCCCTCCCTCCCCCGCTCCTGATATCTGGGGCCCTCCAACTTCTCATACCTCCCCCTCTCTGAAGACCGAGTTGGATATTCAACTAACACGGCCAGGCAGAGTTGCCATGTGGATATTTCAAAAAATCATGCGCAAACTTTGAGGGGTGACTGGATTTTTTTGTACACAAAAATGCAAAAACAGGCAATAGGCGGGAGGGTGAATGATACGAAGTTCTACAGGCAGGTGTTGAGGTATGTTGGGTCGAAAATCCTTTAAGTCACTTTCCCTGGAAGTCATCACAAATCAGCATTTTCTTCCCGCCCTGCAAAGCAATATTGTATCAAATTATGCCTTCAAATCCTCGGCGACCCAAAAATATGAAAAGGGGATGTTAACAAAAACTGCAAATTTTCATGTCTAATTTGTCTCATTTTAAAACTGAAAAGGTTATAAAGGAAAATTTCATAAGGACACCAATGGAACCACTTTTACAACCTCAAAGTTTGGGATGAGCGGAGTTATAAGTTTTTAAAGAGCCCAAATTTTGTCCGATCTCTTCCATAGGCTCGATCCACTGTGCGTCGTGGGAGGGAGAAAAGAGAGGGCGTCTTGCTAAAACTTGTCCAATTCAATGAGCCGATTGTATCTAAAGTTTCGAACCTCCTTGGGAAGTTCTGTCCCGGTCTGTCTCATCAATCACTAACACCAGTGGACACCGTTGTTACCAGATTCGACCAATCAGATCCGTTGGTTTTCGATAGGTCGAACCTCTCTGAGAACCACCTCGCGAGGTGGTACTTACCAAAATCACGCACCAACGTTACGATTCGTTGGTCAACGAATCGGAAGTTCCGAAATTCAATTAGGATGGCAGCTCGGAAGTTCGGGCACAAAAGTAGTAGAGTCCCTTTATACTGAGAGTCAAGACAACACCCCCTCATGGAGTCACAAACGGGCATAAAGATTACAGAAATTGAACGTTTTTTGTAATCTTTGATCGGCCCATTCTCAAATTCCTTTCTCCGCTCCTTCTCTCATTCCGTTTGCTCCTTGCCGAACTCGTGATTCCCGGTCCATTCCAGATTATAATCTTTGCAGTCGGTGAAAATGTAATCTTTATTCCCGTTTGTGACACTGTGAAGACCTAAAATACGATCAGACCAATCAGAAATGGATTCACATTGTCTTGACTCTCAGTATAAAGGGACTCTAAAAAGTAGTACCGAACCTCTAAAAGTAGTACCGAACCTCTAAAAAGTAGTACCGAACCTCTAAAAAGTAGTACCGAACCTCTAAAAAGTAGTACCGAACCTCTAAAAAGTAGTACCGAACCTCTAAAAAGTAGTACCGAACCTCTAAAAGTAGTACCGAACTCTAAAAGTTCGACCTCTATAATGAAATTCATAAGTTGGCTGCATTTCTGGGCCCTAACTTTATTCCGGAGCATCGGTGAAGGCCTGATGGATTTCCGGAGTTTCACATGTGTCTATACTCTCGCTATACAGGTACTCTACCCCCTCGTGGAGTCACAAACGAGAATAAAGATTATAGAAATTGAATGTTTTTCGTAATTTTGCCGAATTAGTAATTCCCCGGTCCAATCCAGATTATAATCTTTGCAATCGGTGAAAATGTGATCTTTATTCCCGTTTGTGACACTGTGAAGGCCTAAAATACGGGAACCAATCAGAAATGGATTCACATCGCCTTGACTCTCAGTATAAAGGGACTCTAAAAAGTAGTAAAAAAAAAAAATCCGCTAAATAAAATCCGCTTGATCCGGCAAGCGGCAACATGAGAGCCCGTTCACCCGGCCTGGGAGCGCGTGATTTGCGTGGCGAAAATAGGAATAGTGGGAGAGGATAATAGTTGGATGGGGAAAGGGGGAGGAATCGAAGCGAGGTCTCAGAGGGGAGGAGGGGTGCGAGGGTGGGCCATCTGAATGGCAGATGAGGTGAGGCCACGGCGGGCGATTGGAGGTGATGCAGGTGCCGTGAATTAAACTCCATTATTCACATGAACTTTCACACTTTCTCCGGCTTTGAGACCTCTCTCAGATTCGAGCCCTCCCCCCCCGACTCCGCCTTCAACTCGCTGACCCCTCTGTCCTTGACAAGCCGAGCCGTTTGCGACCTCACGCCGGCAGGATTCTCGATGATTACGTCAAGCTTCGAGGTATGGCCTGTAGATTCGGGCACACGGAGAGAAAACGAAAACTCAGCACAAAAGTTTGGTTAAAACGGGAAGTGACACACAAAATAACCCAAGCTAGCGTCCCTTTATACTGCACTGGCAGGGGCGTAGCTAGGAAATTTCTCTGGGGGGGGGGGGGGGCCATGGGACCACCTCTCGTGGTGAAGAGAGCGGGGGGTGAGGAATGGAGGATCCCGTTTTTCTGGGGGGGGGGGCACAAGATTTCTGGGGGGGGGGGGGCTGGCCCCCCCTAGCTACGTCCATGTGCACTGGAAAAAAAAGAAAAAACACATTGGATCTAGAGTCCAGACTCTTGAAAACATTGACAAGAAAAAGGACTCTTGATTCAATCAGATTTAAGCTTAAATGAAAAAGAAATCCGCTTAAATTAAGAGGCTTGGCTCTTGATTTAAGCTCAAATCTGATTGAATCAAGGGTATTTTTTCTTGTCGATGGTTTTAAAAGTCTGGACTCTAGATCCAATGTGGTTTTTTTTTTCCAGTGTGGGGGTAAAGACAGTGCGAATTCATTTCTGATTGTTTCCCGTATTTTAGGCCTTCATAGTGTCACATACGGAAATAAAGATTACATTTTCAACAATTGCAAATATTATAACTCGAATGGACTGGGGCATTGGGGGTACAGCAAGGAACAAATAAAATGGGAATGGGAACGGAGACAGGAAGTCGGGAATGAGTTGATCAAAGATTACAGCAAACGTCCGATTTGTGTAATCTTCATTCCCGTTTGAGACATTCACAAGCCACGTTGTCTCAACTCTCTCATGAAGGGACTCTAGATTCGGGTACACAGAGAGGAAACTCAACGCAGAAGTTTGGTTAAAGCGGGAGGTAAAACACAAAATAACCCAAGCCATCGGTTAATACGGGGGTTTGCCAGTCTCTCTATTGTTTTCAGCATTAAATTAAAAAATTATTGCAATCAAAATCAACACAAAATTTGGGTTGGTGTGTGTTTCACTTCTTATAATAACCAAAGGAACCTAGAACACAAATATTTGTAACAGTTTGTAATGCTCAAAATATTCTCTGTTTATGGTGAATCTACACCGGAGATGAACCAACATTGTAAAATCTAGCAAAGTTTCCTAAAATAAGTACTGTTTTCACTTTTAACTTATTCCATTCTTTGGGCGAGGTGTAAATTGAAAACAGTGTTTCAATTAACTCTGTTTGATATCGCTATGTACGATCACTTACGTTACAGGCTCGTTTTACGAGTTTGTTACACTATCGATTTCGATTCAAGTCAGAAGTCATGCGGTGGTAAAAATGTATTATTGGTACACGAGCTGAATATGCTGCATGACCTTGAAGAGTGTATGTATGACACACTACATGATGGAGTTGGCCAAAAAAGAATATAACGGAGAAACTCAAACTCTTCGAGACAATGGCAAAAGCCGTTTACGGTAAAACATATCGGATCTCGGTTTTTCATTCTAAATGTTCTTTCTAATATGTACTGTCAAGATAACTGGTTCAAAATTTCAAGTTATTATGTGTATACAATACATCATATCCCTTGGAGACTTGAACTTAAGACTAGAAAAGTTAAACATGTGATTTTTGTTGTATAAAGGGGCCGTTCATAGAAAATAATGCTAAATTTCGGCTTTTTCGACCACAATTAGGCTTTTTGTTTGCAGGCATGTGTGAAACACATTGGTGATACTTTTCGGGAGACTCAAACGCAAGACCAGAAAAATTGGACAGGTAATTTTTTATATGAGGCGCCGTTTACAACATATGTAACGCTACATTTTGGATTTTTCTACCCCCTCTCCCTCACCCCGTGACGCTGTTGAGACGGAAGTCCCAATCCTTTAACAAGTAAAAACAAAATGGCGTTGGCGTAACTCTCTTCTTGACTCCTCCTAGAGCGTTACGTATTTCATGAACGACCCCTCATTTTTTAAACTCACGATTTAAAGTATATTAGTGGCGTTCTCTCATTTGCTATATTTCTAGGAGATATATTACAAAATATCCAAAATGAATTTCCCACATCAGAATTCTTCTCAAACTCTAATTAACATGTTTCCTGCGTCCTCAGGTCGATTCAAAATAAAGTATATACATCTTAAAATGACTGTGAAATTACAAAATTGGATCTTTACTTAATCTACGGAACATTAGTAGGAATTAATACATGAGAAAACATACATTTCGGGTTGAGAAGATGAGACGAGACGTTTAAAATCAACACAGATAGGTTTTTAGAGCACGGCGCCGGTGAGATAACTATTTTAACTCTTGGGTAATGCAAATTACATAACCAACGGTTTGAAGGCGTTTCAAGAAATCGCATTCGCGGCGGATACGCGGATACTAAAGAATAGGATGACGCGGTGTCGCCTCGCGCGTCTCACCGTGGTAGCACGAAAATGCGCTTGTTTCTCGAAAAAGGATCTAGTGAACTTATTCGGAAGATAAATAATTGAGGCGACAATGAGTCCTAACAGTATTTACTCAGAATTTTCTAGCGAATGGAATTTCCTATTCCAATGAGAGTTTAAAGGAATGGGATTGAAGCAGAAATGTTCAGGTACCCGATGCCCGAAGGGTTGTGGTTCGACAGTGGGAAGTGGAGGTTACGGGTCGTAGAGTGCCGGGAAAATTCCCTTAGGAATGCTAGAAGACGACTTATGTGTATGTATGGAATTCTCTATCTTGTCTTTAAATTTTAACGAATTTGCGATTGGATGAATCATGAACATTTGGGCTTTGGAATTCGTTTTAATTTTTTAATTTATAACCTGTTCTGCTTCACAAACGATGAGTAAAGAAGGATTTATGGAAATTCGAAAAAATCGTTAACTAACTTAAAAAAAAAAAAAAAAAAAAAACCTTTAAGCAATTGAAGCCAAAAAAATGGTTAACTTTAAAAATGTATGTACCTGGGCAAGATACGGTCAAAATAATTCCCGAATTGAAGAATTCCTGGAGTCATGGAAATTCCATTCCGCTTGGACAGAATTGAAAATAATACGCATTCATAAGAAAAATAAGCGAAATTTCACGAATTAGAAACAGTCGTAACTCATTGATAAATTGAAAAGAGAGAGCGGGAGATTTTACAATGTTTAAACTTCAACCTGGATTTTTCTGGGAAATACATTTAACATATCGTCACCTTCCAGGCAAAGTATCACAAGCGCCATGCGACGTTTAAAAATTTCCGCCGCCATTTTATTTTTTTACAGCGAAATTGTTCAACGAAGCTGTCCGAAAATTTCACTGAATTTTCTTTGTGCTGCCGATAAAATTTAGTGAAATTTCCAAACAGATTCAACCAACAATTTTTCAGTCAAGAAATAAAATGGCGGCGGAAATTTTTAAACGTCGCATGGCGCTTGTGATACTTTGCCTGGAAGGTGACGATATACAGAATGATCGGATGAACATTAAACTAAGATTTTTCTAAAACTCTAATTGATGTGTTATCTGCATCTTTTAGCCGATTCAAAATTAAGCTAAGTATGTGTACCTAAAATGAATGTAGAATTACAAAAGTAGATCTTTGCTTGATATACGGAACATTATAGGAAAATAGAGAATAAGGATTCGTACATAGCAGGTCGAGAATATGGGACAAAACGTTTAAAATCAACGCTAGATTGGTTTTAGAGCACGGCGCTCGTGAGATAACTATTTTAACTCTTGGGTAATGCAAATTGCATAGCCGACGGATTGAAGGCGATTCATGCCGGTCGCATTCGCGACGGATACGAAAAAAGCGGCTGGCACGGCGTCTGAATAGAGGGGAGGCAGATTGATGGGCAACGTGCGAAACCATGTTTATCCATTTGCGACGTTGCAGATTTCCTGCAATATTTTATGTTTTTCCTGTGGGAAACTAGTTAACGCCATTTCTTGAAAACTTCCTTGATTCCTCCTCTAGGTGATAAGAATGTTCTGTATAAATTTCAAGCGATGAAGTTGGGTTGTTCCTCCTTGAAAAAATTAAATAGGAGTAGACATTTTGAAACACCGCACCGCAAAGGAAATACGTGCTTCCGCACATTGGTCATCAAGACACTTGGAAATTAATAGCTTTTCCTACTTTGTGTCAACTATATATCAATTAATTTCAATTTCCAACAATATGTATATATTGACTTCTTTTCATTATAATTTTACTTGCAATGATTAGATCTCAAATCCTTACTAATTGAACGTACTTAATTTACCTCATTCAGTAAAATAACGTCTAATTAGCATCTCCAGACTGTAGAACTGAACGGTAGAAATTGAAGACATTGTTCTGACACCAAGTTATCTTCCCAGGGCGGATACATCTTTTTGTTGGTTTGACCTCATCGTCTTCGAGATATTCCGATTCACCGAGCAAAATTAAATAACTCCACACAACAATGATACGTAATTACTTAACTAAAACCAGAATGTATGAAACTTCCATTCAGGTACACTACCTCATTTAAGAAGGAGAAGGAAACGTATTGAAAAAGTGAAGAAGAAAAAGAGCATCTAGAGGATCAAAATCAGAGCAGTGCTACATCCACTTGGCAACACGACTGACTCTAAACCACGCTAATATATTCAGAAAAATCGAAGCTATAAGATGAAAAAAAAAACAGATAAGAAAGCAGATGAGTGGTAGTGGTATGAAACGATAAGGACCCACAGAAAAAAGTGAGAATGTAAGAAAAGAGAGCAGGGAGAGGAGAACAAATCGTAAATGCGTGATGTGTGAGAGATGCTAGCTTTGACTGATTGTTTTTGCTTCATAATTGGCAGCTAAAGTAGGGAAAGTGGCCTATCATCGAAAATACAGGGGCCTTGAAAATCCTGCTCTTCAGTATGCATGAGATGAGGTATTGAGGTTGAATACATTTGAGTCATGAGAAGCCTGGCTACTGGCTTGGGCCTGGGAGGATAGAAGACACTTCACCTTTCCCTATCTACATGATATGATGGTTTTTGACAATGAATAAACTTCCAAGTCGTAATTTTCTTCGCGTTTTGGTTCTCTTTTTCCTTGCTTCCTCTGCTACAGTCGAACTTCAGTCAATCCTGTTGGAAATACTTAAAAGCTGGAAGTTGGAAAATCTTCATGTAGATCAATATGGAACATTTGCCAATGTTTTAGCGAAATGAAATAAATCTACAACTGCATGAGAATTTGAATATAACTGACAGGACTGAGAACTAGGTATTTGTTTCTTTTTCCAAAAATCAAAAACTTTTACAGATGGATGGTAGAGAGATTTGCAAATTAAATTTATCCCTTTGCTTGAACATTACTTAGGTACCTATGCTGCATGAAAGGAAATAAATTATTTGACCTATGAAAACAGATATAATTTGTAGAAATCATGTTCACCATTGATGGAGAAAATTTTAAAAAATTTAAAGAATAGTCCAAAAAAGCAGCTGAAGCTGACGCTGAGAGTAAAATTGACTTAACTAAGGGTAGGTATGACATCTGGAAATTATTTGGCAGAGTCAGACAAACTTGATTTTTAAAAACGAAGAGAAAAAATTTTATAGTGCACTTCTAAAACAGTGCCCCTTAATGTTGTTTCGTCTGCACCGAACCTCTATCTATGTGTACTTTATTTTGTTTGCATTGCTTTTTGATGAAATGATAAATTGAGGACTTGAGATTGGTTTTCTTGTAAAATCAAGTGGCATTAGAATTCTTCAGTGTTTCTGGTCATTTAAAGTCTAAAACTCTTCACAATAAAAATATGAATCCCAGTTCCCCGAACTCTCGCACAGTTCTCAAATCAAAAGAGCCCTTCATGAATCAGTTTAATCACTAAAATCTTCTGGGTGTAAAATGAAGAAAATCTAGCCTCCCTTCTCCTCTCCAATTCCATAATGAGGAGGCATCTAGTAAAGACAACAGTAAGCCAAGGTCGGCTGAAACAAGAGGATTTGATGATTGAAGATTCACGAAAATTTTTAATGGAATGAAAATTCTAAAAAGAAAAATAATAATAATACCACATACGACAAAAATGCAGCCATGGAGAATGTTTTGTAAAATAACACTGACGTACTAAGTGATACTTGGTGACAGAAAGTAAACGGTAGTG
Organism: Bemisia tabaci; assembly: GCF_918797505.1. Classification (NCBI taxonomy): domain Eukaryota; kingdom Metazoa; phylum Arthropoda; class Insecta; order Hemiptera; family Aleyrodidae; genus Bemisia; species Bemisia tabaci. Next base: position 34,195,515 of record NC_092799.1, read on the forward strand.
TAACAAGGAAGCTTAGAATGTTAAAGAAGAGAATTAGACTTTTTTTGAAGAGCGAACATCAGGATATAACTGGATGGTTGAATTTGTTTTCTTTCTTCTTTTAAATAAATTCTCCCTCTTTTCAAAGACATATTCTTATTTTCTATTAATGGATGGTGAGAATATTTCTTAAGGTAAAATTCTAAAGCCAGATTAAAAAATGGAAAAAATATTTACTTTTAACAAACATGTTAAATTTTCCAACATTTACATGGAGGAAATAATTAAAGGATCAATCCCAATCAACATGAACACTTTCATGAAATATGGGGAGACATTTTAGAGGGGTCCCTTAGAAAAAGAGCAATAAAAAGATGCAATTTAATAACTTTGAAAATAGTAACATCCTTGCCACTAATGAGGGGTGAGAAAAACATCTATGCGTGCTATGAGTCATGGGAAAACAAAGTGATAAATCACTGGGAAAGAACTAACGGTTCCAATTCGGAGAAAACAAGACACAAGCGCTGGGCCACAAGACATAATGAATGACCTACAACTGATTGTTTACACACAGCATAGACAAGCCCAACATAACAGATTAATCCAGACTTAATGAAAGGAGAGAGACAGACGGACCAAAAAGCGTATATAAATGGTTGGACCCGAAAAAATTATATCAGTGCTGAGCTGACTGCAGTGAATATCGAATAAGTAATCAGTTGCTGTGCGCATATATAAAGCTGCTGTCTACGAGACTCGAGCCATTGGAAGTAAAGACACCGCTCAGGACACTCCTCTGTTCTGATCACGTCTTTGCATTGTTTCCAACCCGCCAGTAAACCGCTTGCTGGTCGTATAAAATCTTAGATAAATTTCCACGTTAGTTTTTTCCCATTGTTAACCAGTGTGATAATCGTTAGTTTTCTTCCATATTATTTATTAACCATGGAAGTTCTGTTATTCGTGAGTTCGACTACGTATTACCTGCTTATATGTTCGATTGCCGCGTTTTTGTTGCTGCTTCTCGATTCGCGACGAAAAAGCAAAGCTAAGTTCAGTGCGTCTACAGGGCTCGAGCTACCGGGGCCAACCCCATGGCCAATAATCGGATCACTACATTTGATGGGCAGCTACGACGTCCCATACAAAGCTTTCGGTGCACTTGCTGAGAAATATGGGCAAGTCTACAAGTTACAACTCGGAAATCTGCCATGCGTTGTTGTAAATGGATTGGATAACATTCGTGAAGTGCTCATGTCAAAGGCTCAATTCTTCGACGCCAGGCCCAACTTCAAGCGATACAACGATTTGTTTGCTGGAGACAAAGCTAACTGTAAGTACTACACACAATTTCTTCTCTGTATCATAAAGTGAAAATATTGCCCCATAAATGACAAAAAGTCAAAGCATAAAGTATTAACACAACAATACACAATATCTCGAATAAATAGTGATTCAAATTTTCAATAAACATTTTAAGCGTGTAAAAATTTCTGAAAATTGAATTTGTTCAAAAATTTAGGAGTCATCAATCAAACCTAATGGCTTATATCTCACTGGGTTTCAATCATTTTACATTTACATTTCCAATTTCGATTTTATTGGCAGTTACCTATGAAGAAGAGAACAACAATTATATTATACCAAATTTTGATGTTAAGCGAGTAAATTCCATTAAGGACTTAAAAATTTAATGAAATTATGGTTGAATACTCGAAAATTTTAGATAGAGCTCACTTCTTAGTTTACTTCTTAAATAGTTGAGTGATACTCTATTTTAAGGAATATAATAAATAATATCTATTATCAGTAAAATTGACTAACTCAAGGGCACAAATTATCGCACAACATTGGAGAATAAAAAGTAGTTAATTTTAATGCTTTCCCTCATCTAGTATCTAAGAATATACTTAAAACGTAAAGAAACAAATAATTTTGAGTATGTAAGGGGGATTTATAAACACATTCTTTTAAGGAGGAAAAATTCACAGGATGATTCTATAGGACTGGGTTGTAACTTTAATAAGAAGGTGCAAGTTTTTTTAAAATATGTACCTAGTTAGAAAAAAAATAAAAATGTTCTCAAAGCTGATGAAATTTTTGAATCTACAGAAAGAAAATGTCATCTATCGATGATAATTAGGAATTCTTTAAGTATAGTTGCTGATTAGAAATTATTAAAAGAAAATAAAATTGAAAGAGTGATGAAAAAAACAAGAAAGTAATGGAATTTTTCGAGAGAATGATATAAAAGAAAATCGATGTTCAGTGACAGATTCTAATTTTCGATTCTCTTTCTGATTGTTACAGCACTTGCCTTCAGCGACTGGTCCGATGCTCAAAAAGTCAAGCGCGAAATGCTTAGAGCTCACACCTTCCCCCGAGCTTTCTCTGCCCGCTTCCACGAACTTGACACCTACATGAACATCGAGCTTAATGACCTGACTAATGTTTTGAAAACTAATGAAGGAAGTCCTGTTGCTCTCAAACCTCTTCTGCTCCACTCTTGCGCAAACATCTTCACCTCCTACTTCACCAGTCATCGATTTGAACGTGACCACCCTCGCTACGCAGAGATTCTTGAAAGCTATGATGAGATCTTTTATGAAGTCAACCAAGGTTACGCTGCTGATTTCCTTCCCTGGCTCATGCCACTACATACGTCTAAGATCTCTCGTATGACAGAACACGCACACAAAGTGAGGGACTTCGTTGTCAAGGAAATCCTCGCCGATAAACTTGCAGCATGGACTCCAGGTCAAACACAGCTGGATTACGTTGACTCATTAATTGAACACGTTAAAAGCGAAGTTGAGCCCAAACTGTCGATGGATTCTGCATTGTTTGCACTGGAGGACATTATTGGAGGACACGGAGCAGTAGCTAATTTCTTATTAAAAGTCCTGTCGTACGTTGTTACAAGACCAGATGTCCAGAGAAAAATACAGGAGGAAGTTGATGCGGTGACAGAAAATGGACGGGAGATTTCTTTGGCTGATAGAACCTTCATGCCTTACACTGAAGCTGTCATCTTGGAGGCTGTCAGAATCATTGCCTCTCCAATTGTACCACACGTCGCCAGTCAGGATGGAATTATCTCAGGTAATTTGAGAATCATTTAAAAATACGAATTCAAATAGTAATTTCAATTCATTGAAAAACAGTAAAATCTATGAATCGTAGGTCAGAATGCAAGAATATAAAAGGGAAAAAACAACTGAATAAAAAGTAAAAAAAAATATTTACGTTACTGAATCAAGACAAACCTTGATGGTGTTGCAAGAAGAGTAAAAAACAACATCTATTTCAAGGACTTCTAGTTCTCTTAAAATGATCTGTCCAGGCGACTTAAATTATGTACTCTGCTAGATTCCCTTTTTTGAGAGTTCCGCTATCAAGCCTCACTGATTATTTTGGAAAATCCAAAAATTGTCTTCACTCTTTCATTTTTTCATTCTTTCTTAGGAAAATCAGCAGCAAGTTACTAAGCCCTATTGTTTTTTTTCTGTTTCAGGATTCAAAGTTGAGAAAGGCTCTATGATCTTCCTAAATAACTACGACCTTAACATGAATCCGAAACTGTGGGATTCACCGGAGGAATTCCGTCCAGAAAGATTCATCTCACCTGAAGGCAGACTCCTCAAACCTGAGTTCTTCCTACCTTTCAGCTGTGGTCGCCGATCCTGCATGGGCTACAAAATAGTACAATTCGTCTGTTTTGGCACTCTGGCAACAATCTGTCAACGATTTAACATACACCCTGTCTCAGGTGAAAGCTACAAAGTTCCCATCACAAATCTAGCACTACCGTACAAAACTTTCAACCTGAGATTTGAATCTCGTAAAGTTTGAACAGTTCTGATGGTTTACTTATTTATGTCAGTCAATTTATTTATGTGTACAAAATTAGGAAGTTTATTTAAATTGAAATTAGGTATTTTTAAAATTACAGACTGAATAATGTTTAGATTTCAAATTTACGTGTTCAAGAGAACAAATGTGAGATGTGACATTGGTAGCTGACAGTAGGATTAGAAAAATTTGATAAAGGAAAAAAACTAAATTCAAACATACGAACAAGATAAATTATGATGGTTAGAGATTTGTGACTCAATTTTCACATGTTCATGCACTGAAAATTGACAAAGTTTAAATCACCCTTAAAAAGAAGAAAAAATGAGTTGAACTTGTGTGTATTACTGAACTGCACAATTCATATAAAAAGGAACATGATGTGTACAATTGCGTCACAAATTTTTAAGTATCTATATATTCTGTTTGGGTGATCCCCTTTGAGTGATAATTTCCTTTTTCTTAATGTTTTAGACCATATTTAACTTGTAGTATTATGGTCTAAAATGTCAGTATAATTATGATTTCCAGAACACAAAATTCTTCGCTAATCCTAAAAATGTTTTTAGCCTCATTGACCTCTTTTTTTTCAAAGGGTGAAAGTTTTATTTTTAAGGGTTATTTTCTTTTTCTTCTTATTCTTTCACTTTTTCTTGAAAGACTAAAACCTCAAGATCATCGAATAGGTGCTTGTGTAAATGAATAATTTTTTAAGTAACGGTAAAATACGTAAAGAAAGAGGTCAATCAGTTAAATTACAAGGATTAAGTGGTAAAATTTTATTGTTGAATTTTTAGAAACGAATTTTTGTCTTCTGATATTAACAATTTAGAAAGTACAAAAAATTTATTTTGAATAGGGGAAAAACCATACTGGTAGCAAAAAAAGTATGGGCCATAACTGACACAATGGCTCTAAACCCGTTTGTAAGAAACCAAAGAATTAAATTTAAAGTAGGGAAAAAAGGCTGTGAAAGACAAATCTGTAAATTTTGTACATACTGTTAAAATATTTAAGAGACTTGATTTTAGTATAACTTATTGTTGGAACAATTTTGAAATGTTTGTACTGACACAAAAGACTTTAAAAATAGTTATGTAAATATGTAATGAAAATTTAATAAAAACTAAGTTATTTGAATCGTTACCTAGACTTCTACATTAATTTCTCCTTAAGATGTATTACAAGAACATTTTAAATTAATATGATTGGACACATAGCAATCCTTAAAATGAGCTGAGATGATCTTGTTATCTTTTTCCTCTCTTCATGAATATGTTTCAGCTGATTAAATAGAATTCAATTTCAAGCAGCAGCATTTCATTGGCGAAATTTATAACTATTTTTCTAACTGAAGAGCACACGTGAAAGGAGGAAAAATTATTCCTATCATTTTATTTTTCACTTGTAAGCATAATAGAGCATAATAGCAAGTATACTTTAAAAAACTACAAAAAAATATCAAAATCCAAAAATTGCTCATGGATCAGAAAATATGTCTGCAACATCAGACCAAACAAAAGCTTTGATAAACCTGTGGAGAAGGATAATATTGAGGATTTAACTTGAATTGGTACTGCAAAATTAACTGAGCACTTTAACTGAAAAACGAAAAACGATTAAACTTTTGTTTTTGACTTATTGAGCAATGTTATTTACAAAACGATATGATTTAACAAACGAACGATTTTCAAACCATAAAAAACAATTCATGATTTGACGCAATTACACCTCAAATTCAAATTCTATCACTCTGGTTCAAAGTAAAAACCAATTAGAAAAAAAAAGGAGAAGCGATAAGAACCATACCAGGAACTTCAAAAGACTGAGTTGTTATTTTTCTCTTCATTAGTAGTACACAATTATAAAATCAGGTCCTGCACATTGGACTAGGGCAAAGGATACTATCCAAAATTTGCACCAAATTTAGATAGAATTTGGCAAAAAAGATCAATTTCTTTTCAACCCTAAAAATCATGGAAGTGAAAAAGAGGATATTGAAAAGACAAAAAGTGATGTTCAGGAAGAAGTGACAGGTGATTTGCATTTAGTTCACCTCAGGCGAGAAAAATTGCCTAGAAGACAAATTGCTGACCTTGAAAATATAATACCTAAAATACGAGAATAGAGAGTAGCTACTCTGGAGAGGAATAGATGGAGCAGGTGATGGATCATCCTAGCGCTGAAAAGGAAGAGATTGATGAATGATATTGCCAATGTGGCGGAATATTTTATAAGTTCCTGGATTCATCCATACAAAATTTTGCCAATTTGCGCTCTACAAGGCAACAACTCCAAAGATGGTAAAATAGGACACAAATCTTGGCACAATAAAAAATCATGGTGAAAAAAGCAAAGAGAAAAGAGCATGAGAACACAAGGTAGCATGCGTTGGCTCTGTTACTATTAATGAATATGAAACTATCCACCGACAATCAAGAATTCCTTCAGATTCAGAAAAATCAGTCGCACCTAGTTGTTAGTAATCAGCTGATTTAGAGAACTCACGATACAATTTGACAACAATTTTTATTGAGTCAAGCGATTTGATCCTAATTCTTGGGATTTAGAAAAAAGTTGCTGATTGATAAGAAACCTGTAATGAACGCATTATTACACAGACATAGCTGCCTTGTTGCAACAGGCAATTATATCTTAAAGACTGGTTGATTAAAAATATTTCATTGGTAGGTTCATTTCGAATCAGAATCTTCAAAATTAAGCAGCAGTGTTTGAGTATGACAGGCGCCATATTCAAATGCGCCTAAATATTTCTTATTGGCACCTAAATTATAGAAGTCATAGCCAAAGTTTGCACCTAAATATTTGCAGTCAGCTACCTAAACAACACGCACAGGAACCTGAAAAAAACTTGTTTGATTGATACTATTATCTATTGGGAACCCTTTAAAAAGAGAGCGTTATTAAGTTAATTGAGTAAGAAAAGAATAGCAAAATATGTAATCATTTCGAAAGAGTCCAATGCTAAAGTGCCAAGAGACATCCAGTTCTCAATTATTAAAAAAAAAAAAAAAACATTTTGGCCTTGAAATATTGATCAACCTGGATAAATTAGCTGCAAAATTTGTCAGTAAGATTTGAACACTGTTATGTAAACTGAAACCATTGGTAACACATACAAAAAGGAGATAAAGAGGAATATTTTGCAGAAATGCTACCGATCAAGTTGAAATTAAATGTTGCTGAAAATTTTGAAAGCTGGAAGATATGAAGAGTAATCATAATTACTTGTAGTATCGACAATTTATTTCATACTGAGTTTTTTTAATATGACATAAGGTGGAGACATTTCTTGATAAAAAATTAAGTATGTTCTACATGCTGTTATAGACTCTAATGTAATTCACAGAAATTTTTTATACTCAAGCTGAGCATAATGAAAACATATTCGGGGATACAATTTACCGTAACAAGGAAAGTGTGAGAGTCAAATTTTGTTGAACAGACTGAAAAGAATTTATGTTAAAATCTATTAAAATTTGGGTAGAATCACTAAATCTTATAGTCTTATTAGTACTATTGCTATTTTAGAATCATCCCAATAAAATTAAAGAGAGAAATTTAATGCTAGAACAAATTTTTAGTGCCTTAGAAATTGTTCGTAATGACATTGTTGAACCAACAGTTCTAACTGGAATCCTTTAAAATCAACGTATTTGCAAAAAGATTGCAAATTGGACTAAAAGTATCTGAATGCAATTTTGAATCCTACTCTCAACTGTAACAACTGAAGGGGCCTGTCAAAGACTCGCTGATGATTTTTTGTTTGTTTCACGAGTAACAGAGTGAAAAATTAAACGAATGGGTGCTCAAAATTGTGGTTTTACTTTGGTAACTTCGGAAATCTTTCCCTCCATAGTAATGTTATCATTAACATGTTTGATTTGGTGTAAAAAATTAAAAAAGTAGAGAGAGAAAAAGTAGACCCTTCACACAATGAATACTTCAAGCGAGTTAAAAAATAAATCTTCCTAATCTAACTGTGGTAAAATATTCGTTCAATTAAGAGCTTATAAATATCAGTCTTAATTTGATCATAAAAAAGAAACTTTAGTTGGAAAAAATAAAGAATTGAAGAAAGAGAGAGAGAGGAAGAGAGCTGAAATACTTTGCAAGACTTGCAACAATCCTCTTGGATAAGACTATGATAATTATACATCTCCAGATAGCACAAAGGTTTAAAAGCAGTCATCCTTCAATTACTTACTAAACATTCCTTAAATAAAATCACGCTAATTAATTATCCTTACATTTTAGGGCAGATTACATGCTGTTAGAAAAGATATAAAAAACTTCTAAGGCCTGCAGGTCTCCAAAAAAAAAAAAAAAATAATTTAACATTTGATCATAAAGTGGGATATAATTGACTGTGTCGGAAATCATGACATGCAGACACGTAAATTTGGAGTATCCGTCATCAATTTATTGCCTAACCTTTCATGATTTGCCCCTCAACAGCTTTCATCAATAAAAAGTTATTAGAGAGGAAGCATTGTCCTTGTAAGCTCGTCCCTCTTTTGAAGGGTCCATTAATACCCCTCCCCTTTCAGAAAAATTTAACCTCAATGTCCTGCTCTGTACTTCACATGATTTGAACAGTCGTACTTGTGATGCAAAGAGGGTGAGCGCAAGCTCTGGTTCTTATAGGCATTTCTCCGGGATTGTGGTTGGCTTTTGGAGAAAAAAAGTGGACCCCCGGAAAAAATGAGGGCAACAAAGTTTTGATTATTACATTCCCCCTATTTGAAAGTGGTCGTTCAAAGACTGCGTAAACTGCTTATAGGAAGGGGGTCATAGCTCTCCTAATGGGGTCTTGCCAGGCGAGAGAGATGGACAAGCTTTGTCTTACATGAGCCTCTCACCTCAAAAAAAGATGATATTATCCAATAAAAATAATTTTTCCAGCTATTTTTCAGACTTTCTCCATTATTTCCTAAGAAATAGAGGGGGAGGGGAGAATCTGACCGATCTGGTGTATTTCGAGAGGGGGAAGGTGAAAATTTTTTTACCGGTGCCATGCGGGAGGGAGGGATGATCAAATAGTTTACCGAAATGCCTTACATAGTACGTGAACGGTCCCAAAACTTACAAGCTTCAATGCAAGAAAATCTGAGGTGAATATTTAGATAAATAGATTGACAAATATATCAACAACCCTGGTGATGTTATTACAACAAAAACTAAAATACAATAAACTACAGAGACCTCCACACAATAGAAGCCAATTCAAGCAAAAACGGTTTTAGCACTTCTTTGATCATTGAGTTTATTGTACAGTGGATGCAAAAGAGTATGGAAGAATGATGCATTACGGAGTAAAAAAGTACGTATTTGGTTTTAAACTCTTGCACACTTCCTGCCATTCTTGATTTTCTTACAGAAAATTTTAACTACATCTGTTGGGGCAATCTGTATCAATCCTTTGCTCCTCCAAGATTATTTTCAGAAGATGCAGGGTGAAAACTCTGATTGTTTGCTGCGTATAAAATTAGATAGATGTAAAAATTCTGAAAAACTGCAATAGTGATGCACGTTTTTCCTTTAACACTCTTGGTGAGTATTCTTTGATTGAAGATGTGACGAAATTAAAATTAAAACTAAGCAAGGAACTCAGATCAAACCTGGCAGAGAGACATGTAGAATGACAGTTTGCAAAAGAGACTAGATTACTGGACATGTCCTGCTCCTGCGCCCCACTGGAGATAGTCTGGCCTGGTGGCAGCTTGATATTCCTCCACGAGTTCTTGAAGGATGTCACGCGAGGTGTCTAACTCATCTAAGTTTTCTAGAAACATAGCTTCCTTCCTGAATTGTTCAAGAAATGCCTCTCGTTTGCGTAGTTTGTCGAACTGGACCAGGGCTCTGTCAAATAACTGAAAGGCAAAGAGAAAAAAAATTTGCTATAGAGTTATCGTAAGTAGAGAGAGTAATCTTACATCCATAATTTTTGATACTCAAATCAAAGTATATTATCTCTCTTAGAATGCACATTTTTTTTCACAAGAAGCAATTAAGCCGCATTTGATTTTAAGAGCTAAAAATCAAACGTGATTTTTAGTCTAAATTCGTGAAAGAAATTTCATTTCAAAGTGTCAATACAGCTTCCTTCCAATGGTGTTTTTTGGCATAAAATTGAATGTTGGTTATTCTAAAGGTTAAAACTTTAAATGAATCATGTAGAAAATGAAATAGAGACTCTGTCGCTTCTAAAAATACATCTAGATATTCAGTCGGCGCCAATCAACTGGATAGCAGTTCAGCGCAAACTGGATCAATCAAATTGGTTGAAGGTCAACTAAATTACATTCAAATGTCTAATTTTTTTTAAATGGCTTACGATTAATGGCAGATGAAATCGTTTACTTTGAGCAAAACAGGTCATAAACCATTAATAAGAGAAATTTTTACAGTGCAATTCCCGATTTTACCCTACATTCCCAAGGTTTTCCATTTATTTTGAGATTACTTCTGACTGCCCAATTTTGCCAGGTTTTTTAGATTTTCAAAATACGTGATACGTCCCCTGACTTAGAGCTCTTTTCTGAATCCACAAACATAGTTTTAATATGCTCTGCTCAAAAAATTCTCAAGCTTTTACAGACTGAATAGAATCCTCAAAAATGCGAGGTAATGGAGAAAATTAAGTGTGAAAAAAATTACCGAGGAAATATTTGTGTGATTGGCTAACATCAAACCGGAAACTCTGTGAGCAGTGGTAACATAGGGTGACTTCTTAGACAGAGCTACTTGGATACTTGCTGGACCCCAAGGAATGAAATTTACCAATTTGCGCTCTCGAATTCGTTGCAATGATTTGTGAACTTGCGATGGATCTACCTCACCCTAAAAAACAAGATTTCAAAAATACATTGACTTTTGATGATATTAATTGATGAAATAGACCAATCATTGAAAAATTTGGAAAAGTTGCCGAAACAATCACTAATAAGCAACTTGAGATTTCTTGTCTAGAATTTTCAAATTTATTTTGTGCTAAGCGGTAAAATGGATGAGATGAAAAGCCGCTCTAGTCAAAAGTTTTCCCTTGACAATGTGACCTAGCAAAATTTCACAATACTAACATTCACATCCTCTGTACGAGCTGTACATTTTGTACAAATTTTCCTCTTTATGGTTTACTTAATAGTTAATACACTTAAAATGTAAAAGCATTTTTCCTTGGAACTGGCTTGGTGCATTGCCTGGGGCAGCTTTCGAGTGAGGAGACAAATTTTTGTTGAACCAGCATGCAATTAAAAAATGAGGTTTAATAATTTTTTCCTCAATTTCTACTTCAATTGAATAGAACATTCAAGACATTATTTAAGACAATAATTCTGAGCAGGGACCTCACACTTTGGAGCACCTTCTAAAATTTAAAGAGCAACGGAAAAACAATCTTACCTGAATTATATTAAGAATTGAAATATAACAGTGGGCTGCACTGCGATCATGGGCAGTTGAAACCATCATATTTTTAGGTTGCAATAGCCTCATCATGACATCTAGTACAGTTGTTTTTCGGATAGAGGTTGCCTGTGAAGAAAACAGGATGAATAATATCTGCAGCTACACTTTTTCATATTTTACTCTACGGGTAAAGAGTCCTTGAATTGTCAAAAAATTTGATCAGCAATTCTTGAATTCATTCAAGAAAATTGGATTCTTGTATAAATGGGGCCAAACAGCAAATCCCTCAGAGCTACAGGGATACCAAGGTGAGGGAAAAAATGCAGCGGGACTTTCTCTTCGGATGGACTGTCATGCAAAAAGTACTGTTATGATGGAACAAGACTTACATTATTTCTTCCTTTTCTAATTCCCTGACTTATTTGTTTTCCCTGACTTCAAAATTTTTTAATTTCCTGACCATCCCTGCTTTCAATCGAAAAGTCCTACCTATTAGATTTTTTTTCTTTCGATTATTTCGACTTTTGTTAATCTATGGACACCACTTCTAGAGATTCAAATTAAGAAAAAAAGACACTTGGCAGTTGTTAGCGCTCTCTTGAATGGCACAGGCTGAAGTTCTCTCTATTTTTTTCTTTTTTTTTCATTTATCTTTTGGTACTTAAGTTTCTCCTCTGAAAACATTATCAATTGCGCGTCTTCCATTGAAAGATTCTCTACCCTCCAATCAGACAAATATGAAGTATTGAAGTAGAAATCCTCACCAAATTGAGAGAGACACAAAGTGAGTTGAGAGCGGTTAGTGCCTTTTTTATCCGCAATAGGAAAAACATGAAAGAGGTTGTCAAGTAGGATCCAGATGCACTGACCTGATTGAGTTGATCATAGTAATTAAAATTTGATCTTTTTATTAATTTCATTTTCATTTTTACGTTCTCTCCTTGACTATTTGCATACTATTTGATTGATGGGACAAACTGAGACATTTACAAAATGAGTTGTCGCGGAATATTGAAATAGCAAAGATATGCAAACCTCGTGGTCAGCTGCCAAGGGTGTATAACCAGTCATCAAGAAATGTAACTTCGGAGTGGGTACTAGAGGTGCAATCAGTCCTATTAGATCGTTATTCATGTATGATGGATACCTGTAAAAAATGTCCCACATTAATGTACATCAATTGAGGACAAATAATTAGTTTGAAAACGATTCCTAGCATCCCAAAACAAAGAACTCTGCACAGGATATCAAAAGATTCAGCGCCAGATAAATTCCGTTATTATTTGACATGATACGCTTTGCCAACTCTTGAGCAAGATGCACTTTTAGGCAAATCTTGGGAAAAGCACAGCAGAAATGTGAATGTTTCTGCCATGAACAAACAGTATCTGAAAGAAATGGTGGTCATAAAGCACTTATTTTTTCGGTAGTGTTGGCCGGAAAGATAAGATATACTATGCTGTAGGGCTGTGCGAGCCTGGTTTTTTGGATTCGAGCCGAGTTCGAGTATTTTTTCACTAAGTCGAGCCGAGTTCGAGCTTTTTCGAGCTTTGAAAATGACCCTCAAGCCGAGTCGAGCTCGAGTCGAGTTCGAGTAATTTCGAGTTTTAAAACGTGATTTAATCTATTTTCTACAACAAATAATTCCAAACAAGACTCATAATATGATTTTAATAATTATTGACGATGACACACTAGAAAGGATTTAAACTAAAATTACAAAATGTTCGGCAGTAAGAGCCCATTTATGCCCGCGATTCGTGTCGCCGTGTCGCCGGCGGCAATTGTCGCCGCGACGTTTTATGGAATCGCGCGATCCATATTTTTGTGGCCGCAGCACCTTTTTTTCTGCCGCCGCGGCACCGTTTTTCTGGCGCGCAAAAGGTTCAAAACACGTGCTCGAGAAGTTCAATTCCAAGCGGCGGTCGCCGAATTTTGTGGCGCGCATAAATGCGCTCATATGACTCCGTGTAGTTACAAACCGCGGGCGGCAGGAAATCGCCGGGCGGTAGCGTGTTGGCGCTGCGGATGGTAGAAATTTTCCGACGAGACTCTGATGTTATTCAATCGTAAAATGATGGCAAAGCTAACAATAGTTTAAGTATGATTGAAATATTTGGAAGTTGGACTCTTTCGGCGTTTCCGGCTCAAAAAAACTCGAAATACTCGAAAAAACTCGTGTTGGTGACACTCGAGCCGAGTTCGAGTACTCACTCGAACCTAACCTAACTTTCGAGCCAAGTCGAGTACTCGATACTCGGCTCGAAATTCGAGTACTCGCACAGCCCTACTATGCTGCATCAATTTCTATAGAGCAAAAGGCATCACATAATAGACACAGCAGCAGTGCCACGTATCTGAAGGAAAGCAAGGATAAAAATGCCTAAAACTTCACTTTTTAACCCCATTGTTTTCGACATCAACATATAGAAAGTTTGATTATATGAGCTCATCTTGCTCAAAGGATAGTGAAAGACATTAAATTAAAAAATAATAGAAGTTAACTATCATCTTTTCTGGTTTTCCTTGCAGGGCCCTCATAGTATAATGAAGAAATGGGAGTTACCCTTTAGGGTTTCACAGGCTTCCGAAAACGCAGATAATAGCAATGCAGAAACCATACTCCACTTCAAAATGCACCAAACTTCAAGTGGGAGAAATACTTAAAACTCATATTTATTGACATGAATTTCAATAAGCAGCATCGATTTGAGAAAATCTAGAGATAAAACCTTAAGGTATTCTTCAAAATCACACTGTTTGCTGATTACATCGACGAAGGAAATCTAATTTGAAATTTTAAAATATTCAACCTCCCTGCAACACAAGCTTTTCTATTTCATGGAATGGTAGTTAAAATTTTCAGGGGGATGGAGGATCTAATGAAACATTCAGATAAACTGAGGAAGCTTGATGCAAACCTGAGCGTCGTTGTTGAGACAGACATTATGGTGGAGACAAGGCTGTTGATCTGAGCAAAAGATGGGTTCTGAATATGAAGTCTATCACTGGCTATCCTGTTCAATGCTGTGTTGTCAAGGACTACCACACAGTCTGCACACTGGGTTAACCGTTTCAGAGTCAACAATGAGTTATATGGCTGGACAACTACATCACTTCAAAAAAAAAACATTGAGATTGTTGTACTGATAGTACTCAGGCTTGAAAGCAGAGGTAAGGAAAATGCACGCTGGCATGTGGCGTGAGGAACTTTGGAAGATCAAGACAATATTTTCCAAAACAGGTTTTTTTTTTTTTTTTTTGAGGCAAAAAAATAAGAAAAGAACATAGAAGTCCACTCTTTGAATACTTTTGGCATTTTGGTAGGGTGAGGAACTGTTCTGCCAGTAAGATTTGAAGGCTGAAAATGCAACTAATTTTTGCTATGCCTCTCCTGAGTTCCCTTCAATTAATATTTATTTTATTGCAAAAGGTGAATTTACTATGATTACACCTTCAAGTTTTGCCCGCAAAAATGTTCCAGGTCGAAAACTCAAAGCCTAAAAGAATAGTTAAAGCCCTCAGCTGAATGTTTATGTTTATTGAAAGTAAGTACAACAAACAGCCTCCGACGTCAGTGCAGGCTTACTGGCTCTTGGTAAATTCTGATGGAACTTTGCCACAGCCAAAAATTATGTTATTCCGTCTAATGTAAACTGAGATATTTGCAATTGAACACTTCGGTTGAAAGAGAAAAAGGCTAAATCAGGGAGGATGGCAGGATAGAACAGGATTGAGAATAACATACGGTGCAACACCATTCATTTCAAAATAAACAAGCTTGTACCAGCCAAGCCTAGATGCACCTAACTGGTCCGGGCAAGAACGCAAAACAATTACCATGTTCAATAGCAAACATCTCAGCTCCTACTCGAGCAGATCACATAATTTTTTAACTTCGGTCTGACGATGAGTTTCATGGTGACCTACTAAAAATTCATCTAGATGTACTGAGAGCTGGTGAGCCCCCATTGGTGTGCAGGATTATTTTAAAAATACCTAAGTAGTTTTACAATTGAAGTTCAAAATTGTTTAAATGCTTGTCATGCATTCCTCTTCATTCATGAATTATTAAGTTTATATGTACCTACATCAAAGCAAAGCAAAGCAAGATGCTAGAACACACATTTGTAAAATACATACGATTTTCCTTACCTAATTTCATCCTGATTTGGAAACACACTGTACGTCTGAACCAACTTCTTGGGAAACCTGTCATTCAATTTTTCTAGGATGAATGACCCCATTCCTGATCCTGTTCCACCAGCGATGGAATGACACAAAACAAACCCTTGCAAACTGTCGCTGCCTTCGACCTCCCGATCAATGATATCCAAAATCTCTTCCTGGAGACGTCCTCCTTGGCTATAGCCAGATGCCCAGTTGTTGCCAGCACCACCTCCATGCTTTGATAAGTATATGTTCTCTGGATTGTATAGCTGTGGAATCGATAGACACATTTCTTGATTAAAAACATTCAACATGAAAGACCTGACATTATATTTGGACGTATTTCTATCAAACGGAACTATGTGCATTAAGACATGAGCCCTGAGACTCATAAGAATACATGCGTAACGGGTCTCACGTCATAATGCACATAGTTCCGTTTGGTAGAAATATGTCCATTTAAGACTTCACTTTTGATCAGAGCTTGAGAGCTTTTGTGCTTGGAAGTTATTAATTTCAAGTCAGCATTTACACATCAATCTCTTGAACCATAGAATCCAAGGAAGTCTAGGACTTGAGAGATTTTCATACTTAGGCAAATTGGAGGATAAGAGTTTGATCAAATTGAACAGTTCCTTTAAATGAGCTATCCACACTTAAGGAACTGGAGAATACAGAGAATTACTTTAGAGTCAGCCAAGAGCTTACTACTTTCCTTCCCTACTTAGGAACGCTCACAAGTCTTTAATCTTTCCAGCATTTCCATTGCTCAGTTCTTGACAAAAGATAACGGGTTATCATTATTTCATGTCTAAAAATGTACCCGCGGAGTTTGCCATGCTTCATGTTTGCTACAAAGCATAAAACTCAGCATTTTTTTTACATGTTTATAAAAAAAAAAAAGAAAGAAAGAAAGAAAGAAAAAGAGCACTGGGGAAACTTTCAATAAAATTTCACAAACGGCATAAGGTTAAATTTTGATTGGCTTCATAAGATTTTATCACAATCCAATCTTCTTTGACAGCACTTAAAAATTTTTCTTAGAGATATGGGGACTCCTCAAAAATGTTTATTTTAAGAGGATCTTAAAGCTTTAAATGAGAGAAATAATCTTGATCATAAAATTTTCTGAGATAATTTATCAATGATTTGAGTGATCTGCAAACTTATTTAAAACAAAAGTTTTTACCTTAGCATACGGTGAGTTCATTATGCTGTGAATTACTCTTGGTTCTAAATCAAGCAAAACTGCTCTAGGTATATAGTGCTCATCATCTGCCTAAAAAAATAAGAAGTCAAATTGAATATTAGATATTCATACAATCAGAGAGACTTATAAAACAAAAAATTAGGAATATTAAAGTTCTTTTTTAAGTTTCCTGAGGTTTTCATGAAAATTCGAAAGGTATTCCAAAATATAGACAGAATAGACTGATACCTACAAAAATTCTGAAATTCAAATGCAGGAAATTATCACATTATGATTACCTGCTGAAAATCAAAAATAATTTTGAAACGAGCTTTTGATGGATAAATGCAAAAATTGCGGATCTCACTTTCAACGTACAAAAATCTCTGATTTTATTTTATTTTTTTCTTTTCTTTAAGAAAAACTAATTAAAGAATGAAATCATCAAAGATTATGAGTAAAACAGGTTACAAATGCCCTAAATTTTCCAGGTTTCCTCTGACCGGAAAAATCAGAATTCCCTGACTTTTCACTTCAACGATTTGCATGCTCAGAGCTGAAAACTGACTATTTTTGACATTATTTCCACTTCGAACAAAAGAAAAATGTAAACCTTTTCTCTTGGAGTAATAATCAAACAATTAAGTACCTAAAATTTAAATTTTGTTGACACTTGAAACTTATTTAGGTATATGCTCAATATTTAAAAAGAAACTAAGAGGATTGAACCCCAATCTAGAATGAGACTGTTTGATCTTTATTCTCTGGATTTCACATTTTTAATATTTTTCATAAAATTCCATGACTTTCCCCAGTTATATCCAGACCTGCAGACATTCTGATGAATGTGAAAGTAAATACTATCGAACTCAAAGTTAGGACAATGATCAGCTGTTGCTGCTTGGTACCTGATAGAAGAAAACATCTTTCCGATCATTGCCTTCTGTTGCAAATGGCTCAAGCACTCCTTCAGAATTGATCCCATGCTCTGCGCATAACTTTTTCCAAAACTCAAAGCCAACTGGAAAAATAAAATTCAAGAAAATAAATTCATAGCGAAAATAATTAAAAAAGTAAAACAAGGTTGCATTGCTTCCTGCTTATGCAAGTGCTGACATGCTTCGGTTACATAACTTGCGCCCTCATTCAACTTATAACCTGTGCATGAAACACGGCATACATTAAAAAAAAAATTCAAAAACTTATACATACTTTAATAATTATTCATATCCTTAGAACTGGGGAAAGAAAAGAAGAGACAAACGTCACATCCAAAAATAGCAGCATTTAGCAGATATTTACATGCTAACCAATGGGCCAACTGATGATTGATGCATCCAGACTGATGTGACTTTTGTCTCTTCTTTTCTTTCCTCAGTTCTAGACAGAATTACTTTGGATTTCATTTTCAAAATTCTCTTCGGCAAAAATATCCTCACAATCGTTAAAACTCCACACCACAACAGTTTACGCACTTTCAACCTGCAAAAGGAGATCTGCCATCTTGCTTCTTGCATTTATTTTACAAGTAAAAATGATATCAGACGATCTTCTGACACAGTCTAGAAGTGCGTAAACGTTTCGTCATGGACTCGAAGGGCTACGGTGTCTAACTGAAACTCTTCACTGTTCAAGGGAAAGAAGCTCCTACCTTTGATAAACAAAATTTCATTTGCTGAGATGACGAGCTTAGTGTACTATTACAAAGTTTCGACTTCTAGAGCTCCCGCATCGTATGTTGAGACAAACGTCAATCTCCGATTAGCTCTGAATTCGCACCACTCAACAGGTTAATACATGTAGTCAGGTGGCACCACTGGTGAATGGTGACATAAACAATACTTTGACATTTGTCTTTTAGCGTCCAGCCCACATACAAACTAGAGGCTTCAAAGAGACTCATCGATTGCCCCGACTTAAACCGCTGGCCAATGAGAGGGCCAGGAAAGGCATCTATGAGTCTCTTTGAAGCCTCTAGTTTGTATGTGGGCTGGACGCTTTTGTCTCAACATACGATGCGCGAGCTCTACCTTCCTTCAGCAATTCAAAGATCCTTCGAAAAGCTTGAAGAAAATTTGGCTGCATTGCAGTAACAAACACCTTCAAATTTAAGAGAGCAGTTGATAAGAGCAACCCTATAAAGCAGTGTCAATCGTAAAATTTGATTTATAATTCCATCAGAGTCAAAATCAAATGATTTTTCGTCTCTAAAAGAGTGGGAAGAGGAAAATATTTCGTGAGCACGTGAACTTACTCTGATTACCGCACTGTCCGAGCTGCAATGTTATCATTTCACACGGCATCTTGCAGGTGCCAGGAGAAACTAAGACCGCAACTGAACTAAATAGGATTGATGAAAAAGGGAGGAAATTGGTAGAAAAAGCGTGCAACAAAAATTATTTCGCTGCAGAATCTGAAAATATGGGTAAAAACAATCTATTATCTGAGAACAAGAAAATTTCCCTCCACAAGCGAACTTTTGTAAACAATGAAGATTCGACGAAAACTGTTGTAGAAGGGTCACCTCTCGTAAAAGAGCTGTTCAACATATTGCCTATCTGTAGGCGCTACCATGGACCAATAGGCGCTACCTTGAAATCTTTGAAATCTTGGAATAAAATCTCTCTACTTCTGCTTTTGAGGTTTTAATTACTAATCATAAATTATGGAGGGAAAATCAAAGCAATTAAAACTTTACTTACTTATAGTAAAATTAATCACCAAAGCCTGATAAAAATGTAGGTCAAATTTTAGTGATAAGGTGGAGAAAAAGAAGGAAACTCAGTGGAAAAGTGTTTATTATTGTAATCTGGCAACGCTGTTTCCATTCAAGAATTTTTAATCAAAACACGCCAAAGCACAGCGGCCATTTCTCGGCTTTTTTGCCAATTTTTTAACCAATAATTGTTATCACTCTTTTATTTGCATTGTAAGCTGAACTCCATTGTTTCTCCAGGAATTCCAGTTTATCCTTTCAGTTTCTGGAAACATAATGCTAGAAACACTTAAACTCTAGGTGCACCGTCTGTTCGATGTTAGAGTTGATTTCCTTCTGCCATGGATCCAACAGATCACATAAAAACACCCAAGGTAACAACACATCCTTGCTCTTTTATAAATTTCACCTTCCCATTGATAAAACATCCGAAATTATCTTCCCCCTTTGTATATTCATCTTAGTTTGTTTCAATAAGCATGTGTAGAGGTTGTCTTTTATCTGTCCACCAGGAATCAGATCTGGGCATGCTCAAGATACATAAATAAAGATTTTATTGGCACCTCTCAAAATCAACTGTCTTGATTCCAATTTTAAGATCCATATCTCCTCTTTCACTTAACGATTCTTTGAAACCATCTGTTTTCTCTTGTAACCTGCTTTGACCACAGGTTAATTCGATTTGTTACGGTTTAATACGTTAAGTAGGCTGTGAAAGTGCTTTTCCCCTTTCCCCCTCATCTTTGAACAATTGAACCACTTTCCTGTTGCATTCCCTGATATTCTTACAGGATGAATTCATACAATTAACTCACGTATTTCTTTAATTATTCAACAAGAGTGAGTGCCGATAGTGCTGTGTATTTTCCATCTTTACCTCAATTTTTCTTAGTTCCATCTTAGACTTGAATCCTACACCCCGTGAATGAGCATGACAGCTAGTTCTCCCAGTGATCCTTTTCCTAACGAAAACTTTGCTCCATCCCATGAGACCATCAATTACTCCCGTCTTGACCAAAGTGGTTTGATGTCTGGATCAACTTCAATCTATGGTCGATTTCGGTCGTGGCTATTGCAAGAAGAGGCCAGCGACATTGTCATTTGTTCACTGCAGAATTGTTCTAATGAATTCGCTTTGAAGAAGGTGCTCTTATTTTTTGCTCTGCTATGTTTTATTTATTTTTGAACAATTTTACTGAAATTTTTGTATGAAATTGCATTCTTCTTAAATTATCATGAATACGAATTTAAGAAATTTTACATCGCAATATTCATCATATGATTCATGACAATATAATGTAGCATCTTATTATGTGCTACTTAACAATCACACAGTAGGCACAGATATAAGAGCACTGGAGAGAGTCTTGATTTATGATGTGCTATCAATACCAATCAGGGTACATGCGAAATCAGGGTACATGCGAAATCAGGGTACAGCACAATCAGGGTAATGCGAGCACCAGAGTGAGTCATTATTTTTTTATTTTCTGTCAACACTAGCACAATCAGAGGTTATGAAATTTATTGACACGAAGCCTTGAGAATCGTTTTTTTGTATCTGATTATGTACTTTTTCATACCTTCACTCAAACGTGGTTGTCCACAGGAAAATGTATCTCAATGTATGCAGGAAAATTGTTTTGGAAACAGCATTTTGTCAATTTGCCCTATTAAAAATTATCAGCAGATAAGTGTTGATATGCCAACTAAATAATTAAGATTTCTCCTAATTTCAACATATATCAGTAAAATCAAAGTTTCCAACTTACCTCTCCAAGAAGTGATACCATTAACTCAATTTTAAATTATTTGGAAGTAATGAACCCTCTCCTGTGGACCGTGGCAAATTGAGTTAGATTTAACTAAAATTTAACACTCCTCCTCTCAAGGTAACCAAATATTTTTTCTAGGTGGAGAATGTCCGCATGCTCGATCGATATCATCCTAGCGAACCTGCTGTTGGAACCTTATATCTAACACCGACTCATTTAATTTTTGTGGATCCAGATAAGAAGAAAGAGACTTGGGTAAGTGGAACGTTCTCTCATAAAATTTAACAAAATACCTTTATGCTTTTTAGTTTTGTGCGCTTCTTTTTTTCTAAGTTTTAAAAAGGGGAATTGCATCCACTTGGCTCAAAAAGCGCCAGGGAAAAGAATACCATCAGTAAATTGCGGTTGGAAAATCAATTACATCCATCCAAATCATTGCAGAAAGAATAATAATTAACTTAAAGAAGGTAGAAAAGAAATTATCGATTTTTGTACCTATCATGGAACAAAGTTGAATGAGTTAGTTACCTAAGGCTCAAGGTTTTATTCGGACTTTACTTAGGCAGGAGCTGTTTACCAATGGACAACTTCTTGATCAGTAAAGCACCAGGCAATATGTAGGTAGAATTTATTAAGCTCCCAGGAGAAATTTGAGAGAATTTTTTTAATCAGGATTGTTACCCCAATCTAAACTAGTAAGCCTCTTCTGTGAATAGATATATTTATAAGACCCTTTGTGCCGTTAAAATTAATAACCCTGTGTCTTCATTTCCTCTTTTACAGATCCTTTACACACACATAGCAAGCATAGAAAAGTTGCCCTTGTCTACTGCTGGTTCCTCTTTGAGGATAAGATGCAAAACCTTTCTCCTAGTCACTTTCGTCATTCCAAGAGAATCAGATTGTCATGAAATGTTTGTGTCTCTGCAGAAACTTTCGCAGCCAGGTAAAATTCCATGGAAGTTTTAGATAACATAAGTACCAAACACTCAGGAAATGTATTTAAACTTTAGTGTCTAACCATGTTCAGAATGAAAATGTGACCACTATGATTTTATAAAATACCATCATCAGTGGTTAGTTACCGTGTAAGTGGTGCATGAGTATTCTCTTAAACAAAAAAATGAACCAATGCAGGGTGGGACTCTTGATGCCCAAAGACCAAATGGTAACATCAAGTTAAATTTTCAGACCAACCCTTGGTATCAAATTCTCCTTATTGTATGCAGAGTCTTTGCAAGAATGTCTCTGTCATTCTCTGATTGAAGATCTTTGAGTCCTACTTAAAGACATTGAATCACGTAGACCGTGCATCCTGTGTTATGGAAGGCGTGACACACGCACATCTGCATATGCGCAGTAGCGGCACTGGTGTATTTTTGTCAAACTGTGAGGCAATTTTCTCTGTTAGTAATCGGTTGTAAACTTACATGTTCTTCAACTTTCATCCGTAGGAATTCTGTCTGAAAATGGACTCAAAACGAGTTATTTGTGAAAAACTGAGCGCATGAATGGATTCCCCATTGCTTCTCTGCAGCCTCCTTGAGTGCTTGGGACATACGCTCTCTCCCCCTCCCCTCCAGTCCATCATGGTGATCTAAGAAACTTGTCGCGCTTCACCTGTACAAAACCGAGCCGGATGCACGGTCCACGTGATTCAATGTCTTTAGCCCTGCTCTTGTAAATTATTAGGGATTGTTCTTGATATTGTTTGACATCATAGCAGAAAATTAAATAGAATTGATAGTGTCCTAAAGTGGTGCTCTGTTGGTGAGTCTTGGAGATGCTCCATTAAAATAATTATCGACTTCATCGCATTGGAAAAATTTATCAAAGAAGTATGAGTTCTGAGATTAGCCAAAAAAGCTTGTTCCTTTCTAAAAACTTGATTAAATTCAAATTTAATTCATAACTGCTGTAGAAAGAAATAACTGTTGTTTGCTTTTTCATGGCAGCTAGGTTAGAAGATTTGTACTGTTTTCGTTATACTTCAAGTTCAGAGGACATCCCAAAGCAAGCTGGTTGGAGCTTCTTTGATTTGCAAGCCGAATATCAGCGCATGAAAGTTCCAAATGATGAGTGGTCTTTGACTCTTCTAAATCAGGATTATGAGGTAATAATAAATATAACCACACAGATCATTTAAAAACACAAATAAGTAACAATGTGTTAGTTGCATGCGCGGCAGAGTTTTAATATGATGCTCCATTACGTGTAGAGTAGCCATAAGTAACAATAGACTACCAAAGAAGGTGCGAATGGAAGCATTTAGATACCTTTCCAAACCAAACTTTCACAAAAAATATGATTTGCCCAACAAAAATAACTGTAATTAACTCCAAACTAAAATATTGACTTTTTCATTTACAATGGTCACAGGAAATTTTAATTTTATACAAACAAGCAAAACAATAATCTCCTTGAATCAAATCGCGCTCTCAACTCTCTCTCGCACTCTCACAACAGTTTTGGCAGGTTTATAAATCAAGCCATGTTCCTTCCCCCCTGTGTGTTGTTCAAATCGTCAACAAAAGCAACAGCTGAGCCAAAGCGCCAGGATTGAGGTTGCCATATTTTCATAACGCAAAGACGACTTTTACCAGTGGCGAGGCACAGATGATCAATTGTTGATAGCTCCCCATTAAAAGCTATGGTAAAGAATCAATCATTAAAGTCACTGCAAACACCTTCTTTATCCATCTCTTTCCATAGGTTTAAATGACAAATCAATCAATATAACACATATTACGCCGCGCCACTGACTATCGGAGTAACATTCAATGCGTCATTCGTCTCAAAAAACTTTGGAGTTAGTTTTTTCATGAACTGGAGGCACACATCCATAAACGTTAAATATCTTAGTCTGGAGTTAAGCTCACTAATTTTTTTTACATGAATCAATTGCGTGCTTTGTGTAACTGTCCATTGATGCAATAGCATTTTAATTTTTAATTCATGGTTCACATCATTATTAATTGTGGCTTATTTCATTATTTTTTTTGAGGAATTTATCAACACTAACAGGCCTTTCTGAGTATCAGCTGTTTTGACTCCCTGAGCAATTACAGAGCATCTGCATTTTGCAGAGGAACTGTATTTTTGACAGAAGAGCATTTACCAACTGAATCGCTGAGTAATCAATATTACTCTCAGAAATTTTTAGTGAGATTTTGACATTTGAAACATTTTCATGCCTAGAACTATAACAATGTTATAACAGTGCTCAGGAAAAAAATCAGCGTGTACAATAAGCACCTTATTTATTGCACTTTAGTTGCTTTCAAAGATTTACCTTTATGGTAATGTAAGTAGCCTGTACATACTTAACGAACAGCTGTCTACATGGGAACATCAAAATCCCCATTCAAATGTTTTGCAAAAATGTCTAACCATGGTTTAAGATGTGTTTGCTTGTGTTTTTTTTAGTTGTGTGATACGTATCCAAAGTACCTGTACGTTCCATCCTCAGCCTCAACTAATATTTTAGTTGGAAGCTCTAAATTCAGAAGTAAAGGACGACTTCCTGTTCTCTGTTATCTCCATAGCAATAAGGTAAATTTCATCTCTTTTTCATTATTTTTACTTATTTATTCATGATCTGTCCATGGAAACGGTGAACTTAGGGTATGGAAGCAACTTTCCAACAATTTGCCGTGATCTTGTGTGAAGTTCTATGTGAGCCTTAGAAGCCAACAGCTTGGATTCTGAACGATTAATCAACTATCCAAATCTAACTAGAGTGCAAGGAATATCAAATCAATCAGCTTAATCAGTAGATTGTAAAAAAATCCTTCAGTATGTGTCTCATTTTAATTTGTGGTTTTTTTCTTTTCTACAATTTTAGGCATCCATCTCTCGGTGCAGTCAGCCATTATCAGGCTTCAGTGCCCGGTGTTTAGAAGACGAAAAAATGTTGAACTGTATCCTGAAAACGAATCCCAATTTTAGCAGTATGTATGTTGCTGACACCAGACCAATGGTATGTCTTAATTGTACACAATCATAGCTTTTCAACTCAGCACTTACAAATAATAAGTGAATTGAATGAAGGAACCAAAGCGATGTAAATGTTTTAAGTTTTTTATTGCTTAAGGCTTTTTGACTTGGTTTTCATCTTCAGAGCATAAAATTACATACCTCATGCAGTAAACACAAAATGTAAAACAACTTTTCTAACGTAAAATTTATTGTAATTATTTCAAACTGACACTGTGAGTGAGTGAGTTTTTCGTGTGTCCAAAACGCAACCTTGAAGTAAAACTAAGTTCATAAAATTTTGTTTTCAAAAAAAAAAAAGTAAATAAATCATGAAAAAAAAAAAATTTATAACAGCATCTTACAATTCGCATTTTTCCTTTTTTACAGATTAACGCAATGGCAAATCGAGCAACAGGGAAAGGGTATGAAAATGAAAATTTTTATGAAAATATCAAGTTTCAGTTCTTTGGAGTGGAAAACATTCATATCATGAGGAGCAGCCTTGGCAAACTGATTGAAAGTGAGTCAGCCATTTTCTTAACAATTATTAATGTTTAAAAGTACTCAATCTCTCAACAAAAGCAGCTTGATCATATTCTACCGCCGAATCTAGGGTTTGACCATCACAGATCGAGTGTAGACAATAAACTAAATGGCTACTACACCGACGTAATTATGAAGACATTTTGAGAAGTCAACCATATCTGTAATTCTGATTTAAAATGTATCAATGTTCTAATGCTAAAGAGCGCAAATAAGTGAAATAAACAAGCGGATGAAGTGGATCCTATAACTTATACCACAAAAACTGCTGGCGAAGTATTTTTCCATTTGAAATGAAGTTAGATTTTCAGCAACTTTCAAAGTCGCTCTCTCAGCTCAAAGATTAAATGAGAAACTTTAACATACATGTCTCCTTTTATTTTAGTGCTCATAAGACTAATTAAAAGAACAAAGTGCAATAGCCTGATTCCTTGGCTCTGAAACTCATTCTTTTCTCTCTGTTTTCCTAACCAGACTATTCCTCATTAATTTGATCTTAATTACAGCATGCGAACAGCAAACCACCACATCCACCATGAACAACTTTCTGAGTGGTCTTGAGTCCAGTGGCTGGTTGCGGCATGTCAAAGCCATTTTTGACGCGGCATTTTTTATCGCACAAGCTGTATCAACAGGTGTGAGTGTTGTTGTCCACTGCTCCGATGGCTGGGATCGAACTGCACAAGTGTGCTCTCTATCCTCACTTCTCTTGGACCCATACTATAGAACAATCCAAGGATACCAGGTCAGTGAATTACGGAATTGTGTCCTGTTTATGGCTTCAGCACCATTTTAAAGAAATACATCGATTTCGCCTATCTTGCAATAACAAATCCTGCAATTCAAGCAAGAATTAACAGTTCTATTTTTGGAACCCCTCGTTGAAATCCATAAGATCAATGTTATAATTTTGGATGTTGTCCAATTTAAAATTGTGGTTAATTTTGATTTAATGAATCATTTTATAGAGGAAAGTGTTTCTTTTTTTTTTTTTTCAATCCCCAAGTACATTAATTCTTCTCATCTCTTCTGAAGATCTTTAGGGGGATCACAATTGTCTCTCTAAAGATCCCAAAATTTGTGGACACCCTCACAAGTTGAGTCAAATTGAAAAAAACCGTAAATTGATTGAATTTTACAAATACCCGGTCAACTATTTTCTTTTTTATTGATAAGCTGATTGCCCTGTATTACAACTTTGTTTGCATTGCGTACTCTTACAGCATGCATTGTTATGGTTCGCAAAGCTGATATTTTTCAAAATCGTGACTAGCAAGAAATCGTCAATTATTAATTTCTCATTTTTTCCAAGCGAGATCCTCAAAATTCTTTCAATATTTCATAGGCCTTGATAGAAAAAGATTGGCTGGCATTTGGACATAAGTTCAGTGATCGATATGGGCACATCGCAGGCGATCCGAAAGAAGTCTCACCAGTTTTCACTCAGTTCATTGAGGCCACATGGCATCTTGCAGAACAGTATCCAAGAGCATTCCAATTTAATGAAAATTTTCTATTGACCCTCCATGATCATCTGTCCTCATGTCAGTTTGGAACATTCATCGGCAATTGTGAGAAAGATCGCATTGATTTGAGGTTGGTACACACTGCATGTTCTAAAAATTGTCTTTGCTGCCCAAATTGATTTTTTTTTAAGGGAAAGAGCTGCAGCCTATTGGATCACTTCGTACAACCTAACTTTTTCAGAAGGGGCAGAAAGTGAATCTTATATTTTAAAATTAAACTCCTGTAAGCATTAAATTTATTTAACGACTTGCTGCATCTAAGCCATTTCAAGGAAAAAGAAACAAAATATTACAAATAAGTGTAAGTATATCACAAATCTTGCTGATTGTGGTCAGTGGCGAGTCAGATCAACATTCAACATTCATTCAATTCAAAGAATACTACGTAAGAATAGCCTGGATAATTTAACGAAGAACAGACCCTAGAAAATTGGTAAATAAGGCTAAAACAAAAGACAGAATGCCTGCTTTTGTTTAATGTTTATTTTACTCCAGAAATTTTGATGCTTATTTAAGCCTTCTTCACCCATTTTCTTGTGTCACTTCTTTTGTTGGTAATCGTTAGAATAATATTCCAAACTCAAGCAATCTGCAAATTCAGATTTTTTTATGCCAGTCTACCCTACCCGTGCATTCCTAATAGTGGAAACTATTGATTTGTGATAGAATACAGAAGTAAACATTTTTGTAGCCATCTTCTAATAAACGTTTTTTGCCAACAAAATCAAGGCCTGCGCTCTAAATGTTTCAAATATGTACTCCACTCGTGCCGCCAAAGCGGACTCGTGCAAATGATTCTACAATTCAGCTTTGCCAGAAAATGAGCTTATTTTGAAACTAATGTGATGGATTTTATTTTTTTTTTTTTACAGATTAAATGAGAGAACCTTCTCACTGTGGGGATTTATGGCCAATCATATGTCAGAGTACATGAATCCCCTGTATGCGCCCGAACAGCATTCAGATTTACTGAAGCCAAACTTAGCTCCTCAGAATTTTAAGTGAGTTCTTTGATTTTATGCCTTTAGCATATAAAAATAGTTACTTTTAGAACAAAGGCAATTAATTGACAAATAGTTTTTCATTCAGTTTATTACCTGGTACACTATTTGTGCATTATGCTTGCGGACTCAATCAGAAATACAGAATGCTTCAACAAATGCGGAGAATTTCGTTAGATTACTCCTTCAAATTTTTGCGCGCAATGCCATATGGATGGAGAGGGAGAGAGCCCCTTGACCCTCCCAAATACACTAATTAGATTTCCTACAAACAAAATTGATCAAATCCAAGCGAAATGAAAGTGGCAAACTGCTGTTGAATGTGCCTCAAGGAAAATGGATTGCAGAAATCGCGTTTTTTTGTGATTTGAAGGCCTAAGATATGAATTTTGTCAAACCAAATCTGAAAACTTAATGTTAAAATACCACAAATAATGGTCCTAATTACAAAATTTTGCAACTTCAGGTGCATTAGATCATGTAAAAAAGTTAGCACCAAATCACATGAAAACGCGATTTGCCAAAAATCCTGAATGGTAGGTCCCAACTTCAGCAGCATTGAAGCATGGTTTAAAATTATTTTTTTCCAAAAAGCTTTTTTT
The DNA here is from genome assembly GCF_918797505.1 of Bemisia tabaci. Lineage (NCBI taxonomy): Eukaryota > Metazoa > Arthropoda > Insecta > Hemiptera > Aleyrodidae > Bemisia > Bemisia tabaci. The sequence goes on from NC_092799.1 coordinate 34,224,280, forward strand.
CATTCATTATTTACCAACAGAAACCGTTTGCAGGGTTCTGCTCCTGAAATGTCGAAAAAAGTTCAAAATAAGGGCCCCCCTAAAAGGTAGGCATTACCTGAGATTTATATGTACAGTAAAACATCAAAATAAATTAAACCCATATTTTTATTTTTCACCAAAATTATTCTGAAGTTTCTCTTATCTGTGTCATTGAGTATGAAATTATTTCTCCTTTACCTAATTCCTCTATGTGCCCTCTTACTCCTTCACTTTTCAGGTTCTGGAGGGGCATGTACTGTAGATTTGAAAGTGGAGTTCACCCTAGAGAAAATGTTAGTGAATACATTACTGCTACAAATGATCATAGCAATTCTTTGGAGGATCATGTCCGATTTTTGCACAGGGTATGCAATCTCATCTCTCTTCAGCCCACCATTTTTTTTCTTCTTTATTTGTTCCGCCACGTGAGAACTCAAATTTTGAGTTGAGTCGAGCCCAATCTTGCTAACTCCAGAGTTTCACTGAAGTTCTGGAAAATTAGGAATGTGTAGGGAATTCCAGCAAGTCTGATGAATCAAGGAGTTTCATGAAATATTTTGAATCTAAAAAACTTAAAATTTTCAGTTGGAAAAAACGTCCCTACGATCAAACTGAGTCCCAGTTTGGTTCGAGGCTCCATGCTTTGAATCACTCTCTGAATAGTGAACAGAAGAATTAATATCAATGAGGAATATTAATTTCAGTTAACTGAATCATTTACACCCAGGGAAAAAAAGGCTCACATGCTTCTGTCATTCTCGGTGAAATCGGCACCTAAAAATTTTTCATTTTCAGTTCCACGCGCACAAATATTCAGTGTGAAAAATCAAGGAATTTTTTTTCATCTGAGTCTGTAGACACTCTGTAACTTAAATGTGACATCAAGACTCAAGCACTTAACTTTATTATTTTTCAATTTTTTCTTTTTAAAACGCGACAGGTCCTTTCCAAATCTTTATTGTTGATGAGTTTCAGCTGCTAAATTGCTTATTGTTTATTTTCAGAAAATATCCCTCATCAAAAGTAAACTATCAGAATGTGGAGGCAAAGTGAAGTCTTCATTATTGAAAGATAGTAGTCCATCTATTGAAAATAAATTTTTTTATAATAAGGTAAGCTTCTTAATTCTAAGCTTTCAGCTTGACTTCAAGTATTGTAAATAACTGAATGATGGTACCCCACTATTCTGTGAGGAAATCAGAGTCAGAAAACCACAAATTAGAATCAGAGTCAACAAATTTATTCTAAAGAGTTTCCGTGTAAAATTAAGGAGGGGGGTTCTGAAGTCCATCAAGGTTTGTTTCCTTCTCTTAGAAATAACACCTCTGAATTAAACTAAGTGTGTAGTTCATTTCAATATCGTAGATCCTTGTGTCCGTGAAGCCTTGCAATGAATTTTTACTTTTCATGATTGCAAATGCCTCTTCAAAACTGTTACTATCAGTTTACTTTAGATTTTTTCCTCCCTATCACATTCTAAATTTTTCGTTTTGCCCCTCTTTTATTTTATCTCTTTTATTTTCCAGGTCTCAGTATTATCGAATTTAAACTCATTCGATGATCCACTAGGTGCTATTGAATTCCGTAAAACCGAATCGGAGTCTCCAGAAAGTCAGAATTTAGGTAAGGATATTCTGAATCATAATTTGAATGAGTTTCTCTGTTCCCATGCTGTTAGGTGATTATGCTTTAACGGCAAATACAATACAGCCAGAAACAAAAGTTGAACTTAGACTTACTCTTTACCTGCTACAAGCAAGTATTAAGGATTGCAAAGGATTGCAAAATGGCCAAAAAATTCACTTTTCAGTCTCGCTTCTGTCTAGATCGGTGCATTGATGTTCAATTCTATAAATTCATTGAGCTATGGAGGTTTTAATGAACATCATATTGAACAAATTATCAAAATTCAGCCAGCACCAAATCTTGGTATTGTGTGCGTAGTCCTTTGATGTCAAGCAAACACAATCTAGAGCGTTTGTGGCAGCCAAATTGTGCTTTCACTTTCCTGTGATTCATATTCTTGGAGTGATTGACAGGTGGAACTGGACAGTGGAAATCATAACCACTGCTCTGTTGAGACTTAGATGATTTTTCACCCTTACTTTATGTTTTTAGAGTAAGCCTTTATCAATAGAATGACTGTTATGTTAATAACCCAGGTGCATGATTATGATTTTTGCAGAAGAAAAGATCACACAGATCACATCAGATTTAGAGTCCGTAGCTTTGGACTGGAAAACGTTGCGATCAGTCCAAGAGTGCAGTTGCTCTGCACCTTTTGACCATTTTACCAAAAAAGTAAGTAGTCCACTTGAAAAATTTAATCCAACAATGTATCTTAAACTTTAAAGCCATCTTTTTAAAATAGTTTAACGTTCATTAACAGGAGCTGTTGTATGTTTATTTTAGTTGTAAAGGCAATGCTGCACATCAATCAAATTAGAAATATACAAAGCTCTGTCAAGGGTGTTTCAACTGTATCTAAGAGAACGATCTGACAGTCTGCGGATCAGTTAATGATCTTTGAATTTCAGAGATTTTTCAATAAATCCCTTGAAGTCAAATTATGCTTCATCATATTAAGTATTACAGTCGTATCTTGATGTAACGTTTTCAAAGGGCGATTAAAAGTAGATCGTTGTTCCTGGAAAAGCATATTTTTGTGAAACACTTTGACGAGAAATAGCTGGCAGGGACTTATGAAAAAATGAACATTTCCAGGAAAATGTTATTTTGAGAAACATTACAACAAGATACAATTGTAGTATAAAGAATATGATCGGGCAATAAAATTATATAAGCTTAAGCTAAAAGTATAGCTTAAGTGAGTCCATTAATACATCAATTTCCGCTCATCACTTCAACTACATTTTGCAATTAAGAACTATAATTTCTGGCTTTTTCGTAAATTCACATAAGTCTATTGGAAAATTAAAAGTACTTACGTTTTTTTAAACTAAGCCAGAAATCGTAGTTCATAATTGCAAAATTTTGTCCACTTATCCAGCATGCCTACGAGGCATGTTTATGCACTGTGTCTCCTATTTTTCCGTTTAAATGTGTTTTTGAACATCTGGCATTGCTGATATCCAGCTTTGGTTTCCACTGCAATTTATCGGATAATTAAACTGTACTTTAAATCATGAGACAAAGCAATTTGCTGCAATAAAAGTATCCACCTATCAATGTGTATTAAAATGCATATCAGCACGATTTGACTCTCAGGGGGCTTGAACAGGTACCTTGCAAAACAGGAACTGTTGATAGATCGACTATCAAACGAAGAATATTCTTAGATTTAAGGCCGATTTACATTAGGAGCAGTGGAATTGGTCACAAATTCCCCTGTTTTAGCAGAAACCCCATTTTAACATCACTACCTCTTCAATCCGATAATTTTCTTTTTCCAATTTCATCTCAGAATCACTGTTGGAAATGCGGAAATGTATTCTGCACAAGGTGTATAGACAAGCACACAGCGTTACCTGGCCACCTTAGTCAAAACACTGTGCCAGTCTGTCGTCCATGCTACAAGCTAATCAATCAATCACCGCCCGCTGAATCACCTCAGTGAATTGATGACATAATTTTATCGCTTCCCAGCGATACAAATATTCCCAGGTAAATTTTTGCATATCACACAATGATAATGAGTGGTGCCATGTTACAGTCTTCATCTAACGCTGGAAGTTTTTTAGCCGCTTAATTTATCAATTGTCACTCATCTAGCATCAGCGAGGCTTGTTTTTCATGATTTATTTCCATTTAATCTGTGAATTTTCAGTGATACTCCAAAAATGATTGCAATTGAAAGCCTTATTTATTTTCCGTTGTTCAACACGTTGACTGTCAACGTATTTTCATATATCTGTTCCTTCCACACCAGGAAATTATGGCAAGAAAAAAGTAAGGCCAAGCCAAATGACCTTGATGCAACCAATCACGGGTAATCACTCTCAGCAGTTGCAGAATATCCCTCTCCCACCGTAAACTGGCTCTTTCGCTTTTAGAGGTTTCCCTTATCAGAAACTGGGAAATCAAGTTATAGCCTTTACTATCAAACTTCCAAGGCTAGTTTTTGGTCTTTAACATTATAGATTAATGCTACTAGAACTTGTGAGACTTAGAATTCAATTTATTTGTTGTGTCATTTAAATATCCACTCATTTTGGACCTAGATTTTAGCTGCGCAATATGATGGGTTTCTTCAGAAGCAACGCTGGAGATTCACTTTAAAGCTGAAATTTTGACCCCAAACTATTCCTTGGAATATCCTCAAAATTCACTGATTTCTATCATGAAAATTGGAAGATTAGATGTTCAAAATAACATCCAACAGATAAGTGTTTGAACGAGAGTAGTTCCTAAGTTATCCCATCTATTCCAGTCTTTTCTGAAAATTTTCTTTCACTTAGTCTGAATGCTTGAATTTTTATTAAAACATTTTTTGTGACTGTCAGAAAATAAAAATTTAATGCTTTTGAAGTACCAAAAATTCAACTCTGTCTAGAGATATATGTATATTTCCTATTTAGAAGTTATTTTTTTATGTTTATCATTATTCTTGCCTGTGATAAAAGTTCAAAATCCTATCACCCATTTCTTTTACATACCACGATAATTATTCTTGTAAATTTTTCTTTTATCTTGTTCTGTTTATTTTATTGAGTACAGTGTTGAATTTTTTTTCAACAAAAACATGCACTCGTTTTAATAATGATTGTTTTGCTGTTAAAGGAATTAAAAACTATCATGAACTTCTCTGTTTTTTTTTCTTTCGTTAAAAAAATCTCCCTTTTTAGCAGCTTAACAGGTATAGAGGTGTTGATACTCTAGGTACATACCTTTATGCTTTTATGGATCCATTGCGCAATTACGCAATTCTGTGATTAGAGCAACTGGCCCATTCTATTATGGGAACTTGAGAAAGTATTGTAATACCTCACAAGAAGTTAAAAACAAATAATTTTGAAGAGACTGAACCCTGGAGAACCTTTTATTTTTAAGATTGAAAGCTCTCATTTATCAAAATTTACCATTCAATAGCCCTATCCTGGTTTTAGGAGTCCTTTGGTTAATCAGAATTTGAATATCATTCACAAAGTACATAATTCTATTGGGAGCCTATACTTATGCAATGATCCTACAGAAAAAAATCAAAGCAGATTTTACAAAAGAAAACAAAAATTTATTTAAAAAAGTAACATTTTACAAAAATCTTATGTTAATAATAGTAAAATACTTGGGTTTCACCGACTGTATTTGCTTGAATGAAGGAGAACATTTCAAGGAAGTTACATTGAATTGAGAAAGACGAAATTATCATAATTTTTTCTTGCAGAAAACCTCAATAAACTCAAAGTAGGGGATAAACTCTGTCTAAAGTATATCCAACTTCACACTTGAGGTAAAAAACTAGAGGCAATCAAGTCAAAAACAGACATTGATTGTAAGGAAAAAATCAAAACCTACAGGAAACTGTTAAGATACTCACTCATGTGCCATGCGTAATATAAGATTAAAGGCACTTTTTATATTGTGAGGAAATAATGACCATGCGATGAGAAACGTAGACAAATTTTAAATTTTAACACACAGGGATACACAAAGAGGTTAAAGCTAGAGAGAAGTTGAAAATAGACGAGAAAGCGCCTGGGTTTTAAGAGAAATCTATGCACTAAAAAAGGCCAAGGCAGGGAAATAAACACTATCAAGTAAGGACCACAGGTAAACTGAGACCAGAGTCGTATCAATAAACTCAAGGACCTAATATTCCTAACAATTACAACAACTAAAAAATCACAGAAAACATAAAAATGAAGAGGTTATAGGTGTTCTGGAGTCCAAACAGCACGAGTTGCTTAAAACTTAGCACCCTTCAAAAAGAGTTCATGCTGCATAGTTTTAATGTTTAAGCTAAAATACATTCATGAACTGGTCTGAGCACTGCAAAAAGAGGCAAAGGAGTAAAACACACTCCACCCAATAGTGACTTGCTGTTGACTTATCGTTTCAAGTAGATAAAAAGGGAAAAGAGATTCAAACCCCAATTCTAGTTTACTGGAGTTGGGTTACTTTCATACGTAATATTTCAATTGACCGCTTGTTTCAATTTTGCCATGTTAACAGACCAGTGCTATGCTAATTTTACCACTGACACAGTTGAAAATTAGATAGACATAACTTGGACTAAAATTTTTATATTACTTTCCGTCTAGAGCTAAAATAAAAGGAGAAAAACGTAATCTGTGACCAAAACAGAAACACTATTGAACGAAAGAAATTTCCTCTGTGAACAAAACAGAATTTTAAAAGAGCCGTAGTAACAGTGAATGGATACATTTTAGCTTATGGAAATGCCTGATTGAATACATTTTCTTCAGAGAGAGAAAAAAAACACACTATCAGATAACATCTAGCCCAAAGCAGTGCTTATAAGCACCTTGCTGGATCTAAACAGCAATAGAGCCAGAGATTGGAGATTCGATTGTTTAATCATTCCTCCAAGCACTTGCAATTTAAAATTTTCTTGAACCCTTGATTATTATTATTATTATTTTTTTTTAAATCCACGATAAATTTTACATATCGACGGTAAAACTTCGGGAATGTGTTTGTTGTGTTTCAAAATCTTTCCTCTCATTTTCTTTATTTTACAATGAGTCAAAATTATTGCTTGAAAGAGCTTGATGCAAAAACGGCTTCTTTCGCCCCCCCTCTGGAAGTTCTTCAGACTTTGTCTATTGATTACTCATACTTGAGCGCTTCTTTTCCCAAATTTTCAGACCCCCAAAAAATTTTGGGGGGAGCTAGGGGGGGTGGAAGTCAAAACCTGTGAACCTCGATATCTCTTGAACGAAGAAAGATATCGAGGTCCGGTTTGGACGAAAAATCGTCTAAAATTGCATACTTTAAGATTCTAAAGGTCGAAATCCCGATACCACATTTTTAAGTCAACATATGTGCTTTTTTCCAGTTTTTAGGTCTAGAAAATTTCTTTTAAACGAAAAATTTACAAAGATCTCAATTTTTTAATTGAACCAAAACCAGTTTTTTAAATTGTTCGTCTTTTTCCGCATCCAACGAGTGGTCCATTAAGCTGGGGAACCAAACGGTTCCGGAGTTATGATCGATTGAAGTTTCCGCTCAACGCGCGCCGACCGATTTTCGCGCGCAAAAAAGTCGGATTTGACTGTTATTAGATCAGATTGAATGTTCAAACTGAGCAAAATGCTTTATTAGGGACTCTTGAGGGTCGCTGAGTTCAGAAATTACCGATACTTCCAAATAATTTACGTTTTTAAAATTGCAGCTTCGGACAGGACCACTGAGCGGCCGGTCGGCGCTCAGTGGGCCTCTAAAATAGCGCTGCGGAGCTGTAATTTTAAAAACGTAAATTATTTGGAAGTATCGGTAATTTCTGAACTCAGCGACCCTCAAGAGTCCCTAATAAAGCATTTTGCTCAGTTTGAACATTCAATCTGATCTAATAACAGTCAAATCCGACTTTTTTGCGCGCGAAAATCGGTCGGCGCGCGTTGAGCGGAAACTTCAATCGATCATAACTCCGGAACCGTTTGGTTCCCCAGCTTAATGGACCACTCGTTGGATGCGGAAAAAGACGAACAATTTAAAAAACTGGTTTTGGTTCAATTAAAAAATTGAGATCTTTGTAAATTTTTCGTTTAAAAGAAATTTTCTAGACCTAAAAACTGAAAAAAGCACATATGTTGACTTAAAAATGTGGTATCGGGATTTCGACCTTTAGAATCTTAAAGTATGCAATTTTAGACGATTTTTCGTCCAAACCGGACCTCGATATCTTTCTTCGTTCAAGAGATATCGAGGTTCACAGGTTTTGACTTCCACCCCCCTAGCTCCCCCCCAAATTTTTTGGGGGTCTGAAAATTTGGGAAAAGAAGCGCTCAAGTATGAGTAATCAATAGACAAAGTCTGAAGAACTTCCAGAGGGGGGGCGAAAAAAGCCGTTTTTGCATCAAGCTCTTTTCGATGACTAGTTTTCACACTGAGATGAAAAATCAGGGAGGTTATCAAGAAAAGACATGAACTATTTTTCTAATGGGAAATAACCATTTTTACTATTATATGTTGTATACTATTTGCTTTTTTTTTACTTACTATTCTTTACTCTTTATGTAATATGTGACTGTGTAAATAGGATAGAGAGTCAACAATGTCGCAAACCAAGATTGCATTCCTGCAGTTTCTCTGTCCATATCCTAGGATTGTCAAAGAAATTTCTCGAAATTCAAGTTTTATCAATTGGTTGAACAACTATCAAATCATTTGTTTTAGAAGCTCAATGCATTTCCTCTTTCCACTGTCAACCTTAACTTAATTCAGTCGTTTCCTATTGGGCCTTCAACCAATGGCCTCCTTAGTAAGCACCAAATTGGTTATGACTTCTTTGAGATAGGTACGTTTGCTACGTTTCAGGAAGATTTCAGACTAAAGCTCGGGAACAAACAAGAGCTTGCTTGCTTCATCAAACAAATAAAAACTAACGCGAAGACAAAATTCTCGGAATTACACCCAAGCAAATACAGAGATGACACAATAACAAGAAGCCTAATCATACGAGAATTATTTTGCTCCTACTCATCGCAGAGTTCAACGAGATACAATGGATATTATAATAACATCCGATCAACACAGGCTGAACTAAAAGTCCCTCACCACCATCACCGAACATTACCCTTGTAACTTTTGAACCAATTGAGATAAAGACTTGAAACATGAGTGCTCCTGGGTCCAAGGAAACGACTTTTGGGAGCTCCTAAAATTTTATAAGAAAATCACCCTGAAAAGAGGCAAAAACCCTGGGGTGGTGCGGAACTTTTGGATCATCCTGTATAAGACAGAGATATGAAACAAAGGAGTCACAATAGAAGTTATTAATCTATGCACTGCCCAACCGGAGAGAGGAAACTTGGTCACGTCTTTAGAAGACCGATCTTTATGACAGAAGAAGATTTATGAGCGAACCGTCTCGTACATTTAACTACATTCAACAAGCTGTCACTCAACTTTTTCGATCCTGAGTACTTAAAACTAAGCTGATCACTATTATTGGTAAGACAAAAAGCATGATAGATCAACACTAGTGTTTTATCCTTCTTTTAGAAGAAGGTTGAGTCTTGACATCGGGGAAAATAAATAGGATTTAATTTAAAATTAGAATTCATAAAGAATGCAAGGAGTTGGAAAGAGGGAGGATGTTACATCATTTAGGCAAAATCATAAATTTTAAGCTGTTAGGCTGGTTCCAAGTTTGAATTTAGCCTTTTCTTCCTCCTTGCAAGCACAGGGAAAATTCTTGAAGAAGGCAGAGGAAATTTTGAAAAAATAACTGAAAAAATTAAAAAGTGCCTCTAGCTAAAGAAAGGTGGTTGATAAAAAGATTGCTGGTTATTATTGAAAAAGTCTTTTCAATCAAGAAGTTAGTAGAGTGCTACCTGAAACTCAATTTTTTTTCTATGATTGGAAAGAAAGCCTACGTTTGCATTCCTCCGACAATGTGAGTGCCCTATTTATTGGTGGCTATTTCAAATAGCCTTTTAAATATGCAACAGAAGCAACAATTTTAAACTACAAAATTTAACATATGAACAACTTTAGAGTACATGATTCATAATTCATCTCAAAAAGGAAAACAAAGATTGATTCTAATCTGATTTCATTCATGTTCTACAGAGCAATAAGAAATGCCGGACTACTCGAATACTTAGTAACAATATTGAGGAACTTACTCGGACAATTTTCTTTTCACCGTTGCACAACAGACAGTATTGTTTCTCAAGTAAACCTTAAGGAATGCAACACACATCCTATTCAACTATTAACTTTTTATTCTTCAAATATTGCTTAGAGATGTGCCTCGGAATAATTGATACAAAAAATGTGTTCCTAATGTTTTCAAAATACACATTAGAAAAATGTATTTTTTTCGTCATTCTGCAATGCAAAGAAGAGAGGAGTTACACTGTCTACAACTCTCAGCTGAGTAGGTACAATACCACAATTTCTCCACACAAAGCAAAATGAGGGGTTTGTTTCTCCTTAATTATACCTTGTTGGCGATTTTGATGCGTTCCAGTAGTTTCATTATCTCAAATTATGATAATCTTAAAAATTAGCCAAAAATCGAAAATTTCACTGAAAATCAATGAAAAAACGTACAATTTGGATGCTGAGGTAAAAATTGGCCTCAGTCTTGGTTCTAGCTGAAACTCACCGACACATGAAACATAACACTTCCATAGGATTTTCTGCCACAATTTGTAGAAAAAGAAAGAGGGTAAGCGCACCTTGACTCACACCATCTCAATGAAAGTTAACTTATCTGAGCTGCACACAAGGAGAGTTGCTCTAAGTGAAATAACCATTTTCTCAAGACAAATAATGGAGTACATTCTGGAATTGCTGAGATTAATTAAACGATCCTAACTCGTTCTCCTAAAATCCTCATAAAATATTAAGATACAAAATTTGCCCTAAAAAAATAAACATGTCATACATAAAGAAGAAACAGTAAAACTTTGATTAACTGGATCCAATTGAAAAAAAGTGCGATGGCAAATTGGACGTATTTCTATCAAACGAAACTATGTGCATTAAGACATGAACCCTGAGACCCATAAGAATATGTTCATAACAGGGCTCACGTCATAATGCACATAGTTCTGTTTGATAGAAATACGTACAATTGAAAATCAGTAGAACAGTGTACATTGAGGGCAGAATGGTAATTTAAGTAGTGTATGTTAAATCAAACCTCCGGAAGCTGTGAGTGCGTTCTCCACACTGGTAGAATGGACCGCTTTGTTACTTTCCTGACATTAAGGTGTAACTATGTTCTGTAATGAACCCTGTTGTCCATACAATTTAGTGTTTTTCCCAGCTCATCTCAATGTGTAGCTACGCCCTTTTTTTGGCAAGGCAATATTAATTAGACAGGGTTAGAAATTAACATCTAAAGCACATGATTTCTCATCAGCATTTGACACAGAACACATTGAATACATCAAAAACTTTCAACATTACTTCATAAAAGAGAAATATACGTCTGCTGTTACATTATAGGCAGTGAATTCAAACTTCTAGCAAATTAGGCATTGAAGTCAACCTATGTATTAGGTAAATGACTACAGCTTGGTTTAACACATATTCACACCTTATTCTGATAGGAAGATATCTTTAATTTTGTCCAAAAAGTCAGTACACAGGAACATTCTTCCATCAACGAATACACTGAAATTACTTCAGTGTTCAATTTGACTCCAATAAACTAGTGGTTTTTCTATGAGCAGAGAGTGTGAATTGACGCAGACCAAAACCGTTATTTTCTAACTTATGAATTGAATGTGGAAAGTTTGAATGCGTCCATCGTATTCCATGTAAATTTTAACGAGGCAACATGTGCTATGATTCGTAATTTTGTACCCTGTTCGGTGGTACATTGGGTGCCAAAATATATAGAATTCACCTTCCCATTTTCTATGGGTGGTTCCAACTCTTTAATTAGCCCAATAAGCTGAGCCTCAATAGATGCAGATACTCGAAGTTTTACTTGGGAGTTTACAAAAGCATACAACAAAATTTGACAAAATATCTACTCAAGCAAAAAACAGTTTGATGAGGTGACATCTGGATTCCATCAGTTGGTTAACCAACAGGGAATGTCAATTGATCTTTAGAGCATAACGTAAGAATTGCTTCTTGTGAGTGCTGCATCCACACTGGTTGAGAGAGCTTAGGTTGATTACCCTCATAAATTTCGGCTCACATGGTTGATAAAAATACTATCCATAGAGCCTGTTTGAAGTCAGTGTAGAGACATAGGTATTGTGGAATTTTTCCTCCAATTCTTTGAAAATAAAAAAATTGAAACGGGTAACAGAATAAAGATTCACACATAAGACAAACCCTTTGGAGGATAGGTGACAGTTGTATTATTACAAAGCATGAGATACCAGAACCTGCTCCTTCCAAGATATGCTACTACAGCCACGCGGTATTTTTCTATTCTGTAATGGCTTACTACAAATTAATGTTAAAATTTATTAGGTTATGCAAGTAGAAAAAATAGACTAGGATAGAGTAAGGGGAAAAACAAGAGAGGGCCAAAAAATTAAGCATCGAATTAAATGGACCACTAGACAAGGTACGAATTTAAGCGATCTGATACATGTTTCTTAACCAGAATTTCACGTAGAAAACGATTAACACAACGAAAATTACGGAAACCAACTCCTAACGAAGATATTAACGTTTTTATTTCACATTGGTTACGAGGAATTTGAACTGCCCGCTGACAAGAAACTCAAAACTCTACGTGAGTCAAACCGCCCACTGCAACGGTTTCAGCAAGCTTCTCAATCGAGCAATGTTCATTTCCCATCATGTGTTGTTCAAACTATTAGCAATTTGCTATAACTGAGCCAAAGCGTCAAGATTGAGGTTGCCAGATTTTTATATCGCAGAGACCGTCATGATAACGTTTAGCGCGCGATGTGAATCACGTAGACCATTGAGTTTTCATGAGCGGGTGGTTTGAATTCACGCATTAAGAATCATTAAATATCTTCGTAAGGAGTTAATTTCGGTAATTTTCGTTGTGTGCATCGTGTTTTACGTAAAATTTTGGTTAAGAAACATGTATCAGAATGCTGAAATTCGTACCTTATCTAGTGGTCCATAGTGGTTGGACTGCAATACTGATACCATACCTTGGACATGTACGAATAAGCAACGACAAATTTTTAAAACAAAGGAGAGGTGTAAACATCTTATGTTTTAAAACTAACCAGTAAAGTTTTTTGACTTCTTTTTTCACTTTTTTTGAGCAGATCATTATCTAGTGAGAGTAAATTTAATGATAACATCAATTTCACTAACTCCTGCCTCACTATTTAATTTTTCTTAGACTAGATACATTTTTTGAGGGTGTTATTGAACTTATCACTCTCTTTGAGGGCTAAATATCTCAGATTTATACCCTCTGAACGATATAAATTTCTATAATTTCTACTTGTAAAGATGTGAGGGTTTCATGAGATTTGCGAAAGAAATTCTATTACCATTGTTGACATTTCGCTAGCATCAACAACTTTTTGTCATCAAGTTCGATTCAATCTGACTTAACATCCAGTTGAAAATTGAACTCTTCTCGATCAAAAGGGCAATCGGGTGGAGATCGTTCCTGCACAAGGGAAAAAAAATAAATTTATCATTGCTGGTGTACATAACATTTCAAGAAAAATTTTGAGGGCCCTCACGAACTGTAAAATTTCTTAAAATGGTCTTGTCAGACCAAAAATTGAGCTCTGACACTTCAATTTTTAAAAATACAACACATACTTCAAGATCAACTCTACAGAAAGTTTCATACTCACTTATTTATCGCAAAATTTCACCTACTCAGCATATTAAGGAGCTTTTTAGTTAATTCTCAACTATTGGACCACATCAAGTCAATTTTCTTTAGAAACTCATATTCAATTCTTTGGATTCCATCACTCAAAAAAAAGGGAGAAAAAAAAAGAGGAAAAAATGTCATACCTGTCTGTGGGCGAAAATTAGCCAAAAATTGCTGAAGCATGCTGCATTTTGCTTCTCAGAATTGGTGCCATGCCTATTTCCAGTTTTTATTTTTATTGTAATAAGCTCTCCTATAGCTCCTGATCAAAAGTCGTAAATGCACCAAGTTTCTGCCATATACCTTTTTCGCACAATTCGCGGTCGAAGTTAAGTATGATAATTTGCTTGGAAAATGAAGTAGATGAGGCGATAATCAAAGAAACTCTTCTACCTTCCACCGCTCAACACGGGCTAGACGTAATTCACAGAAAAACCCAGAGCATGTTTGTTCTTTGGTATATTCCTCCCTAATCTGTTCCTCTCCCTCCTAATCTTGTATTTTAGACAATTTTGTTAAAGGTTAGTGAGAATTCCTGCTTGCCTGTCTTTCTTTTATTTTATGCTGAGTTTTTCACCTGACCGGCTTACAAGCGCTAAGATGATCAAGGACCTCTTTTATCCATATCACTGCCAGTGTTCAAAACTTACCTTTGAGTTTCAGGAGCCATGTGGCCTATCAAGCTCAATTTTTAGGGGCCATGGAAGATTTTATAGGGGAAAAATTGGCTTTTAGCCTCTATATCACGGCGCAATTAGTGAAAAGTTGGAATCCAGCGCCGTGCGTCAAAATTTAAAAAAAAATCACTCAACATACCTAACATTTGGATTTTTTTGGAGAGGGGGAGGGGGGCAATTTTTAGGGGCCATGGTGGCACAGAGCCTTCTTTCATGGGGGCCATGACTGATTTTTCAAGTGCATTTGGCGCACTGGCACCTGTGAGTTTCGAACACTGATCACTGCTCTGGTTTCATTGACTACGCAAATTATTGAAAAATAACTGTACAAAATGTACAAATTGCACAAATTGTACAAATCCGGTGGCTTGTAGAAACTTGGAACAATTAGGATTTTTTATCAGGATTGATTGACAAGTTCAATGCAATAAAAAATTGGAAATTGTGAGGGAACCAATTCCCACAGTGTGCATCGTTCTTTTTATAAGTGCTTTCAAATATCTTAGAGTGGAACCTTACCTCTGCCCATTGCTTGAGGCACTCCTTATGGAACCGGTGTCCGCAGATCATGAGGGTGCAATTGGTTACCCTATCATCCTCGCAAAAACAAGTGTTGTCCTTCCTGCAATAAAAAAAGAAGAAGAAAAAATAAGGTCGATGGAAGCTTTATGAAAAATGGCTTTCTAGTCACTGTTAATGAAAGATTTTTAGAAACTAATGCAATTTTTCAACAAAACTAAGTGAAACTAAATTAGTTCTAGGAAATTTGGTGGCAAGTCTTCCTCAAGTCATTCCTTGGAGCTGAGTAGTAACCTTCCCTTTGAATTATTTTTTCTGACCTGTTCCTCCCAAAGTCCAAATCAAAAAAGGATCCAGAAGCTGAACCTTGGCTCTATTTACTCTTCGTGTTTTTACCATCTCCAAACAGCACAATCATCAACGGCTCCCAAATCAAATGTCATGGGAAAAGTTTTATAAAAGGGAGCTCATAAACGAAGATACAGCCAGTGATCGATACGCTGGGTGCATATTTTTACTGGGATTTGTGAGAGGCAGATCTTTGTAGGAGGTTCATAACTGACCCGTCTATGGCACCTCAATAGCTTGTCAGCGTCACGATAACAAACATAATAGCCATAACTAAGGCCGAATTGACACAGTTCTAATTTGCATCCAACTTTTCCTCCGACTAAATATATGAGCTGCGCACCAGGAGGATTTGAACTGGGCAATGATTAGTGATAAAATGAACTGAAAGTTTTCTGTACCTGCTTGGAGGTGCTTTACGTTGGGATGACCTATCACTCCGATGTCTATTTTCCAGCTGATAATCACTAGAATAACTGTTGAAAAATGTGAAGATTCCATAAGCGACTACACCAACAAGTCCTAGAGCAATTATGTTAACTAAAGATGTTGGAGGCATTTTCAATTTGATAAGGACACACCACTGAACCAAGAATAAGGTGAACACTGTCAAAGTTAACAACTTTAAAAATGGATATTACACGCCGAGAGGAGATTAGACGCAAAATATTTAACTTTATAGCTCAAGAAGTAAGGTCGTTGGCGATTTTGGTTTGTTATTTTTTTTGCACATCGCAGCGCAGCACAGATTTTGAATTTCATACATAGGGGCCCTTCCAGGAGGTGGTCTATGTAATAGGATTGCCGCGATCGGTGGTTCTGTCAATCGAGAGGTTCATCTATTCATTTTTACCTTCTGTGCAGATTGTTTTGATCGTGAGCTTATCAGTAATCACTTCATCAGTCTTATCAACAATTTTGCAAAAATGATTCTAGCGAGGAGGTAAGATACGATGTATTATTTTGACAAATACTCTCGTTGCACTGTTTTCCCCGTTACATTTTTCTCTGCAATGCAAGGATCGAAAAAAAAATAACTTTCAAGTCCTGCTAGTCTTGTCCCCGTTTGAAGGTTAGATGCTGAAGTGACTCCACTTCAATACTTCTCAATGACATTTCTAATTGCTGGCATTTCAATGTCCTACTGATGATTTATCATCATCAGAACGAGAAAAAAATGTTTGGTTTCCAAAGGTGAACACTGCTTTCAAAGATATTTTTGATGTTCTCTGATACTACGCAGTTTTGCACTTTCTCACGTAAGCGTAGGAAGTTTTTGCCGTAGTTCATCATGATGAGGCTGAAATCACCTCGTCAGACTATCCATCTGAAATCCATCTTCTTCAGTTGCAAATATCACGCAGCTACTAATTGAAGAATATAGATTTAATGAAATGTACACTTACATTCATTCACAGGAGACAGAGCTTTCAGCACACCCTTTTATTGTGTTTCACTAATCTGAACGCATCAAACGTTTAGGGTTGTAGGATCTTTGTGTCTATGCCTTTATTCAGAATATTCCATTCAGGAAAATTAATACTTGGTCACAAGGGAGAAACTGATCAAAGTTGTCTCCATTGCAAGCTAACTGCTGTACTTACTAAACATATTTTTTTTTGGAACACAGCCTCGACGACAGTGTAGGCCAGTCTTAAAAATTTTATGGTCTGAATGCTACAAAAAGAGTTTTCTTTATTGTGAAAAAGTTGGTTAAATTAAACCTCTAACTTTTTTAAATACTATCATTATCATTGCCACCAAATGTCTAACCTTGGCCTGATTTAGTGCCCACCATTCCAAGGCATCTAGCAAGTTATCGAAGTGAAAGCAATAAGGTCAGCTCTTCTCTCTTCTCAAGTACTTTTTGAATGTACCATCAACATACCACCCATATTTTTCCTGTAGGTACCCTTGCTGTTTGGATTTTCCTCTCTCTCCTGATGCACTTTAATTTTTCAGATATTTTTAAAGTTATGTCGCTGAAAGAAATATGTCGACGGTGTATGTCTGCAATTACATAACTCGGTTTCCGACGTCGCAGACTTCCTGTCATACTTTTTTTTTAATGGAAAAGCACTCAATGGTAATTCTGTAAAACCGCGGTGATTTTTCTTCTCTATGCGAAGAATATTCTGCAAAAACTTCAAGGAATGATGTCAATTTGATCTCCTTCAAAAAAATAACATAGAAGCGGAGATTTTCAGACACCGCAAACGAGATTTGTGATTGCGGACTTACGCCGTTGATGTATGGTCTAAATTGAACAATCATTTTAAAATTTCATTTCAAGCTTAAAAACTAATCAAATTGTTAACCGAATCAATACACCATGCAGTTACTGTAGCAGTTTTGATTTATGATGCCAAGTGCAATAATTGTGCACCTCCCCAATGATTTTGTTTAAGGATTTTGTCTAATATCAACTGTATCTATTCTTTCCAGTATGCTGGCACTCAATGCTCAAAGGGCCTCAGCTCAAAAGTTTCCCAACCTCATGTAAGTTTTGGAATTTGGTTCATTTTTCATAACTGAGTTTTCTCTCCTTATTCAGCTCAGTCATAGTGTTGCCTCACACTGGAGCTTAGCCATTAAGCCCAAAATCGTTTTCATGGGCTCTATGCAGAACAACTCTTGAAAAATTTGGACCCCTCAAAGCTGCTCAATTAAATAGGACTGTAACCTCCAAAAAATCCCACAGCAAAATCCCTTCAATGAAAACCACAGCTGCTCTCCTCATCTGACGCATCTTTGTCAGGTATTCCAGGAGTTACAACATCCCAGAATGTAATAAAATAGACAGGAAAAAAGGGGGGCAAGGCTGGAAAAACACACAATAATTACAAATCACAGAACATTTCGACCGGTCTCCCGGTCATTATCATCCGTCAAAAAGAATTAAAAAATCTGAAAAAACAGAGGCTAAAAACAAATTTACCGGTCCCTGGTCATGGCGGCTAGAAGACCTAAGTCCTCTAGACCAGTCGGTCGAAATGTCCTGTGACTCGTAATCATTGTGTGTTTTTTCAACCTTGTTCCCGCTTTTTTCTGTCTATTTTTATTCTATGTTCTCCGACTGCCATAGTGTACTCTTATCTATATCCCAAAATATATGTGGAACGCTGTAGAACATTCTATTTTTTGTTGAGTGGACAACTTTACACACCTACTTAACTGCGATACTCTCGGGAAGAAAACCGATCAAATTCAAAGTGCCAAATTACATCGCTTTTTAGTGATAGACTTTGGGGAATAAGAATTCATATTGTTTCTTTTATTTCTAGTCTCAGTAAAATCAGTGAAATTTTTATATTTGGCTGTAACTTAAACACATTTTCCAATGAATCGGATGAGAATTTTCAAAGTCTGACAAGACCTTATTAAAATACAATTGACCTCCGGGAGTACAATGTAAATATTTTTTTAGGTCCACCTGTACTTACCCTCGTTTGGATATCGTTTAGTATCAGGATTATCTAGGTTTGAATTCAATCAAGCTCTCTCTATTGCAGTTCGAACGTTAATACTTTTTGGCAATTGAAACACCCATCTCAAGGGAGTATCTGTTTGTAAAAAAAATGAAGTCATTTTTGAAATGACCACTTTCATTTGCGTAATAGTTATAACCTCAGTTGTATTCTTCTGTCTTGTATACCAGGTGCCGCAGCATAACTTTAAGATCCGTTCAGCCTCAAACAGTTGCAGCAGCTGAGTCTCACGACCAAAAAAATGCACGTCTCAATCGTCCATTATCGCCCCATCTTACAATCTACCAGTACCAACTGACAACAGTGTTGTCTGTCTCTCACCGAGCCACTGGAATAATCCTAACAGCGTATGCAGCTGGACTAGCAGGAGGTGAGGATAATCTGCCAAGAAAAGCTAAAAAAATTGGCTTAATGGATTAAAATTCATTCTGCTCATCATTTTAAGGCACACACTAAGGTTTTCAATGTTGGTCACCAAAACCATAGTTTTGGCTAAAGGAGAGGTTTAAGGTTGAATCGTAGTTGGCCCTCTCTTTCTGTTGTTGAAGTTTCCATTAGCTAAAACCAGAGTTAGATGCCGTTTTTAAATTCTCTGCCGCTAAAAATTGGGTTTTTCAACTCTTTTCCTTCCTCTGTCATGCAAGTCTGGATCTCCTACAAAATTACATCATGCTGCTATTTAACCGAGCCTGTCTCTCCTTCAAAATTAAATTGAATTCGAAATAAATTTTTAAACATTTTTAATGTAGGTGCTCACCTAAAATGTAGTTATTGGATAATCGACAGCGTAAGTCAGGGATCACACATCTCCTTTGCGGTGTCTGAAAATCTTCGCCTCCATGTTATTTTCTTAAAAGAGAACAAATTGACATCATTCCGTGAAGTTCATGCAGAATTTTCTTCACACAAAGAAGGAAAATCACGGCAGTATTAAAGGCCATGGAGTGGTTTTCCGTTCAAAAAATAAAGTATGACAGGAAGTCTGCGACGCCACAAACCGAGTAATGTGATTGCTGACTTACATGCACCGTCGATATGTTTTAGAGCGAATGAAGCTCCATCCTTGGCTATATTGCCTTTGTTGTATTGTGGAAGACTCAATCCTATGACCTTAAGCCACCGGAATAAATTCCAAGCCTTGTTTTTGAAAAAAAGGGAGGAAGGAAGATTTTGCTATGTTTGCGGCCACAATTTCAGATTTACTTTGATGGGTTTTTTAACTTGTTTTTTTCCTCTTTCAGTATCCTTGTCATCGGGAGATGTAAAGACAGCAATAGCAATGATAGCTAATTTAGGCATTCCAGCCCCGATCCTTTTCGTCTTCAAAGCAGGTCTTGCCATGCCCTTCTCATACCACCTTTGCAATGGAGTGAGGCACTTGGTACGTTTCAATTGAGATTAATTCTCTGTAATTCTACAGAATAATTTTATTCGTTTCTCTTTTTTTTGCTCCTCTTTTTAATGAGAAAGGCATGCAATGCAGAAAAATTACTCCACCCAGTTGTGAAGTCTTTTGGCCAATTCTTCAACAATTTTTCTGCCGACTCTCCTCAGTTGCTGAGATAGTACGCTGATTTTATGAATCTTGTGTTTGTCGACTTAAAAAGAAAAGACAAAGGTGGAATTGAGTCATGTGATCGATCAGCCGTGTCCACTGTTTTCCATGTTGTGCTTATTTTAGGTGAAATTGACGACTAGCGATCAGCAAATCGGAAGAGGCATTCAGCTTGTCGTTATTCCACCCAACTTAGCTCAATAAAGAAGACAACTAACAAAACCGACCGATTACATAACTTCATTTCACTTTAGTCTTGTTGTGCACTAGAACCAGAGCTTGATCATGGTATAGGTCACAGTTTTAACTTAATATTGAATATAAATAGTACGTAAGTAATTGGATGAGCGAACATAAAAAGAACAAGAGAACCAATGGATGGGTAATGTTCAGTCAACAAAAATAAAATGTCAAGAGTTCGCCCACAGAGAGTGTGGGCAATTTTGTCTTTTCTGAACCTTTGAAAGACCTTTTTTTAAATTTTGTTGCTATGCCTTATCGCATGGTAGCCTTGATCGACTTCAAAGATAAGATACCTGCTCACGCATAGGTAGGTACTTGCTCTGAAGCCTATAGAAGTCTGTTTAAGTTATTATTAGGGATAAATTATCTATTGCCAACCAATAACATATTTTGCTGGAAACCTTTTTTGATGTTTGCATTTGAGGTACTGGATGCGAAAAGGGCACTTCTCGGTTGCAGTGTTTCAGAGTCTCCTCTAATATTTCATTCATTGTAAGGAAAGTGAATGCATCCATTTCACTAAAAATTTTACTGAATACTCCTTATGATTCCACTATTTCCTATGGAAAGAATTCTGGATCAGGATGGAAGGATGGATAGAGCAATTAAGGACAGGATCATCCAGGGCAGGAGAGCCATCGCGATGCTGAACGGGGTGCTCTGGGATCAGAGCATCTCAAAGGCAAACAAGCACCGAATATATGACGCCATCGTTAAAAGTATCGTGCTCTATGGTAGTGAAGTGTGGCCTTTGACGAAAAGAACGCAAGAAATGTTGAGGGCAACTGAAATGGATTTTTGGCGGCGATCTGCCGGCATTTCGAGACGGGACCGTGTCCGTAATGAGAGAATTCGCCAGGTGATGAAGGTTGAGAAAGATATAGTGCACGACGTCATGTCCAGGCAGTTATGCTGGTATGGACATGTGCAAAGAATGTCGGAGGAGAGGTTGCCCAAACAAGTTTTGGATTGGGTACCACCTGGGAAGAGGCGACGGGGACGTCCCGTAAAGGGTTGGCAGCAGGGCGTTGACGAAGAGATGTTGCGGTGTCAGTTGCCCGATAACCTCTGGGAAGACAGGCATATGTGGCGTTTGGGTGTCGTAGAACGCCAGAGTGCGTTATAAAGCGACTTTATATATATATATATAAGAATTCTGGAAAAATCACCCATTAAATTCTTCTCCAGGAGATTAATTAGCAACTGAGATTCTGAAACACCACAATCGAGAAGTGCCCTTTTCGCATCCAGTGCCTCATTTGCACTCCTGAAGTATTTTTAAAAGTACAAGACATGGGAGAAAAAAAGTTTTAATCATCATCGGCTACTGAATTTTTTTTTTTTTTTTTTTTTTTTTTTTTTTTTTTTTTTTTTATCTGTATGAGCCTCAATTGTCTGTCCCGATTTAAACGTTCAAATTTTTTTCGGAAAAATTTGTCTAATATATTTATCGTTGCAATTTTTACAGGTTTGGGATATGGGCAAAGCATTGACCCTCAAAGGTGTTTACTCAACCGGCTACACTGTTGTTGGCATCTCTGGAATATTAGCCTTGATAATGGCTGCTCTATAACGCTTTTTCCCACCGAAAATCAACCGAAGTAGCCACTAAGAACTTAAATCTAAATGCTGTTTTTTCTGTCTCGAGTAAACTGATACAGAAACTATGGCAATTGTATGTAAGGATGAATGCAAGTGTAAATTATTGTTTGTGTATTATACGTTTTCTTTGAAGCTTTTTGTAGTTTCTACATATTTACACTAGTCAACCCTTGAGCCCATTGGAAAATTTTATTGATGCAACAGAAACTTAGAAGAAATAAAAACCAGAGGTTCTAAACTTGAATAGAATACATAGCCTCTATGTTTGACAGTAAGAACCTCAAACCTCGTCGTAAACTCTGCATTTGTTCAGCATTATTGATGAGGTCAAAGATCAATTTCAGTTTTAATTTATGGTCTGTAAAAATGACTATACAGGGTGATCCAAAAGTCCCTTCCACCCCCTCTAACTTTTTACCTAATTGAGATACAAATTTGAAACTTGGGGGATATTCCTAGGTCAAAGGGAGCTACTTTTTGGCCCCCCTAAAATTTTCAGGGGCCCCCCTTGGGGGGGGCAACGGCCCCCAACTTGCAATTTTCAAATAGGAAGACCCCCTTTGTGATAGCTCGTTCGAAAGAGCATAAAAAAAGAAAACTTTTCGCGCAAACCCGAAGTCAATATCTCAAACCATTTCAAAATGGCGGCCGGTTAAAGTTCAAAATGGCCAAAATTTCACACCGGTTATTTGTCGATGGATTTGCGCGAAAATCGGTATGAAGGGGTATTTTGACACGAGAAAAACGAATTTGACGATAGATTTTCAAAAAAACCGAAATTTCCAAAATGGCCGCCGGTTAAAGTTTAAAATGGCCGAAAATTTTCACCTTGGTTTTTTCCTGATGGATTTGCCTAAAACTTGGAATTTGAGAGTATTTTGGCATAAGATAAACAAATTTGAACTTAGATTTATAAAAAAATGAATTTTTGGTCATTTTAAACTTTAACCGGCGGCCATTTTGGAAATTTCGGTTTTTTGAAAATCTAACGTCAAATTCGTTTTTCTCGTGTCAAAATACCCCTACATACCGATTTTCGCGCAAATCCATCGACAAATAACCGGTGTGAAATTTTGGCCATTTTGAACTTTAACCGGCCGCCATTTTGAAACGGTTTGAGTTATTGACTTCGGGTTTGCGCGAAAAGTTTTCTTTTTTTATGCTCTTTCGAACGAGTTATCACAAAGGGGGTCTTCCCATTTGAAAATTTAAAGTTGGGGGCCGTTGCCCCCCCAAGGGGCCCCCCTGAAAATTTTAGGGGGGCCGAAAAGTAGCTCCCTTTAACCTAGGAATATCCCCCAAGTTTCAAATCTTTATCTCAATTAGGTAAAAAGTTAGAGGGGGTGGAAGGGACTTTTGGATCACCCTGTATACTGTTTGCAACTATGATCAAACAACAATGCAGAGAGATTATAATTTCTGATGTTTTTGGGGTAGTGCAGTTTTTGTACAGGATACTATTAATAAGGAGCAGATTTGATTAAAGTTAAGAAAAAGTTTATTTCAATTTCACCATCACAAATCGATAGAAAAATACCAACAAAAATATCACATTAGCTCCTGAATACCTTGTTATGACTGTGTTACATTGCACAAAAGCCTAAGAATGGTACAAAAAATAACGATGAAAATAGAAAAGCAATTTATGTTGGTTCCAAAGTTGGCCGGCTGACTAAATTTTTACTATCACCCGGAAGTACCCCTAAGCAGAGAAATGCGATTCAAAGAATTACCCTCTTCGTTAAGTTTAAATGTAACACTGTATCTTGCATTGAAACAAATAATTACGCACACAATTTAGAAAAATTCCGTGCCGGCTAAATTTCGACATTATTTCATTTGATGATCGTTACAACCTCAGAAGCTTCTAAAATTAAACTTTTCATGTGCCAATTTCGAGAAAAGAGGGACTGAAAAAGGAATCTTCTGGCCCTCTTACGCACGCCTTATAGAGGAGATGTAGGACTGTCGCTATGTGTTTGTGGACACAGTGCCACTCGTTTTTATCATTCTGAGGTATTTCATTCTTTCTGTCTGCCTTATCTTCCCGGCCTGAAAGGCAACAAAAAGTCTTCTAGATCATGAACAAGTTTATTAAGTGCTAAGTAATAATACTGCCTAACTGACAAGTTTGGCAGATATTAACATATTTATGCCAAAAGGAACTATGTCTCATGCAAACCCTGTGCACATAATTCCTTTTAGCATAAATAGTAGTTTGGGACTTTGCCGAATTCCACTCTTTAAAATACGCAAGCTTGATATTTCTAGAGACTAAAGCCCACCATCAGAGATTAGTTTTTAAACAGTTCTCCAAGTGGTGTTGAGGCTTTAGAAATGTGTAGGAATTACTTTTATCCTCCTGTTTCTATTCCTAAGGCATCAATTGCCACTCAAGTGAAATAAATTAAATGCTGCTTAAGAAAAAAGTTTATTTTGGCTCCATGTTAATGAACTCTAAATGAATGAAAGAAAGATCGTCAAGGACACGCAGTCGCCAGGAGGTCCTACAAAGAAAATTTATAAAAAAATAAGAACAATTTCGTTCTAGAATTAAACAACATTACTTCTAAAGTAACTTTTAGGAAAAGTAAAGGTACATAGAGTACAATTACTCAATAAAAAACAAACTTGATATAAAATCTTGCTAACAATGTATTACTTTAAAAACAACATTTGTTTCCAATTCTCATAAAATAATTGTGAAGAAGTGAGAAGAAAAATACTTGTGCCAAAGAGGGAAAGGTTTTTACACCCCCCCCCCCCCCCCCCAAGAAGGAGAAAGGTTGATTACGACCCAATCTGTTATAGCCACGTTAGGTCTTCTAACCAACAATTGGAAAATTTGCACAAGGTGGGTGAATTTTAGTCTATCTTTCGTGAGGTGATACAAAAGTACTTTGATAAATTACTTTTACCATGCTTTTTTCCTTGAAATCATTTAAAATGTGAAATACCTAGATAAAATATTTTTTCCAGAAAAATTTGTGTGATTTGTTTTTGACAATCAAGTCATGAAGCCATTTATTCATGCGTAGCTTGTAACCAGCACAACATTGATCAAGAATAAACGATTCGAATTTTGGAGAGAAAAAATTGCTTGAGTTTTTCTATTTGTTGCGAAGTCGTGAGGACTAGTGAACCCGCAGAGTTATCTGAACATAAAAAACACAGTGGCAGTCATCGTATTAATTAAGGATGTAAGTACAAGTAAAAGTATGATAAAGGTGTCATCACACTACGCGATTTGCAAACTTAACTCCACAAACTTTGAATATTCGCCAAATCTCGGCTTCCGTCTACCCTACCCTAGATGAGCGACTCGGCTAGAAATTCATAAGAGTGTAGGGAAAACTGCAATCTCATTTGAATGCAATCATGACTCACAGGGACCTCACTGGGAAAGCCAAGCCTTCGTAAGATTTCGAAACACCCAACAAGCAAATCTCTACATTTGGTAAGTACTGTTAAATTTGTTGACACGCTTGCCACTCGCCTAGACCCAAAACGGCTTGTCTTCTGGCAAATTCTAGATATTGTGAAGCTGCCTTTAGCAAAAGTCAATTTTCTTTGCATATACTTGGTCCTCTTTTATTAACCCTTGATCAAGGCTGCCTCATGTTACAAAAAAATCAAATATAATAATGAATTATAAAATCATACAAAATAAATCGCTTGGTACAATATCAGTAAAACACATACAGGTATGAAGAATACTATCATGAAAGAATTTAAATGTCACAATAAAATTGACTGCCAATTGGATAGGTAAGTATTAATTCGCTCTTCTAACTTACAAACTAAGTTAGAGCAAAGTTAGATTGATAAAAAAAATTATTATGTTTGGCAGGCAGAATTTTAAAAATTTACAATAGAAAATAATGCATTGCAAATCAATCTGAATTGCTTTTCCACGGTCAAAATAGTTGAGGACTAAGATTAATTCAGGCAGGAGATAATCAAAGTACTGCTTATCAGTGTAAATGCACTTTATTTAAGACATAAAAATAATGGGTTTTACTCTTTCTACTTCGATTTGGTAGGAAATGGGATGCAATTAAAAGGATTGGCTGATTGATCAGACAAAACCGAGGTTATATATAATCCTCAATTCTAATTTAAAAATAATGTCAGGGTTATGAGGTTTCGATATGAAGACTCAGATTCAACATAAAAGGCCTAAATAAATCCATGTTTTTTGGTGGAAAATGAGACTCTCCATTTCTGCAGAGGAAATTTCAAAATGTTGTAAAAAAAAATCAAATTGATTACTAAAATTTCAATTGCGTAAGAATTACAAGTGAGAGGAAATTTCAAACCTAGCCCAGCTTAAAGATTCACGATTAAACTAAAAAATACGTACCATAAACGTTCCTACAGATTTTCAAAAGAGTCGAAAGAATTTTATCTTGAACAACAAAACCTTCTAAAAGCTTAATGAGAGACTTTTTTTATTTGTAAAATCGATCAAATCATCTCACTTGGTGAGCGGTTGCGAAACAATGAGTTTCAGTTTTAGCAATACTTTCAAGTATCAGTGATCACAATACAAATAATATAATAGTTTCAAATCACCGGTGCACTCTGTGTCACAGCTCTAACCACATTATGAGAACCGGCAATAACTGCAGTTACCACTTTAGAAACACCAAGTTATTTCTTATTGGCGGAAACTAGGGCTTCACTCAACGAGTATTTAAATGACAGAAAAGAATGGAAGAAAGAAAAAAGAAAAGAAAAAAAACAGGGAAAAAAAGTAACCAAGCTTTAAAATAAGGAGTAAATCTCCAGAATTAAAATAATGCTGTTTTCTAATACTGAAATAAATATTTTGGTCGGTACTTAAAACTTAAGGACCAGTCTTTGCAGCAACTCTTAACTTTTTACTGGTAAGATTTAACCATTTAAAACATCATTACGATAACAATTTTGACTTGTAAAATTAGAGCAAATTTGAACTGAATAATATCAATAAGGATTTAATTCACTCTTAGGACAATTTGACTTGAACTATTACAAACTTTCAGACTGCTACTTCCTCTTGATAATGACAATGATGTGCCTTCAGAAGATTGGTAAAGAAAGGAATTCTAATGACCTCAAAACACATCTATACGTGTAAAACTGAACTATTGTACTTAGTAAATATATTTCTTCAAGATAATTTTTGATCAGTTTAAAAATTCAGCGCTCACTCTACTTGTGAAGTTAGGAACCAGTTAAATGAAACTTAATTATTGCAAAAATAAGCAATGAGGATTCTTGATACACCAACGGTAACTTTTTCAAAGAAAAATTTTTTTAAATTAAGAAACTTAGGATCAGTTCCTTTCATTTCAGCACGAAGCTAGCAGGCTCCTTTTCCGATTGCAAAAGGAGCCAAAGCATTTATACTTAAAAATCAATTTTTCACAAACTTCACTCTGACAAAACTAAAGGAATGGAGGCATCTCCTTCCAAAGGAAATTTGAAGATAATTTCCTTCAATTTTCTATGATTTAAGATTGATAATACATGGCAAAGAGCAGTCATAAATTAAAAAGAATCAAATTGGTCCTCACTTCAAATTTTCTGACACAAAAATAAAATTTGAGGGACCAATCCTTTTAGTTGACACTTGATCGATTATTTATTGACAATTATTCTCTTGAAATATACGTACATATATTTACTAATCTTGCTGGAATATGTATGTATCATATGCTGTGAACTATTATTTCCTAAAACTCAGTTTTTCGGGAAATATTTTGAAAAAAAAAAAAAAAAAAATAACATGTAAAAGGTCAAGGCCCCATTTTTGGACTTGGTGTTCTATTAAAAAATGGCATTCACCGATAGGAAATTGCCGCAGTTGCAAAGAGACACATACATCATGCAAAATTATTTCCGGTTCTCACTGTGATTTGCAATACTTAACAATACAATCCTAGCAGACTTCCTGCTGGTTTTTGGTAATTTGGGTCGAGTCATGCATGACAGATCACAAGCTTTGCGGCCACTTGGCAGCCCAAAAGAGGCATCGGGTGACGCAAAGTGGACAAAAATCGTAAAATAAAATTAAGAGATAGGAAGAGCAAACATCAGGAAACCGCCTGTTCTTCGATATTCACTATATGACTAGGTTCCACATGGTTGTGGCAGTTGTTCTTGAGGACATTGTTCAGAGCAGGGTCTGCAGGCTTGGCAGCTTTTGCCGGAATACTAGCGACAGAGTTTCGGTGCTCTGCCTTATTAACGGATAAGGCACTACAGTTTGTTGCTGTCAATGAGAAAAAAAGAGACTGATTACATATCTATCACAAAAGAAAGGCTCATTAAGTATGAACAGATTTGATCCCATGAAAAATCCACTTACGCCACATTTTCTAGAGACAAACGTAAGGCTAAGAATACAGCACAAGTAACTCCACCTGCAGAGCTAGTAGATGTTTCCAAATGTGGCCAAAGGCCATCCATGGAAAAAAAAAAAAAGAGACTAAGATGCGAGAGAATTTTTCACGAGAACAATATTTCTTGAGATAGATTGAAAAATAAGAAGTTGAGAATTTGACAGAAAACACCTGAGTATCCCAAAAATAGGTTGCGAGTGATTTATGCAGTTCATTTTGCTTTAAAAGAGACCACTAAATGGCATTATAGTTTATTTTTTTAAGTTTACAGTAAACCTTGGATCAACTAATGGAAACTGAAACTAATGTGACGATTGGCCCATTTGGATAACGGAAAGTTCAGATAAATCAGAGCTGGCTGATTAAATTTCTCCTTGGTGATGGAGAGAGATCAACAGATAAAGGCAGGGAAATCCTAGTATATATTGGGTACAATGGAGAACGAGAGGGTTATCTGAGATGCGTCATTTTCCTTTGTGACTGCAGAGTGAATGTGAGGAATATGTTTCAACAAATGATTTCAGATAATCCGAATTCAAATAACACAAGATTTACTGTATATTTAAGTTTTAAACAGAAACGCCGATCAAGACTCAAATACCTTAATCTTAAAAATATATTATGTAAAATGTCAACTTTGAACCCTCTCAATTCAGGCTCGTTTAAAATTATTGAGCACTCCTGCATTTGCAAGCCAATTCTTCCCAAGCCAAACTAACCGATTATTGGCAAAGTAATAATGCACTGGCCTTTAAATTAAACAAATCAAACGAGAGATTATTCAAATTCTTACCTGTGGCAAATGATGTGTTGGATGAGGCAACATGCACTGAGTTGATTGCTGCCGATTCACACTTGCCGTCAACAGTTGTTAAGGGCCAGTTGAAATGATTAAGCAATTCTAGTTCTACGCTTGCGTACGGTTTCCTCCACCTGGCACACTGACTCAGCCTGTAACAAAAAACCAGAGATGATCATGCTACAACTCTGCCTTATTTTCCATAACATTGGGATCAAGGTGAATTTGGATACTCTTTTTATGTATGCATTTTCTGAGAGAACCTTGCAGCTATAGTCCATTTAACGAAACCTGTGACTTTTCATTCGGAATTAAAATCTGTAAATGGCAACGCATCAGTATCGGCTGCAATGAGGGGAATGCTTGCTGGACACCCTCTATTTTGCAGCAAAAAGATGCCCGCAACCCGTTTATTGTCAGGGTAGAAACAATGGGCACCATTCATCCTTCCTTTAAGTGCTCTAGTACCCGGACCAAAATTGTTTTGCCTTCGAAAAATTTATCTCCTAGAGTGAAAATTTAGTAACAGTGCGAAATTATGATAAAAACGCACTAGGATATCTTCCAATTACCTTAATTGTGAGTCGAAATACGGCATTTCACAGTCACACGCCAATGCCGTATATGAGCTTAGCTCTGGGAGGAGAGCGTTATGCCATTTTGTTTTTACATTCTAAAGAATAAGGATCTATGATATATAAGCATTACGAGGGGGGCAAAGGGGGGTAAAATAATCCCAGATC
Source organism: Bemisia tabaci (assembly GCF_918797505.1). NCBI lineage: Eukaryota > Metazoa > Arthropoda > Insecta > Hemiptera > Aleyrodidae > Bemisia > Bemisia tabaci. Next base: position 34,254,105 of record NC_092799.1, read on the forward strand.
TATCGTAACGTATTTCATGAACAGCCCCTCATGTAAACTGATGGTCAGAAAATTTAACACTGAAAACTTAACTAAAATTGAATGGAGGTCTTTCCTGTCTACAGTATCCCATATAAAGCTATTCGACTACCTAAAAATGTTAATAAATTCAGAAAAAAAAAACTGAGTGTCACTTACTTGGCATCAAGTTTCTTCGTTATACAGAAGTCAACAATGAACTGCTCGATTACTATTGCAGTGATAATGTTGACAAGTCCAAGAAACAAGACCTGCCACCGGTTTTCGAAATCGATCGGAAGGCTTAGCTCAAACCACGAGGCTACAATCTCTGCTGGGTATAATGCAAGGTATAGCGTACACAAGGAGACTGTTGCTGCAATGGTAATGAATAGACGGCCTTTGATCAGCGAGTCTCGGTACGGCCGACCTTTGCAAAACACGATTGCTAACAAAATATACTGGATGCTTGAGATCGTGAAAACAGAGTAGTTTTCGAAGCCAGGAGTCAGGTAAAAAACTAAAAATTGGATGATGGCCACAACCAGTAGCTGACCGAATAGAGATATGAGGGGTCCACAAGAGATGAGGGATGTTTGTGGGCCACCCTTTACCAGAGGACCTGAAAAGTTTGAACAGGTAGAGATGAGAATTTTTGACAAACGTCACATTCCTTTTGTTTATTATAACTCAACCTTTACCTTTCAATGCGTGGTGTTACAAATCAATGCCAATGGACTATTTAATTTTTTTAAAAATTGAATCATTTTTCTACGACTTGGTGTTGAAAATTTGCGTCAGTGCCCTTTTTGAAGAAATACATTTTGAAATTTTGAGTAGTAAAAAATTTGAAATTTTAATGAGTTCTACAACACAGATTTCTCTTGCAGGAATCCGAGACCTGAAATTAATTGATGCTGCAGAGGGTTAGTTTGATAAAGTACTAGTTGCATCTAGAGGCATTGTATCCATGGCTTAAGTAAAACATTGCGATAGTCTATCTCCATATTTAAAAATATTTTGTGATTTTAGACTTACTGAATGTTGATGGAAGCCGCAGCTAAGTGAGTTAGAGCTAGAGATATTGAAATTTGGATTCATTTTTAAATGATGTACTTTGATTCTATACATTCTGCTGAAAAATAAAATGCCCTCTATCTCAGTATAAAAGGCTGTATGCTTCATCCATATAGAAATTCTTAAATTTTAGCCTTAAACTTTGAAATTCATTTCCTCATAGTTATAGCAATGAAAAACTTCGACCTACCTGGAAAAGGTGGTGTTTGGGCATGAAGCAATGCAAATGAAGAGATAAGAAAAAGATCTATGTACAGGAACTGAAGATCCGAGAGATTAGAGTCGCGTGAGTACAGAAGCATCACAGATACGAATTGAGTGAGAGAGTAGGCCGCCATGTATTTGAAGAGACCAAAGGAGGTAACGAGAGCAGCCCGTCCTTCCCGAATGACGGCAACCACGCACTCAACACTCGATGTTTTGGCAGTAAAAGCACATGCGGCAGACGACTCATTCTCACTTAATGAGATACCAGCTTGGGCAGCTCTCAAAGCTCCACAGTCGTTGGCTCCGTCACCACACATTGCTGAAACAGATGAATGTAATGATAAAATTGAGCCGCTCGCAATAAAGATGTCAAGTTGTTTTTTATTCATCTTCTGTTTTCAATTTTGAAGAAATAATAGACACAGAATTTTTCATGCAAATTTTATTGTTTTAGTTGGCTTCATGACACTCTATCACTGTGATGAGAGGATAATGAAGAGAGGTTGAGCGAGATATAATGTCTGTTCTTGAATTTTTTACAATTACAGTTAGTTTTACAAAGAATCCCTGACTTATCTTGGGTTGCAGGAGCAAAGCTGAGCTGCGCTAAGACAGCTCAGAATGATGAGCATGTCAAAATGTTTGTGTCAGCATTCTTTCACTGATGCACGACTTGATTGAGCTGATTGTAAATTGAGTTATTACTGTCCTTGCAGAAACTAAAATCTTACTCTATAGTATAAAATCATAAGGGTGCCGTGTCACGCTGAGGGTGTCACGCTGAGGGTGTCACGCTAATCATGTCACAAACCGGTTTCTCCTCCACTCCCCGCTCCCCTCCCGCCGCGCACGCTCACATGCTTCCCGCCGTCTCCTAACCGGGTTTTCCCTAACTCTTAATGATCTTTTAACGATCTCACGATATCTGCTTATTAGAGGCGCGAAGCGCCTCTGAGGGGTTGGACCGCGGAGTGGCCAGGGGGCGCAGCCCCCTAGTAAATATATAAAAAACAGTTAGCGTCCACTACTCTTTTGAAGTGACAGTTTCAAAGAGAGGGTCGAGGTTTCTATTTAACACTAAGGCCAGTCATCTCTGACAAATGCTGCCATGAAAAAATTCATCTATAAAATTCCACCCTTTTTAATAGAGACTATGGGAACTTTTACTTACCAACACAGTAGCCGATGCCTTGTAAATCTTGAACGAGCTGTTGTTTATGCTCAGGGTTCATGCGAGAAAATACAACTCCTTTTGTCACAAGGCTCGGAACCAAATGAGGACGGTTTGTTTTTATCCAGCTCCATGTATCACCAGTTAAGGCAAAACTGAAATTATTTGACACATTCGACCTAGAAAAAAAAGTATGTGATCAAAACACTTTCCCGCTTGCAAACTTCAATGATTTTGATTATTAAATTTATCGCCCTTAAAGTGATAGATCGAAATCTCAATTAACTGTTGAAACCCTCACATTCCAAAGAATTGTGTTTAAAAGTTGTATTAAATTGAGATCATGAGAATAAGTTCCCATGCCCTGTGCTTTCCTTATCTCTCCAGAGACTCTTGAAGTTTATTAAACTAGAGGAGAAACTATATTTTTACATGAATTTTGATGCGAATGTAATTTTAAAGCGATTGAAATCAATCAAGTTATGTCGACTTGCGATAAAAGAGGGCTGAAATTTCCTTTGATCTGTGAATAAAAAAAATCTTTCTACCCACTAAAATACAAATCTGAGCGATGAATGAAAATTTGGGTTGAGAGAGTTTGGATTTTATTTCCAAAGCATTCAGGGAAAAATAATAAAGGGGCTGAGTCTAACAGCTCACTAATTTATTCCTCTTTTAAAGGCACACAAGCTTTTAAGGTCCAAGACATTATCCCCCTTAAAATTTTTCTCAAACCACATCCAATTTGTTTACCACAATACGATTAGCCTAGATCAAGCAAAAGAATTTTCTTGACTAGTATCAAAAATGAGGCAAAACACAGATGAACTGTAGTTCACCTGGAACTAGCTAGGATTCAGCAAGAATACATTAATGCAGGGGGTAAAAATGATGATTTCAATGATTACCTGACTTTGCCATTCATCTGCACATCATAGTAAGGTGTTGAACCATTCATGGCTGTTCCCTTGCTGTACATCATCAAGCCAGATTCAAGAGTATCCAAACTGGCGACACTGCTTGATTCTTTTCCTTCTAGTGACGCCGACAACTGTCATAAAAAACTCGGTATTAGCAAAAATTTTCAGCAGAAACTGCAAACTTTTTTCTGGAGTGGAACACTCATTTGTAACTGCTCACAAAAGAAGACACATCCATGTCCAAAATCTCAGAGTTGAGCCACTGGTACTTAACAGAGGATTTTATGAAACAGTTTGGTATAAAAAAACGCCTTAAAATGTCAATCTTAACTATGTAGACTTACGATGGTTTACAGTGCGCAGCTAAAAAAAATGAGGTTATTAGAGAGAAGACTATTTAAACTTCCAATCTGCCACGTTTGGGGCTCTAAATTGCTCAATCGTAATGCCACTTCACAGTCACACCCTCTTTTGCTTAAAAAATTAGCAAGGCCTCTCGAGACTTGTGTTTTTCCAGATACAGTAGGATGGCTTCCTTCCAAAGCTTCAAATTAAAATTTTTAACCCATTGTGAAAAAATCGTTGGCCCTAAAGTACCTTTTCTTTTAGACACTTACATTTCTTAACACTTTCACTGCCAAGCTGGTCACAGTGAAATTTTTCTTGTTCGTTGTACCAAGCCAAAACCGTTATGGTGACCAGCTTTATAAACGGGACGTTTTCATCATGCTGCTGTGCGATAGAGCTGTCTCAAGAACAATGTTGCAAAAACACATTGGCAGTGAGCGTGTTGAATGAAAAAAGAACTGCGCCTTTCTATACAATCTCTTCGATTGAAAATCTAGGAAGAGCTTATGTACTTACACATCCACAAATATCTTCTTGTTTTTTCTCAGTCTCAGACTAGACCTGTTGAATTTTTTTTTTTCTTAGAGCATGAGTCAATTTGACTTTATGCTAGAGTTCGCAAATGGTAAGTTACCAACTTTCCACATTAAGTCCTAATTTCTTAACTTGGTTTTGATTCTTGAAGGATTCATGATCATTTAGAATTTTTTATTCAATTTTTATGAGAGCTTTAATCTGGTTGGAGATTTTTGTGGAGGTGTTGGAGTCAACCCTTCATAAATGGATTGTTTTCTCTTTTTTTCCGAACAATTTTACACCAGCATCTTAAGATCCATCTTAAAATAGAGGTCTCATATTTTAAATGGTGCAGTAGTTCTCTCAAGATGCCAAAAATGTTGATGGTAGAATAAACTCACATGAATGAATTAATTTAACTCAAGTAAATTGAATAATATATTGAAATATCCTTACTGGCTTGACAGTACCCGAAGACGTGACAGTCGTTGCATTGATATAGCGAACATGTTGTGATGGCTGATCTGCATGCACTTCGATGACAAACTGTCCTGGCGGAACCATTCCGCAATCTCTTGCAACACTGAGGGCTGTGTGCATGTTATCCCCTGAAATTAGAGAACACACATTGGTTCAATCAGTGATCGACAAATTTTGCAGAGGATGGAAAGGAACTAGAAACTGGAATATATCTATGAGAAGCATTATTTTTGCAAATTTTGAAAAAGATAGTGACACTTACAGACTTCTGAAGCCTTTCAATTGGTTAGCAGCGCTAGTCATAGAATCATGTTTGGGTGACTTCAGATTATAGATCAGCGAAACATAATAAGATACATTCAACCACTAATTATTCTCGTCCAGTATCAGCAGAGATATCGTACCTCAAAAAACATGGCATATGAAGTCATTGATGGCTTGATATGGTTTCTTCCATCTTAGTTTCATCCGTGTTTCAGGTTAAGCGGCCAGTAAAAATATGTAAATCCCTAATTGCTGATTCAAAGGTGGAGAAAACCATGGTATTCACTACAACAGTGGATGACACGACACACCAAGTTTTTCAAAGGGTGTTAGCTCAGTTAATAGAGAATGTATGAACTAAGCGTTCCGGTGGATCTTATTATTATATGGTGAGGCTAATTTTTTAAGCCTAAACTATCGAAAAGTCATTCTGCGACAGGCGCAACTGACCCTGTTTGCAGATACTTGAACTTTGGCTGCTCTTTACTATTACATGAATTATGTGCAAGTGATTTCTTGCGAATATTCATGATTTTCAATTGTAAGCCAAGTGCAAGGTTTTTTTTAAGAATTAAACTTTACTACATCCCATTCGTTGGTATTTATTTGTGAAATGCTGCTAGCAGCAGAGGATAAATTATCCCTGCTTAAACTTTCATCTCAAAAATCCTCCTTTAAAAACTTTAGAACATTGATCTCATAAAACTTGCTTCTCTACAGTCCCCGAAACATCAAGGTTACTAAATCTGTGGAAGAGGACACTTACCAGTTACCATGATGGTGCGGATGTCAGCATTGTGCAGAGATTTCAGGACTTCAGAGCTTTCAGGCTTGAGAAGATTTTCGAGGATAACTAACCCTAAAAATATCAAGTTGCACTCCAGCTGTTCCCGCGTCATTCTTTGCATCTTTGCATATGTCACAGGTAATTCTTTGTATGCTACGGCTATGACACGGTACCCTTTTTGGGTATATTGCTGCAAAACTGAGCGCGATTCTTGAGGCACTGCACAAAAAAAGAACGTTCAATTTAATCGAAATTCATTGTAACCTTAGTAAATTGAAAAGTTAACACAGGTAAGGCATCTTAGTTGCGCAAACAGAGCACAGAACTCATGATCAAGATTTATTGCATTATTACATAAGACCATGGTCAATTTACCCAAACAAAGCAAGACTGAAAACAAAGGGACACCTGATGCAGAGATTGAAAGTGTACATAACACCCTAGTAGAAGAAGTCAAATAATCTGTTCTGAGGGAATCTTAAGTATTAACTCTTCCTAACCCCAACAGATACATCGAAGAGATATCTCATTGCATCTTTCATTCTCCCGTAGGGGTAATAAAAGTGAATAGCTGCTTCCTCCAGGCCAGAAGAATTTTTTGATTCAACTGTGGTCTGCTTTTATGGAGACTCCCATCACCAAAAGCAAGTTTTATGCAACCCAACGCTCCCAATTTCATCCCATAAATAGGAGAATGAGGGGGCTGAATAAAGATTTGTTTTGCAGTCTAGAATTCTTGCATCTTTGATATTGAAAAAATTATGGACGAGAAAATTCTGAACTCGATGTTAATTAAAAGAGATCACATAGGAATCAATCTACTGACAGAATTTGTCCTGGATTCTGGACAAAAAATTATGGTTATAACCAAAAAAGACAAAATAAGTCAGAATGAATGACTGAGCAAAAAATTTCACAGGGAATATAACCTGATTCTGGAAGACATAAGGATATGATGATTTCAGGCGCCCCTTTGCAATAAAGGGTGAAGTGAGAGCTTTTCAATCCTCTTGTAACTACACTCATTCTCAATAAATTTGAGGTGAAAGGCAGCTGTCTGAGAAGACCAATTTCTTTATCGGAATCAGCCTGAAAAAAAGGGGGAAAAATTATCAATGTTATAATTTGCTCATACAGTAATATAAATTAATCATTATTTGTCCGTATGCACACTGTATGTGTTCGTTTAAAGACTGTACACTACTTGGGTTACAAAGTACTGTTAGATTGACCAAACCTTGCGTTACTCGGGACTCACACTGGAGGCATTATCGTCCTTGGGAACTTGTTAAACTGAACATTAAAAATCCAAGATAATATAAGTTAAAGTATTTGACTTGTAGATTAATTGTAAGACAGAAAAAGATTTCTAATGGTTGCAAATAACATTACAGTGCTGCTTTGATGATTCAGTTTTACAGCACAACAATCAAACAGAAAACACAATAAAAATTAGAAATCTTACAACTTAGTCAAATGTTTAATCTTTTGATCCTTTCGAGTCTCGGTTGGCATGATATAATTTCTGCTCCTTCCATATCAATGGCTGAGGAACAACACTGCCTTCCTGTAAACTGACCATTATCTAGGACAAAGAAAGAACTTTGCCATTTTTGTAATTTTAAGGTCAGATTTGCAATTGTTTTTAACATTCCAGCATCATTACAGCACTCTCATGCAGAATTTTTCATGTATTTTTCTACGTATATTTCTTTGCACTTTAGAGAATACTGAGCTATTGAGGTGAAGCTGGTGAGAATACTACACACAAAAAATTAAATTGCTGATTTGACAATTCAATTGCTAAAAAAAATGACTGCAGCGTTTCAACGTAGATTTTACGACAAAAAATGCTACTTTAACCACTATTGTAAGCTACACTATTGTAAGCTACTTTAACCACAGGGGTGGTTAAAGTAGTATTTTTGGGGTGGAAAATCTATATTGAAACACTGCAGTCACTTTTTTTTACCAATTGAATTGTTGAATCAGCAGTTTAATTTTTCCAAGCAGTGGCATCTTAAGCTTTAAGCAATGAGAAAGAATACAATTTTGACTCACCTCTAGAGGCGGCCTCACAGCAGTTGGAACGAGAGAATCAAATTTATTTTTGTCACTGAGTTCAGGTTCTTTTAAGGTCCATCCTGTGCTTTCGAAAACCTAAACAGGAATGAGGAATCATTAAATTATGACATGATAAGCAACATTTCAAAGGCTGCATGACAGATGTTTGAAATAATCAATGACCCAATTGAGTTGGACTAATTAAAAGGAAATATATACTTATAAGGAATGTTGTAGGGGGCGATAAAGAGGTTTTTTAAGTACAATTTCCAGGAATATGAAACCTATAAGCAACCCGCAGGAATAAGATTGAAAAGAAACAAGGAACAAAAAATGATTGATGAAAATCAAAACTTAAATTTAAAATTAAGAGAGCAATAATGTATTGATTAGGCTAGTAGCTGAGACGCCCTTCATTACCTTCAAATCCAGAGGATCGCCAGTCAGATTGCCATCGATAGTTGTGAGAGAATGGCAAGATGCCAGTCCTTCCATGAGATGAGATTGAATAGGAAGGGTTGAAATGTCGTGAACAGGTTCGTCAAAATGAACATCTGTCACAGGTACCACACCCCACATATCCAAGCCATCTTCCGTTAATGTACCAGTCTAACAACAGAGGAGAGAAGGAAAGGTATTTAATAATTGCATAAATGGGAATAGATAAAATTCTGCCATGGTGCCAAGCAGCAACAATTATTTTTATGCAATTATTATCGTAATCCTGGCGAATAATTTACAATCAGTTTTTTCATCATTATGTCCATTGCGGAGATTGAGAAGCAAATATTAGACAATTTTAAGATATGAAACTGGCTGTCTTGAATTTTTGATAGCTTTTTTTCTTAAAATTATATTTTCAGATCTTAGATAACTTTAAACCAACTGAGTTTGCAGACATGTAATATTGTAATATCTCATTTACTTAGGTCTGTAAAAATTGTGTTATAAAAACGCTAGGGATATGATGGTTCATTCCTTTGTCATTTTCAATACTGAGCGCAAGAATGACCTCACTTCTCCCTAAACTCACTAATTTCCCAGCAAATCAAATGAAACCCCATGTGTGCTGATCTGCTGAATCCAAAAATGACCTTAGTTTGTCTCCATCAGGCGCCAATTTCCAGGAAAATAAATTTTCCTCAGAAAAGCCCGTTTTTGGAGGAAAATTGGTGGTTGTAAGGGAAAAATAGGGTCATTATCAAATTCAGTGCTAACAATTTCAGCGCTGCTATATCATTCTTCCAGATTTAATGTCCTTTAAATCTTGTGAACAGTCACAAATCACGGTTTTATGACAGTTTACTAAATATTACACAGATTTTCTTAAATGTACTTTCTATCAACAAATCGTGATTACTATCATTAAATGTCCTGATTTCTCAAATTATAGGGATTTTAAGTGATAATCAATTTGAACATGTGGTCAAAAGAAATGTAAGCTCCTTGTTTTCTTTTGTCCAAAATTGCAAACATAGATGATTGACAGCAGGCTGAGAGTTTTTGTGCTCTGGCTTGACACGAATTCTTAATTCATGATTAAACAGTTTTTTAAAAAATGGAAATTGGAGTAAAATAACTTGACGGCTGCTGGAGCATGAGAAATATTATTTTACCTTGTCGAAACAGACACAATCAATAGCACCTGCTACGTTGATTGCTTTGGCAGCCGTGCAATACACGCTCGCACGTCTTTTCAACCTTGATTGCGCAGCAGTGATTCCTGCAGTTGTGGCTGCTGGCAGCGCTGGGGGAACTACAATTGTAATGAGGTCTAACGCATCTATTACTGTCTCAGAAAGAGCTTTTCCTTGCATCAGCTGGAAAAAATAACAACTCATGAAATAGAGTTTGAAAGAGATAACTAAAATATAAATCAATAAACAAATGTTTCATTTATTTCTTAGTGATCCCTGCTGCTTAAAATATTTAAGCTCCCTTACAGTCATAGAATTTTTTCTAGTCCTTATAATGTACATAAAACATGCATTCTCGTACAATCAGTGAAATACGCTTTGAGAAATAACTATGAATAACTATGCAGATCTTTCTATAATTTAGTGAATGTATTCCAGGGGTATAGAAAGTTCCACGCCTTCCCTCAAATTTAGGTGGTCTCCTCTAATATTTAACCAAAATTCATGATTTCTCCACCTAGAAAAATAGAAAAAACCCTTTCAGCCCAAAAAATGGGAGTTTTTCACTACAAGAACACCATATTTTGCCTTTAGTTCGCCCACTTAGACCCGTTTTCATGAGGATTCCCCCGTTTTTTCCTGTTCATGCAGGGTTTTCCCCATTTCACACGGCTGAGCCAGTCACATGGTCAAGAGGTTCCTGCTCCTTTTGTATTGTTCTGTAATCTGCAAGGGTTAAAAAGTTGGTTGTTGAAATGACAAAACATCCTGCGATCACCCTTCGCCACTCCTTTTTTCAGTAACACGTTCAATTTTATTCAAAAAATGCTAGAAGGCCAGCAAAAATGAATAATGAAATGCTAAATAGATACCTTGGTGTAAACGGTGTGTGAGAAGCCCAGAAAAGCAATCACACCAAGAAAACCGACAAATTTGTAGGTATCTTGCTCAAACTTGAAGTCCAGTGGACGAGGATAAAGTACCGATCTGGTAATTGCTCCTTTGGATGTGCAAAATCCAGTCCGTATGCACACTGCTAGAACTGGCTCATTGCTATAGTAACGGGTCTGCAAAATCTTTGTGCCGCAGAATAGTGTGCTTTTCACATGTGCTTTTTCGTTGTAGTAAATATCACGATCGTCGCCTGGCAAGGGCATTTTTGTTACAGGAACACTTTCACCTGGGAAAAATAAGGCCTGCATGAACCAGGAGGATATATGGAACTTGGTGGAATGAGCTCATAATGTTCTATTGAGAGAGGGTAATTTTATAACAGGTGCAATATCATCAATAGAAAATGCAGATTCCAGAAGAAAATTTTTGGGATAGTGCTAATCTATTATACTGATTGTTCAATCTTGAAAAGTTAAGATGTGTCAATTATGCCAAACTACTCGTATTTGAGGGAAAAAGCAACTTCATGAGGACTGATTTTCCATGATTTTGACACATGTGGTGAAACAAAAAGTATTTCAACACTTGAGCTGAATATTATTGGATCAAAATAAATTCTTCTCTCACAAATCATAATCAGACATGCTCTATTTGAGTACTTCTCATGATAATTTCTGTTAGTTGGATCTTTCCCTTCGCAATCGAAGGTGCTTGATATCGTCTACACTTGTTTTTGTGCAAAGGCCATCTTTTTAATATAATCAGCGTTTTTTTTTTTTTTTTTTTTTTTTTTTTTTTTTTTTTTTAAGATAATTTTTTTTTTGGCCCTACTCCTTCCATTTGTTTTTCCTTGATGTATGGAAAGGCACAAAGAAGCAATTATTAATATGTTAACAAAATATGCCTGAAACAAGAAACTGATCTCCTTCAACTGCAAATTCATTGCAGTGATGGGATTATAATGCGTACATTCTGATGAATTCAGATCAGAAAAGATGCAGCAACGTAGCATTGGCTTAGAGTCACAAAAAAATCGTTGGAGAAATGGAAGGATTACCAGTTAAAGTGCTTTCGTTGACGATACAGGAGCCTGTGATGAGGACAGCATCACACATGAGCACGCATTCTTGTGCTGGAAGAACAATGATGTCTCCTGGGACCACTAGTTCTGCTGCCAAATTGAACTTTTCATTATTGTAAAATATTTCTGTGAAAGCATGAGCTTCGATAGAACTCCGCAATGCCTCTTGATCCTGCGGTCAGATTTAAGAAAGATCCAAATCTTACTTTGCGTAAAAACTTGACTGAAAGCATATTACAGGGTTCCCATAATTTCTTCATGTTTAATTCCCTGGCTTTCCCTGACATTTTCTGCTTTTCTTGGACTCCAAAATTTCTGTATTCCTTCAATTTTCCCTGACTTTTGATGCCCTAATTTAGATTTTCTTTCCTTTTCATTGTGCTGACTTTTGCTTAACTATGAACGAAATCTCCTTCTTTAGATGTTTAAGGCACTCAGAGGTTGTTTGCAATCCCTCAAATGGCACTGACTCAAGTTGCTGAGCTCATGTGCCTTTTGAAAAATTCCCTGACTTTTCCCAGTCACTGTAAGTCCCCTGTCTTTCTAGGTTGAAAAGAACACTCGAAACCCTGACATTATCACATTGCATTTCACAACAGGCTTTTGGGCCCAACACGAAAGTTGAAAAAAAAATGGAGACAATAAACAAATTTATAAATGTAGTCCGAGTGCTCTGATTTGCTGCTCATTTCATTTACCCTTTAGCTCTTGAGTTAAATTTTCACACTGTGTTCCCGCAGCCAAGGTAAAGAATGGAAAATCATGCAGAAATGACTGTTCATAGTTTCCTTCTGCTTTCATTTGCTTATTCCTCAACCAAACAGCTTGAAATTTTTGTGTCTCATCCGTAAGTATGTAAAAGAGAACATCAGTCATCAAAAAACAATTACCAGTACCCAATTTTTTTTTTTTTTTTTTTTTTTTTTTTTTTTTTTTTTTTTTTTTTTTTTCTAAATAAGTGACACCAAAAATGAAGATTTCTGAAGTTCCAGGACGAGAATTATTGTCGCTGTAGGGTCTCAGTGCCGTTACACCAGGACAAAAATTCTCGTCCGAAGGAGGCAAAGGGGTAAGACTATCACTTCTGTTTATAACAAATCACAATCTGCATTAAATATAGGTGGCAAAAACTTGTCGTCTTTCTACATTTACATTTTAACATTTGTCATTTTTTTAAAAATAAATAACTAATATTGGAGGAAGATTTTCTTGCACAAATTATTTCTGGTGTTTGAAGAAAATCTCCTTGCTTACAGCATAATCTTACACTGATTCTTTTGAAAGACAAGTAATTAAATGCCTCCAGAAAGGAATGGAATCGTTGAAGACTTGTCACTTTAAAAAAAACTGTACATAGAGGTTAAAGAAGAGAAAATGTAACATACCTTGCGAGACTGATAGACTGCTTGGATAATACCGGCCAGTGATAACGATAATATTGTAAGAGCGTAGAAGATATATTCATCAAGAAACCAAAGAGTGAGAGAGAAAATTTGGAAGATATAAAAAGGAGTGAGACCCTCTCGGATAAATAGTGAGCTGACACTGGCTATGGGAATTTTGATCTCATTCAACCCATATACTGCTCTCCTAAAATAAATATAATCATCAATCATGAAACAAATTATCACGTTACAGAGGTAGATATTTACTAATCAGGCGCGAGACAAGACAAAACGTTCATTCCTCAAATCAATTTGAAATTTTAAGAAAGTTTAAATTTGAATTGAAATGATACTTTCCATGAAAAACTTAAAACAACCATCTATTTCATATTTGCACCTTTCAATTTAACTGTTCTATAGTTCCCTAGATTAAGCCCTGCACAGAGAGAGATTGCAGTAGTGTATTCTTTAGTAAATATGCACACTGATAGCATTTAATTCTGTAGAAGTACCTAAAGTTTGCAATGCTTAACTCTCTCTCAACTTCTAAAAGAAACAAAGAACAAATGGTAACCCTCTGCAACCACTATTGAGGCCCTTTCCTGGAAATATGAATGGAATATAAGGATAATATGAAACCTCCCTCAAATCAAAAAATTTGAATTCAAGGGTTAAAAAACTAAAATATAGACGTAACATTCATTATAGTCAGCTGGAAGAAGCAAGTTTCAGCTGAGTATCAATTGAGTACTAACGAACTCTTGAAAAAATTAATTTCTTTTTTGGCGCTTAACAAGAGTACTTCGATACTTTTCCTTCCTAGTAACAAAAACATTTAATTATCTTTTCGTGTCAATTGTGTTCTGCATAATTAACATGAAACAAATTTTTCTGGACAAGTTTTGTGGAAAATTCTGCACAACTGACAAGTTTTCAAGAAAAAAAACTTAATGATTTGCATGTTTCTGGCTTTACCTTCAAAAATAAGCAAGTTGTGCTGGTTTTCCAGACCATTCGATATCCTGATCTCAATGATCTGATATTAAAATTTGTTAGAGATAATTCTGTACAAGAAGATTTAATCTAACACCCCACAAACGATCGCGAGAAATTCATCAAAGTTATTATAGGTCACAAACCTTGAAATTCGCTCCATGGGAGACAGCCCTTCTCGATGAAGTAACAAATGAATGGGCATTTTGTAATCTAACCCTCTCAACCGATTAAATGCTGAGTGTTCTGGATCCCAGATGTATCGCTGTTTCTTTAATTCAAACAACCGAATGGATTCTTCTCCTGCAAGCAAATGAGAATGTATGAGGAAAAACAAATCCAATGATAGAATGAGCTCTTTACAAACAGAAATTAAAATATTGAAGTTCCATTTAAAAGTGCCTGAATATTACGGTAAATTTTGCTGAGAGCAGTGAGTAGGAATACTAGTTTTGAAAAATGTTTCTGGAAAAATTCTTAGCATCATTAAGCAGTATTGGTAATATTTCATTAGTCAGTCCCAGTTTTTTTTTTTTTTTTTTTTTTTTTTTAACCAATTTCAAATAGCCTATTAGCAACTCCTACGCTTATTACCCAAGCCCCTGGTGACCATCTGTGGTATCTTTCTGAAGAAAATCTATTGTTAAATGCAATCCTCTTGCCTTGTAATTAATTTTAATCATGTATCTAGGAAAAACCAACGGTTACAGGTAAATTTTAAGAGGACGGTGAATATAAATCATTCAGACAATACCTCTAAAAACGCCTCCACTAGAATGAAACTTCAATCTCAATGATCCTGATCGCTCCGGTTCCATATCATCGCACCATCCTTCAGTTTCTCTGAAAAATTAAAATTTCCATAGAGGTTATATGGAGCAAAAACCTAGTGTATAAATCAAACCCCTATCCAAAAGAGTTGTGTGGAATAAAACATTTTATACTTTTAGATGTTCATATACTATAAGTTCATCTTAGAATCGTAAATTTTGAACATTTCGAATATCAGTGCTCAGATAGTTTGAATTCTCTCATGAGATTTCAGACGATTCGCATGATTTTTCACGACTGAAAACATATTTATCAGTTTCGAGAATTTTATTTCTCAAAACTTGCTATGATGTAGAGGTAACGTTCAAAATTTCAGTGATACCTACTTTCCATTCCATTTTCACTGAATAACCATTTCTTAATACCTATTGACTTTTCCTCTCGCTATAAAGGTTGCTGGCTCCTAGTTTGAAAAACGGCGCTCCGCTTCGCTCCGCGCCGGTTTTTTGGGGGGCTTCGCCCCCCCAAGCCCCCCCAGGACGCGCGCTTCGCGCGCGCTTTTTAGTTTGAGTGTCCATTCCAGTTGTTCTGTCTTCTTAAGCGACCCGCGCGTCCACCGCGGGAAGAGTGTATTTTCCGAAGGGGAGGGGGGATCAATCTGTAAGGGAATGAATTAATTTCTTGAGCACAAGATAGTAGTTGCGGACGTTGCCAGCGAACGCGCTGCGAAAGGTTGTGACGGTTAAATGGTGAGATTTTGTTCAAGAACAGATCATTTAACCTGACCCACTGTGCGACGAACAATTTGTCCAGAATTTTCCTTCCCCTGACCCACTGTGCGACGAAAAGTTTGTCCAAAAACTTCTCTCCCCTGACCCACTGTGCGACGATCAGCTTGTCCAAAAACTTTCTCCCCCGACCCACTGTGCGGCCCTGCTCCGGCCGGCTCCCCTCATGGCGCGCACCCCTCGCCTAAAACTTTCAAAGCTCGCCATTTTTAAACGGCTCAGCCGATTTAGCTCAAATTCAATACCAAACCAGTCCTAGGGGAGAACTACCACCCGTAAAAATTTCAGCTCAAAATATTCATTTTCGCTCGAGTTATCGAGTGGACAAGATTTGACCTCCCCCCAATTTCGAGCCCCACCCCTCAAAATCTATTGCCTCAAATTTCAATTTTTTTTCGCAGAATAGTAGTCCTAATGAGTCTCTACAAAATGCAAAAAAATGGTCAAAATATCTTCAACGTAAGAAAGATATAACCACTCAAAAATCGAAAAATCTTCAAAAGGCGGAAATACATACATACATACATACATATATATATACATACATACATACATACATATATATATACACATGAATTTGAATGGCATATATTTTCGTGATCTACGACCCGTGATCGGTGCTCTTCACAATGTCTCAGGTCTGGATTCGACATCATGGGAGAATGCAATAGTGTATTTCCTTCGGAAAATACACTAAAAAGTAAGAAGATCATTACGGTCCATTTGGACCACATTTTGCAATGAGTTCTGGCTCATTTTAGAAACCACATATATGGCGTTGGTTTCCCTAGGCAGAGAGGTGCTTTTATGGAAGAGCCAGAGATAATGGTTCCTTATTGCTAAATTTAATCCATTTGAGTAGGATGAAAATAAAACAAAATATTGTCTTTCGAAGACCGTGACACACGACAGTGATACAGAAACACAATTATCACTTCATGGATGTCCGTATTGCTTACACACAAGAATGAAGGAGCTCTGACTCTCCTTGCTATCATTGCGCAGTAACATGCGCGGTTTTCCATTTGAAATTGATAAACATTCATTAGAGTTTCAAGAGACATGAAAAAGCTCTCTTTGTTGTGGAGGCACAAAGAGACAGCGGCTGTCAAATGAAGAGAGTCAAAAAGGCTTAATTGCAATGCAACGTAGCATTCTATTCATAGAGGCTATTCATTAGGCACCCATGTGGTTAATTTTCATGTTATAAAATGACACATTATGAGAGGCATCCCTAAGTTGAGTGCTATTTTAGTCATTTAACTTTTTCTTTTGTTTGTTTGTTTGTTAAATTCATTTATTAACGTGAGGGTATTAACATAACGTTAGGTTAGGTTAGGTCGCGGCGTACATTACTGAGCTGCGATTCTGAGAAAAGACGCTCGGAGCGCCTTCATTTCTTAGGTATGCAACATGGACATCCACGATGCGGTAATAGTTGCACTTCGACATCGTAAACGCAGGGCCAGCTAGCATCGTGGTGTTACAGCGATTAATTAGCGGTTAATTTGCGACAGTCGGAGCACAACCGCATCCTACTTTATCGTAGCAGGGAACCATACTGCCACAATTTTGGGGGAAATCATTACCGTCGTTCTTGCGAGTGAGAGGAAAAGAACCATAGAAATTTTCTTAATAAATAAAAACAAATTAGTTCCGTAGAGAGGAGGTAAATAGACAAGGGGGAAAGGAGAGAGTGAATGAATTTTTGATTCCCAATATTTGCGGTTTCTGCGGGAGTGATTATTACTTTTCCGTATTTTTGAGAAGGAAATAAATAAATATCTAAATAAATAAATAAATAAATAAATAAATAAATAAATAAATAAATAAATAAATAAATAAATAAAGAGCAAATGCAGACACATTGACAAGGGTTCAGTGGAAGGATTGAGTAATTTCGTATGAAAAGGAACTTGCGCAAACAATGCCATAAAATTTACTGATTTGAAGAAATGGACATTTGATACCCTTGGGTACTTCGGGGAAAAACTCCATTGAACAAAAAGCGGTCAAATCACCCTGAGGAAAAGCAGGGTCTGCTTCATGGTTGATTGATAGACATAATTTTTCAAGAGTCAAATTAAAGTCCGATTAAAGGTTTACGAGGATACATAATGTAATATTGAGGACCGAAAGTTTTAAACTATTTACGACGGAGCTCTTTTTGGGAACTGAACAAACGGAATTGTATGCGCCAGAAATATTTTCCGTTCACCAATTTTCAGCTGATTTCAGTTTTTTCTGTTAAGTACTTGGATTTTTTCTTCCCCGAAATTAGTCTTCTTTCAAAACAAGCGGTTCAATTGAGCTCTTTTCGCAATCCGAGACAGAAAGACAGTGTCAAAATAACACTGGGTACACGAAAATTTTCAAGGTGGATTCGTAGAATATCCAGTTTCTCCGTTCGAAAGTAATAAACATAAACAAAATACCGTAGCTCATTGAAATTACCAATTTTAAGAATACTATCTTCCATTTATTCCGAGAAGTTCGAAATTGCGACGACGACCACTCCGACGGGCAAACTTTTCCCTTCGAAGAAAGCTGGTTGTCTTGCGACACGCGGTTCGTTTTCTGCCGTGATAGCGAAGAGGGCTGTAAGCGCATTCCTGTATAAGCCATGGTTAGCACAGGCGTTTATGTGTCTCGAGGATCATCCCGGTATGCACTTATTGCACTCTTCGCTATCACGGCAGTTTTACGGGGAGGCGTTTATTGCAAGCTGTGACTGTGAGACTGAGAGGACAGTAGACCACACACGCATTTAAGTGATATCCTGAAGACGTAGGTAAACGAGTGAATGAGTCATGCGGACAACAGCCACCTCGGCGCCATGCCATCGTGTTCTGCTGAGCCAGATGAAAAGGGCACCGAATGGGCATTCGAGGTTTGCCAAATTTTCACTAGAAGAAGTGCGATTTTCTGGACAATTTTTAAACGTTTTTTTCTCAAAATTTTCAAAAAATTATACTCGCAATTTCAATGGCGGCGCTTAGAGTTAAAAAGTGGAGGCAGAATAGAAAGGTGAATCGTGAATGGGAGGGTCTTGAGTCCCTTTTTACTGACAGTAAAGACAATGCGAATCCATTTCTGATTGGTTCCCGTATTTTAGGCCTTCACAGTTTCACAAACGGGAATATAGCGTACATTTTTGCTTAGCAAAGCGCCGCCTTTACGCAAATTGACTTGAAGCATCTGCAAAATTTAAGGAAAGATTCGTAGCTTCTCCCAAAAATGGATGAAATTTGGCAACATTCGAGTGTCCATACAACGTTCTTCCTTAGCACGACAATGTTGCTTGGTGATCAGGACCACCACCGGAGCTTAAACGACTCCAGCGAAGGGAGATCGGGGGGAGGGTGGGCCCACGGCGGCGCTGGGCGCGACGATGCGACGCGACGACATGTCGCCCACACACCCGTTCAACAGTCCCGATGTGGGAAGGAAACAGAAGATTCGAAAAACAAACGACATGAGATGGATATTTTGCAAGATGTGCCATCATCGCCTAACGATGGTTTGAAGTCCTTGGCATCCCTTAGATGGAATTTAGACGGCTTTAAATGAAAATCAGTGAGAGCGAACGAAATTCTTCAGCGGAAAAAGTCCAGGCACGAGGGTAGACCAAGTTTCCTGGATCGGTAATGTTGGAGGCGCAAAATGTGGGCCCATTATCTCCTACAGGAGTGCAGGCGGCTAGGAAACCTAAGGGAAAGGCGGGAACCTCGCGAAGAATCGGAGAAAAAATGTGTACCCTGTTGAGATTTCTCGACAGTACCATTTTCATGGGCGATTCAGCGGTGAAGAAGACAACCCTTCCCCCAACACATGATAAAAGGAAACCGAGAGAAACGAATGCGAGGTTTCATTCCTCCATCAAAGTTCGTGAAATTATTAAGGTACAGCAAATGAAGAAAGTTGGGGCCGTGGTGGACATACTAGAAAAATTACATAATGTATAATTGAAATGGACCCAGGGCCGGATTAAGGGGGTGGCCACATGGGCCGCGGCCCATGGCGGCAAATCTAAGGGGTGGCAAAAATTTGCAATTTTTTAAGTGTAGGTATAGAAAAAAATCGGATTTAGAAAAAAAAATTACGAACGAGAAAAGGCTACAAAATCTCTCATTTCCTGAGAGTATATTAATTTCTAATTTTGTCGTCTCTTGGTGATACAAGAGACAGCATCTTCAATAAGTCACGTTAAGAGAGAGACCAAACACGCAAGTTGGCCTGGAACGGCGCGACTTAGAGAGAAATAATAACAAGGTCTTGAGATGAAAAGGAGAAGCCCTCGGCGCGGCGATCGGCATGTAACACATATTAGCGCCTACAAGAATGCACGAATACTTCACGCATTGCATCCAACACAGTGCAGTGCGGTCAGCAACGGTCGGCGTGAAACGCATAGCGCCTACAAGACTGCGTGAATACTTCACGCATAGCGCCAAACACAGTACGTTCAGCAGCGGTCGGCGTGAAACGCATAGCGCCTACAAGACTGTCGGAATACTTCACGCATTGCGCCAAACACGGTGCGGTCCACGCGGCGCGGCGGCGGAAGTTAAAATCATTGATCCACATTTATGTTTGTTCTTTTATAATTTTTTCGTTCATTTCTTATGAATGGAAGGCCTTGTCCATACAGAGATAGGTTTACAGTACGAATGTGTATCACACATGTGGATACACACAGGGCTTTCCCAAAAAATGTGTTCAACACGAGAAAAGGCGTCTTATGCACCACTCCCCCGCTGGCACGTTCATTTGATGGTTTTTATCGAGTTTCAAAACGAATGAGAAGCGGGCGGCAAAATACAGGCGGCCCATGGGCGGCAAGTAGGTGAATCCGGCCATGAATGGACCACTAGACAAGGTACAAATTTAAGGATTCTAATACAAGTTTCTTAACCAGAATTTCACGTAGAACACACTTCTTGCATCAAAAATTACCGAAATCATTTCCTGTCCAAGATATTCACGTTTTTATTTTACGTTGGTTACGGAAAATTTGAATTGCCCGATCACACGAAACTCAATACTCTACGTGAGTTCAATCGCGTACTACAACGGTTTCGGCAGGCTCCTCAATCCAGCACTGTTCATTTCCCACCCTGTGTTGTTCAAACTATAAACAAGTTGCTACAGCTGAGCTAAAGCGTCAAGATTGAGGTTGCTAGATTTTTACATCGCAGAAAGAGTCATGGTAATTTTTAGCGTGCGATTTGACTCACGTAGACCATTGAGTTTTCATGAGCGGGAGGTTTGAATTCATGCGTCAAGAGACATTAAATATGTTGGTTAGGAGTTGATTTCAGTAATTTTCGTTGCGCAAATCGTATCCTACGTAAAATTTTGGTTGAGAAACATGTATCAGAATGCTTGAATTCGTACCTACCTTGTGTAGTGGTCCATTTAGTAGGGCGGATAAGGGGAAAAAGTTCCCAGAATCGTGCATTTTCTGGAAGAAAGCATGAACTTTCAGGATATCATCTTTACCTATAGAAGGTTCAATTTCGCAAGTGAGCCCAAAATTCTGAGGCCATGGGGGCCGGGGGGGCAGGGGGCCCTGATTTCGCTATGTTTTGCCGAATTTTCGCGTTGGATCATCGTGAGAACGCCGTTAACAATGTAAAATGTAATCAAAACTTGTGTAAACGTGATTAGTAGGTTCTCTCAAACAGTCTCCTAAAATGCTATCACTGTCCGATCCCGGAGCACCCCTCAAAATGCCTAAAATTCAAAATGGCGCCCACAATAAGGCCTCCGGAATATCGGTATTTTCACTTGTGCATATCTGTCATGTGAGGTATCATTTTCCATGTAATTTTGGTCGCAGATTTCATATTTGAAGTCAAAACAACCCCCGGTCAAAATTGGTGCCCCCAATCCAAGATGGCGTCCAGATTTGAAAGGCAGGAGGGTGCATTTTTTAAATTTTACGCGATAAGGCAAGTGATATGTCATTTCCTATGTAATTTTGGTCGTAGATTTCATTACTGAAGTCAAAAGAGTCCTCCGGTCAAAATTGGTGCCTCAAATCCAAGATGGTGGCCAAATTTTAAAGGCAGGAGGGTGCATTTTTTCAAATTTTTATGTAATTAGGCAAGTGATATGTCATTTCGTATGTAATATTGGTCGTACATTTCATTATTGAAGTCAAAAAAGCCCCCCGGTCAAAATTGGTGCCCGAAGTCTAAGATGTCGGCCAAATTTGAAAGGCAGGAGTGTGAATTTTTATGAGAAAAAAATCACGTGAGATGGCAAGTGAGGTATCAATTTATACGCATTTTTAGTCAACAAAACGAATCTAAATGAAATGTAAAAAAAATCTTTTACACAAAAATGTAACGAGATAATCAAGATGATTGCCATCATGGCTGACAAGTGAAAAATGATGAGCCACTAATAGTGAGGTGTCTTGCTGATTACTGCACAAAAACTCTGAACTCAATTTCAGATGCCCTAGACTCAGAGGATGAACAATTAATAAGTACCGAAAATAATTTAGAAAACTTTCAGTCGGTTTCAGTTGGTGGGTCTCTACTACATCGAGTGCGATCGAAACATAGGCATACTTACGAATCCATTGCACAAACCTATGTTCCATCAAATTGATGAGCAGACAGCAGACACCAATGTTTCTTTGCGTTTTCAAAGTGATGTTAAACGCGCAAAATCCGAGATGATAGCTGTTCTTACATGCGTTTACTGGTTGCCATTCAACCCCTCACATCCATAAAATAGGAACAGCAACTTTATTCTGTACGCTTTTATCTGATCCTTACCTGCAAGAATCTAAAAAAAGGTTCTTGGAACCTAATCAAAACCATGAACGGATGTAAAGAGCTGGAAAAGAGTAAATCAATGGTGAAACTGCTTAAATACTATTTCGGTTTGCGGTGTTGCAGACTTCTTGTCATACTTCCGTTCCTTCACCAAAAAATACTAGAGTCATTTCTTGAAAACTTTGCTTGTGTGAGGAATATTCCGTAAAAATTTCAAGCCATGATGTTGGTTTGTTCCCCTTTCAAAAAATAAAATAGGAGCGAATATTTTGAAATCCTGCAACCAAGATACGCACTTTTGCTGTTTTGCTGTCGAAATATTACTCCTCAATGGTAGCCAAAAATGTGACTTTCGATGACCTCCGTCATCATATATCGAAGGAAAAATTTCCAGATTTCAATGTCTTCATTCAATCAGAGAAATTACCCTCGATATCATCAGCAATGAAGTAGGTAACATTAATTTAGGAGCTACTTTTATACTCAACTGTGGATGGGATGAAGTGATCTGGGTGCTTGTCTTTGGGGATGGGTCAATAAAAACAAGGAGCTTCATCCTATTTTAAGTGACCTGCCTCCAGCTCCCGGAATCCCCGCTTAAAATTATTCGGTGTAATTGTAAGAAAGGGAGTGACACCATGCTGTACCACCAAGAAAATGGATTACATTTTGCAATTTGGAACTATAAATTCAAGCCCGATTTCAAAACAACGTATGTACCATTAGTTTCCCTATGCATATACATGTTTTTTCAGATGAGCCAGAATTTATAGGTCCAAATTGCAAAATGCAGTCCAAATAATATTTTCGTTCTTAGACTCATGCAGAAGTTCTGAAGACTCCAACTGTAAAAAATTACAGAACTGTAGGAGGAAGTCCTGTAGAGCCTGACTGGAAATGTGAATCAGCATGTGTTGATTAGGATTTTCTCCTATACTGACTGGAGAGGGTACGGCAAGAGGGTATACCCTGGAGGTATTATACCCTAATGGAGGGTGCGTCGCGTGAAATGTCCTTATCTTTATTGAGAAATAATATGGGCTTAAAAATGATTAAATAGCTCATTAAAGATGCTCCTGTTAACACCATTCCTACCGTGGACGGCCGAACTGCTCTTAATTATCTCGTATCATTTTTGTGTAAAAGATTTTTTTTACATTTCATTTAGATTCGTTTTATTGACTAAAAATGCGTATAAATTGATACCTCACTTGCCATCTCACGTGATTTTTTTTCTCATAAAAATTCACACTCCTGCCTTTCAAATTTGGCCGACATCTTAGACTTCGGGCACCAATTTTGACCGGGGGCTTTTTTGACTTCAATAATGAAATCTACGACCAAAATTACATAGGAAATGACATATCACTTGCCTTATCGCGTAAAAGTTTAAAAAAATGCACCCTCCTGCCTTTCAAATCTGGACGCCATCTTGGATTGGGGGCACCAATTTTGACCGGGGGTTGTTTTGACTTCAAATATGAAATCTGCGACCAAAATTACATGGAAAATGATACCTCACATGACAGGATATGCACAAGTGAAAATACCGATATTCCGGAGGCCTTATTATGGGCGCCATTTTGAATTTTAGGCATTTTGAGGGGTGCTCCGGGATCGGACAGTGATAGCATTTTAGGAGACTGTTTGAGAGAACCTACTATCACGTTTACACAAGTTTTGATTACATTTTACATTGTTAACGGCGTTCTCACGATGATCCAACGCGAGAAAATTCGGCAAAACATAGCGAAATCAGGGCCCCCTGCCCCCCCGGCCCCCATGGCCTCAGAATTTTGGGCTCACTTGCGAAATTGAACCTTCTATAGGTGAAGATGATATCCTGAAAGTTTCATGCTTTCTTCCAGAAATGCACGATTGTTATGCTTATCCGCCCTACTAATTGAAATTGTGGCTATTGCGGGAAAAATATTAATTTTGGGAACTCTAAACCAGTAGGTAAATGCCACATTCTAATCGTGCTCCCTGTTAAAAGACGCAAATTAAAATACGCGGGAAACTGAATATACACTTCATGATAATGGAGGATAGTACTTCATGACAATAGAGTCACACTATCGCCGCTGAAGAGAGAGGGCAGCGGACCCTTCGAAACATCGTCCGGACAATTAATTCAGTTAAAGTTTGAGTTTTTTAAATTTTTAGCGATTTTATTTTTCATACGCTTCATGATTCCATCAAAAATATAACGAAAATTTGGACGCGTTTGTTTGCTCCCAGTCTCTTTAAAATAATTCTTCCACAGTTTTAGAACTTACACTGATCTGCCGTCACATGATGAAATATTTTAGACATTTTGCTCTTGTGTATCGCGGTGCGAACAAAAATCTTCGAATTCGAAACGAGAATCGGGTGAGAAAAAATTGAGACGGAGTTAGAAAAGAAAAGTTCTTACCTGAGCACGTCGGTAGTTAAGCATTTTATATCTTCCACGTGGTATTCTGTTACTCGTTTGTGAAGATGCTCCTGTTCGAAAAACAAATTCAACGATAGAATTAGTTTATAGACTTACAAAGAAATGAAGGGAGTGCACTTTTTATCTTCCATAAGAGAAAATTAAAAAAAAGGTAAAGCATTCGCAGTTCGCACACAATATCCGTTAAAGTCAACACGAGCTCCCCCGTGGTCAAATAGGGGCATCGACTCAAAATTGGGCTCTTACTCGGGGCACTCACGAAGAACAGTTTTTTACTAGCCGAGAGAAGGAGACTTTAACGCCATGTCAGTTCGCCTTCAAGTATTAGTGTAGGCAACACGGGCTCCCACGTGGTCGAATAGTGGTATCACCGAAATTTTGCGCGTGATTGGAATTGGAAGATCGGAACACACGCATAGCCGCAAGAAAGTGACTTTAACGCTTTATTAGCTCGCTTACAATGGAGATGTTGCATGTGTGAGGAATTTGCGATTTGACTATTGATTCTGATGTCAAAGTTCGCGAGAAACACGATGGTGCCACTGGTTTTCTCTGAAATTAAGTCCGAAGCTAAAAAAAAGCTCTTAAGTTGAAGCCAAATTGGAGGGGATATCCCATGCTATCCTGAGAGTCCACTTCTACATCAAGACGAACTCTCCATACAAAGATAGGGAGCAAATACATTAGCAGGGTTGCCGTGTTTCAGTTTTGGAGTCCCCAAATGAAGTGGCAGCCCTGTCAAAGTATTAGCTCCCATCTTTGCATGGAGAGTTTGTCTTGATGTAAAGGTGGACTCTCATGATAGCGTGGGATATCCCCTCCATTTTGGCCTCAACTTGAGAGCTTTTTTTGAGCTTGGGAGTTGATTTCAGAGAAAACCAGTGGCACCATCGTGTTTCTCGCGAACTTTTATATAAGAACCAACAGTCAAATCGCAAATCCCTCACACATGCAACATCTCTATTAAAGGAAGTTTCGAGGAGCGTCTCACAAATTCCGACCTGACAGGACGTAAAATCTCGAGACAATTCAACAGCAGAAAGCAAATTTTATAAAAAGGACCCAATTAGATTTTATAGATCATTAAAACTACAGCCATATTTCTGATAAGTAGACTGAAAATCATAAACTGATGGGAAAAACCTTTCTAATTCATACAATTAGGAACAGTTCAATGCTAGATGTATACGTCGAGCACATCCCGCAAGCGGCATGTGACGATCGATTATGCCTAGTATTGACTAACGAATGACATTCGTAACCTTCACTGAAAAAAAAACAAAAAAAAAAACACATTGGATCTAGAGTCCAGACTCTTAAAAACATCGACAAGAAAAAATACTCTCGATTCGATCGGATTTTTGCTTAAACCAAGAACCAAGCCTCTTAATTTGAGTGGATTTCCTTTCGGATTTCCTTTTGATTTAAGCTTAAATCTGATCGAATCAAGAGTATTTTTTCTTGTCGATGTTTTCAAGAGTCTGGACTCTAGATCCAATGTGTTTTTTTCCAGTGTTGCGTTTCAGAAAAAGGAATGATTTCCATCAAACTTTCTCAATTAACTGAGTGAGACCAATGGATCAGCAGACGCAACAGTCATTAGCTGAAAATGAGTGTTACTGCTTATAACAGTTTGAATTCCAAATAGTTAACCAGGACCTAATTGATAAATCTGATAAAGGAACTGAGTTTTTGGGAAAACAAGCGGACTGTTTGTTGCTGAAGTTCTTTCCAAAATCTTACATTCAATAAACTGCAGGAGCTTGTTTCTAATTTTGAACAATTTCTCTCTTCTAAATGCAAAAAGAGCAAAATTAGTTCAGAGCAAGGAACCAAAGACACACATTTAGTTTCATCACAGATTTCCTGTTGATGGAATCAATAATTTCAGAATAAGGAATCGACCGCATAGTAATACTTATTGAGTTCTTAAGCAACTAACCTCTTTGTTGACCCAATAAATTGGTTCCTTGCTGATAAACTGAATCCAATTTTACCTTTTTTATTAACATTTTTGACTGAACTGATGACAAAACTTACCACTAGAAGGACAGAGTCGGCTTGCTCCAGGGAACATCGCCGGTGCGTTGCGTAAAGGTACCAATGGGGATACCAGTGAAACACCAAGCGAAGAGTCCCCACAGTTAAAATTATACCCATCCAGCAAATCACAAGGCGAATGCGGGATTTCTTGTACCCGTAAACCTCCTAATAACAACAAACCAAACGAAAATTTACATTAAAAAGAAGTAAAAACGGTTGACAACGAAAGGACATTTAGAAACGTTAGGAAAATAGTCACTTTAGAGAGGAGATACACGCAGATCTTCGAAGTTCCTCATGTGAAAGAGACGAGAGAACTTCGAAGATGTTGTCAAGACTTGAAAAGTCAAAAATTATAGGAGAATTTGAAAAAAAAAGAAAAGAGATGATGGGACGGACACACAAATATAAATATAATAATCTGGAGATGAATTGAGGGGCTTGGAAGACAAAAGGGAGAAGTGCAGTTTTTACTATTTCAAGGAATACGTGTTTAAAATTTCAAAATTACATTAGGTCTAACGGCGGAAGGAAAGTTGAAACTCACTTTTTGATGCTTGAAAATTGCAGTTTAGTATAGAATTTTTTTCAGAATATATTTCAGGACTTGTTTTGGTTGAAATCATTTATACAAACATCTCATTTTTCTTCAAAAATTTCACTTATTCCACTTCTTGTCTGCCAAGCCGCTCAATTACGCGTCAAACTTGGGCGGTACAATTAGTTTTTGCTTGCGTTTTACTGTAAAGTCGAATTTAAAAATTCAGGATCTGTCAACGAAGATTCTTCCTTTATAAAAATGAAGTAACAAAATTAAATAGTAAATAAAAGAAAGAATGGACATAGAGGATGTCTTGCTTTTAAAGACTACAAAAACAGGGAGCCCTCTATGAGCAAAAAAGGAAGACTTGCGGCAAAAAGCAATCCATAATTTTGATGATTTTATGGAGAGCACGAGAGGGAAAAATAAATGGGGAAAAATAGTAAATGCTCGAGTCGATATGTAACTTGATGCAATCGTATTTAGCGTATGGTACATTTACTACTAAGCAGCAATCGCCACGGCTATTCAGCGAACGCGAAAGGCAGGGCAGTAAAAGGCGCGTGATACAATAGTATCAACTTCTACATCCCGGGTAAAAATTGGCAGTAGAATGTGTGTTCCAAAATACTATAGACCTAAAGCCGGCTGTAAGATTCCCAAGAGCTCCTGTTGCCGGCTGTACAATTTCTTAAAGCCTTTCATAGCCGATGGCGATTAAGCAACAGCCAGACGATAAAGTTTATGCTAAACGTTACTAAATACGGATACTAGGACTTAGTTAGTTTTTGGACTACCGCTCTCTTTTTGTGCCGTAGTATCTTGATTTATTTTGCGAGGAAAGCTCCGTACTTTTGAAGGATACCTGTTATTCTTAATATGTTCGATCGCCTTCAATTTCTTATGATACTGTGCAATACCTTTAGTGTGAAATAGTTGCTTCAGACGCCGTGGCAAGCTGTGGCGCAGAGGGCGGCAGAGAGCGCGAAACGCGCATTGGCGCCTACAAACCTAACTGGGACACTTCACGCATTGCACAATGCGTGAAGTATCCCTGTTAGGTTTGTAGGCGCCAATGCGCGTTTGCGCAATGCGTGAAGTATCCCTAATAGGTTTGTGGGCGCTAGTGCGTCGCGTCGCCGCTCCGCTTGGGTTAGACTCTAATATTTAATCTCGCGGAGTCAGCGTTTTTCAACTCATGATTTTGAAATGTTTGCACAATCTGTATGGATTATTCTCATTTTAATTGATGAAAAACAAACATGTTTTAAAGGAAAGTATAATGTGTGTTTTGTAAATATTAAGGTAGTTCCGTATCAAACTTAATGATTTCCAAAGCACACGAATTTCTACACAATTTCCTATAGCCTTGTGTAGCCAATGGCGATAAAGTGTAAAGCTCGGCGATAGGAATTATTGCCCGACTGTATACTTTTATATAGCTTCGTATAGCCCGGCTATATGATTTTCAATAGCCTTCTTTAGTCGGCTATAAGAACTCCTATGGTATTTTGAAACGCAGCTCCTATCGCCAATTTTTACCAAGGGTCGCTCATATTGCATAACAATTTAAATGAGGGGAAAAGTCATTACAAGTCCGTGCCAATGAATAACAGCATAACTAATTTGAACTAGTAAGGGGTTTATTTCTTGCCCCAGTTAAACTACCTACATATCATTCAGAATCGGAGAGAAATAAAGGAAAATGAAGCCTGGAAGAGGAGGATTATGAGTGCGAAGCAGTATTATACATATACTCATACGGAATAAAAGAATGCTCTTTGGAAGCAAAATTAGCTCTTTTTGCGGAATTGAGGGACGTGGAGGAGAGTGTGCATAAGTGCAGTTTTTGAAAAAAATTGAGATATTAACGATTTCAAGTAAAACCGGTCTTACTGTATATTCTGTGAAAAATTCACTCCCAAATTACAATTTTTAAGCACCTAAAAGTCTGTTTGAACTTTCTTTCCGCCATAAAGATCCATGTAATTTCGAAACTTCAAACACGCACTCCTTGAAAAAGCAAAAACTGCACTTATGCGCCTTGTCCTCCAAGCCCCTCATTAACGTGGCTCTTTCAGATCAGATGTCACTCCATGCGTATATAACTCAACTTTCTCGGGGGCAACTCAAGCTCCTGAATGGCAGGATTTTATACGGAAATTCCTAGATAATATTTCCAAGTTTTAAACATCTCTTCCCTGCTGCCTTATTAGCGCGCTAATTGTAAGACAAACATTCAAAGAGGCCTGGATTCTGCTACTGCACGCGGTGTAAAC
This sequence comes from Bemisia tabaci, assembly GCF_918797505.1. Lineage (NCBI taxonomy): Eukaryota > Metazoa > Arthropoda > Insecta > Hemiptera > Aleyrodidae > Bemisia > Bemisia tabaci. Next base: position 34,283,576 of record NC_092799.1, read on the forward strand.
TGGGATTACGTTGTTGTCCCGATTCCTTGTGTGTCACAAGGCTCCAGTGGCGTGGCGTGAATTGCGATATATCGATTAGTATGTCATTTAAACCTACGGTAAAGAATCGATTATTAAGGAGTTCGCTGCGAACACCCTGTTTATCGATCCTTTTCCATGGGTTTAAATGGCATAACAATCGATACATCGCAAAGCACGCCACGCCACTGCAAGGCTCAAGTGTCTCGAGAGGTTACGTAACTTTGATAAGGCTAATACCTACCACCCTTGGTCTCTAGTCCCCTCGATATCGAGTAGGTAATTCAGGTGGAACAAACCGTTGATCAAACCCGAAACAGGACGAACAGGACAAATTCAGAGCAATTTCAGAGCAATTTTCATGAAAATGATGGTCCTTCACGGTTAATATAAATTTCCTGCCTTTAACTAACATTTCAAGGGTTTTAGGCTGGTGATTGCGTCTCATCACTCCCCAGCAGGGTGTGTACCAGTTGTGAAAATCCAAAATTGGGGACTTTCGGGGACTTTCAGGGGAGTTTTTTCAAGAAAATAGGGGATTTTTTCCCCGAAATAGTAAGAGAAAGGGAGCTAGTTAGAGCGTTAGAAGGCGTATTTTATGTGACTAATTTTACAAGTCATGTTAACCGATGAAAACAAAAACATACGAAAAACCAAGCAACATTTCAGTTTTTTTCTATTCCTGCACGGAAAAAAATTAAATTGCTGATTCAACAATTCAATTGCTAAAAACAGTGAGTGCAATGTTTCAATGTAGATTTTACAACAAGAAAATGCTACTTTAACCACCCCCGTGGTTAAATTACTTTACAATGTGGTTAAAGTAACATTTTTTTGTTGTAAAATCAGCGTTGAAACATTGCACTCACTGTTTTTAGCAATTGAATTGTTGAATCAGCCATTTTTTTTCCCGTGTGGCTATACTGCGCCGCCCCGGCTGGCGGGAAAATTTGAAAATGCCGGTGTTTAGGACGATTTTTGTCATTTTATGGGGACCTGAACGAGAAAATTGGGGACTTCCGGGGATATCGGGGACACCCTTCCAAAATCGGGGACATTGTGGAATTTTGTGGACCGGTAGACACCCTGCCCAGAAGCAGTGATCCCGATAAGCTGCGATTCGATCGGTGGATGTACCGCGATTTCATCGACTTCGATTTATTGCATATTATCGGATAGAAAATCGCGATTTCATCGCATAACGTTTGGACGATATCGCGGTCTCATCAACGGCGATATATCGCAATATTATCGAACCAAAATCGTAGTAAATTTAGATACAATTTCGATTTTATCTAGCGCGGCTTTATGGAGATAAAATTGCTACAAGGTTGAGGATAATGGCTCATATGTTGATAATCCAAACAATTTTGTTGCCAAAAAATCGTACAAAAGTTGCAACTTAATTTCAAATCATCGCGACTTTTCCGATGAGAAATGCTATTTCAGTCCATCAGACTGAAATCGTGCGAGTCACACGAAACACGAAAATACACAGAACACAAAAATGTGGAAATTTTTGATAACTTAACTTGACTTAACCTGGAAGAACTTAACTTTGAAAAATTGATAACTGACTCATTGCATGCATGCTATTCTTTTTTTTATGCTGTTATCATTGTCACTGTCCAGGAATCCATACGGATAAATTGATTGAACTCGTTCGAATTATGCATGAATTTTGTTACTGTCCTGTTCTGCTACTGTGCTAGCTGTATTGCCTTTTGTATTGGTCTGTATCATGTATGTTCTTTCAAAAACCAACGCTGTTTTTTCTAATACGTAACTTAAAATTGTAGCCTCTTTTAAAATTGTATCCACCAACTGTACTGTACTGCCGTGGTAAGAAAGAACGCCGTATAAACATTCGAGAGTTGCCAAATTTCCTCGAATAAAATTATTATTTTCAAGGAAAGTTGCGAATACTTTCCTTTGAAATTTTTAGGAACTTCGAGTAAAACTGCGAACAAAATTATCTGGAAAATTGGAGGCAAATATTCATAAGTTTACCAGGAAATTCGTGTTTTTATCAAAGGAAATTTAGCAACACCTAGAGGTTCATACGGCGTTTTCCCTCAGAACTGCAGTAATCTCGAAAGCTCGGACGAGCTCCCGAAAGGCGTCAGCACTTGAGAAATAAAAATGAAAAATATGCATCAATAGCTTACCATTTTACTATTGATCAGAGCACAAAAAGGTGGGAATGTTGCGTGAACGGAATTTAATCTCTTGCTTTATCATTTTATATGCGCTCAACGTAACCTAATTTCAACTTTTTTCGGAACCAATTATTTTGTCGTGAGAAACGCGAATGTTTTCGCGGGATCGCGGCGCGGCGTGACACTGACTCTCGCCGAAGCAAAACCAAGTTCAAGTTCTCGGAAACATTGATAATGAATTTTAGCGTGAAATTCCATATTTCAGGAGTCGCGCGGGGAAGTTGTATGCAGAGACAATAAGTTTCGTAGGCCCCGCACCTTCCATCTTCCTGTATTCTGCCGTGCTGAGGAAAAACGCCGTATGAACCTTCAGGCGTTGCCAAATTCCCTTGGTTACAAAAAGAATTTCCTGGTAAACTCATTAATATTTTCCTTCCAATGTTTCAAATAATTTTGTTCGCAATGGAGATGTTGCATGTGTGAGGGATTTGTGATTTGACCATTGATTCTTATGTAAAAGTTCGCGAGAAACAAGATGGTGCCACTAGTTTTCTCTGAAATCATCTCCCAAGCTCAAAAAAAAGCTCTCAAAGTGAGGCCAAAATGGAGGGGATATTCCACCCTACCCTGAGAGTCCACCTCTACATCAAGACAAGCTCTCCATGCAAAGATAGGGAGCAAATACATTAGCAGTGATGCCGTGTTTTCATTTTTAGAGTCCCCAAATAAAGTGGCAGCCCTGTCCATGTATTTGCTCCCTATCTTTGCATGGAGAGTTTGTTTTGATGTAGAGGTGGACTCTCAGGGTAGGGTGGGTTATCCCCTCCATTTTGGCCTCAACTTGAGAGCTTTTTTGAGCTTGGGAGTTGATTTCAGAGAAAACCAGAGGCACCATCGTGTTCCTCGCCAACTTTTACATAAGAATCAACAGTCAAATCGCAAATTCCTCACACATGCAACATCTCCATCACTTAGAGTCCCTGAAAATTTTAAGGGAAAATGTCCATTGCTTTCCTCAAAAATTAACGTTTTATCGGAGGAAATTTGGCAACTCTCGAATGTTCATACAGCGTTTTTCCTCAGCACGATAGTATTGTATACGAATTGTTTTCAAGGACGATTGCTACTTCTCGCCTAATGATGATGAAAGAGTGACGTCTTGAGTATATAATCTGTAAAACAAATAAAGTCCACGCAAAATAAATTACACACTATCGGAGTGCGACAGAAGCTCCGCCATCTTGAACCTTGTGTTTTCTTCCGATCCCGAACTGAAGACGCATCTTCCTGTCGTACTCTTAGAGTGCGTCAACTTATTTGAAGGCCCGTTTTGACAAACTTGCTTTGTGAAATTCTCCACCGATACTTACTAATTGGGCATCTTATTAATAGGCCACGAAAATAGGCCTGTCCCCGAACCGATGAAATCGCTCGTTGGTTCGTACGAAACGATCGAGCGATCATTTCGTAATCGTTCACTTCGAAAAAATCGTTTCGAAAGCCTGTTTCGATCGGAATCTGTTTCGATCGAGCCTGCTCGATCGAAATCTGCTCGATCGAAAACCGTTTTGAATTATTTTTTATTTTTTATTTTTTATTTTATTTTATTTTATTTTTTTATTTTTATTAAGTAAAAATGTACTACTGGCCCTTACGGGGAGTTAATGTTCGAATAAAGCTAATCTTAAAACTAATGTTATAAAAAAAAAATTTTAATTTTTTTTTTTTTTTTTATTTTGAACCAATTACATTTTTTCGATTCGAGCAATCTCAATAGGATTCCCGTGGGAGTTTCATGCACCGCTGATGAAAGCTCGAAAACGTCTTCCGAAGAAAGTTCACGGGATAAGGGATCCCTGGCTAAAGTCTTCCCAGTAAAAATTTTTTGGAAGGAACAAGACAGGTTCCACATATTTTTACGCGGTGATTACCTACTGACCTGTATATTAAAAAAGCCAAAACGGGTAATGCTCGAAAAAAAAACAGGAACCCTTCTACCCGTTTTGTAACTTTCTCGGGAATCTTTGATCCCTTATCGGGTGAAAGTACTTTCGATGGATGTAAGATGCTTTGGATTGCATATCAATGCCATACTCCGTTGCGTATCGCTGCGCTGCGCTGCTTCGCGCCGGCCGTCGACCGCGTTTTTCATCTCCCTCTGGCTTCCCTTCCCGGAGGCTGCCTCACATTCAGCCGGCGCACATTTTAGACCTTTTTGACCGTTTGCTTTCAATCGGTCGTGTTATGACTTATGAGTAACAGCAGCCTCCTCGCGTCAACTGAAACCTAAGTGACGCCTCATTCACTTCTTATCTTTCGGGCAAGGCATTTTGTGACCCATTCTCCGTTCTCGCTCGTTCCCTCGCACCTGATCCTCCGCTCTGCTCCCGGTCCACGCCTCCACGTTCGCCGGCATCTCTATACTCACTTTTCCCCCTCATATTGCTCTTGTTTTTCCTCGATCTCGGATACCTTTTCGATCGAATGTCACCTGTTTCTCAGCCGTCGCCTTTGCCTGTCGATCGCCACCACTGCGTTACGTGCAACGTGCCTATCTGCTTCGCTTGGCGTGGCGCTGCGCCACCGGTCGCCGCCCGTCGTCGGCCGAGTTTCTTCTCTCTTATCTCTCTCTGACTTCCCCTCGGGGTTCACCTCACTTTCGGTCCAGCGTACATTTTGACTATTATTTGCTTGAAACTGGTTATCGCGTCAACCAAAACCTAATTGGCAAACATCACAAATCTTTTTCAGGCAAGGAATTCTACGGCGCGCTCAGCCCCCTTCCGCCCCCCTCCCCCACTCATCGGTCTCTCTTCATTTACCTAGTTTTCCTTGTTGTCGATTGTCTATCTAGGTCTTCACTGTCGCCTTTGTCTTTGTCCGCCGATCGCCAATTTGCCATCGCCACACTATTCACCGGTCTCCACTCAGATTTTTATTCACTATCATTTTTTTCCATTCCTTCCGTCTCTCTCATACAAATGAACTCGTCGCGTTGGCTGCTCCAGCATGTTTTGATTACCTTACCCGCTTTTGCTATTTCGTCCAATGATGCCGAAGCTTTGCTAATAATATTTTTCAGCACTTTAGTTTTCATTTTTTTAATATTACATTCTCTACAGCAAGAGGGGTATCCTTCATTGGCGTATCATGTCTGGAACCCCGTAGCCCCTTCCCCCCTCCGTATGGTATCATTGAAAAGTCGTCTTGCAGAAAAGACTCCAACAATCAGATCAATCTCCAACGCACCGTATGGACGGGTTTTCAATACACGCAGCAATGCACTTTCTTCTAGAGACTAAAATGTATTTTTGGTAAAGAAATATGGACTCAAAAAATTCATTTATATCAGAATTGAGACAGAGTAATGCTAGAGAACGAAAAATCTATAAATATTGAGTTCAAAAAACAAACAAACGAAAAACCTCATTTCGTTCTGCCGCGACTACACCTCTCCGCTCTAAACTTATTGTTTTAGAGATTAGCCCCCCTCCCCCCGAAAAAAATTATGAATCTGCGTGCATTAAACGTGTCTGCCAAGAATTCATGCGAAGTCACGTACAAGAGTTTTCAGATATTTATATATTTTCATTTTTAAATTTTAAAGGATTTTAAAGTTTCAACATTGGAACTTTTCTGCATATCAGCATTTAAAATGAAAAAGGTTTTCAACAGTGAGCCAACATACTGAATTAGGAAACGCAAACGCCTACATTTTTTTGCGGAGTGTCATACGCTTTCATGGTGCAACTGTCACTTCGCATTCATTTCATTCGGGGTTTTTGGGCGCTATGTAGACGCCAACACCGAATTTCACTCCTCAATTTTTAACAGTGTGTACCGGCCTTTTCCCCGAAACACGTAATTTGATCATGTGTTTGATTTCGTGAAAATATTTTTTTTTATTTTACTCAAACTGGCGGTCTGGCACTTACATCTACATCGTGAATGAAGCTGTAAGTCGATGAAGGAGGGGGAGGGATGATGGGATTCTCATATGGGACTCCGTCTGGCGCAATGGACGGAGGACGCGCAGCGCAGCGCGGCGACGGCCGACGCGGGCACGCGTGGAATCGCCGTCCCTAGCCTGCCTGAAACCTAGCGATCTACGATTTTCGCATTTTTTCCCCCCTAATTTCCTTATCATTCCCCTCTCTTTCTAACCCAGCTGAAATGCGGCATCTATTTCAGCCTATGCTCCCTTTTTTAACACCTAACCTATTTCGACACGTGACACGTGCGTAGTTCAGCCATCGTCTGAAGCGCTGATTTTGTGCACTTTCTTGTACTGAAGAAACGTATTCCCTAATTTATTAAAAAAAAATTAAAAAATGAAAATTGGTAAATTTTACGAGTACGCAAGATGCACGTAGAAGATCCCGTAAAAAATCAGATTCGGAGAGCTCAACGTAAAAAAATTTTGATTAAAGATGTAAAAAAAACTTGAGGGATTAAATTGAAATCTTGACATCAAAAATTCGCGATTTTTTGCGCAACAAAAATCCGAAAAAAATTTGGAAGAACAAAGTTTTTACGTGAAAAATCTTACTTTCCGTACATTAAAAGGAGGTCAGAAAGAAATGCAAAGAAGACGGATTGAACTACGATTTTTTACGTAAAAAATTGACGTCTCTGAATTTTTTCTCTGACTTTTTCACGTAAAAAATCACGATTTTTCTTTTTTACCTCTTCGAACATCTATTTTTTATGTAAAATTTTTGATTGCGAAAACCAAAAAATTGAGGAAGAATATCTGTACTGAAAATTCGCTAAATCGGCTAAATAGAAAATACCTTTGGAGTATTTATTACTAGAATGATACGCTAAAAATTCGAATGTCCCCTAAATTTTTTTTGTAAAAAGAGTAAGCCCGAAAACTGGATACAAAATTGTTTCGAAACCAGAGTTTTTAAAAATATGAGAAGATTTTAAGAACTTATCTTTATTAGATTGGTTTTAAATATTCTTAAAAAATTGATGCATTTTATAATAAAATTTAAGAAACGGAGAATGTCATTTCACTTTTGGTTTATTTTACATCTTGTTTTACGATTTTTTTTTCTTTTTTTGTACATTTTAAGTCTTTGTGCTAGTAGGAGCAGAATGATTATAATTTCTCTTTGGTGTCCAAAAGATTAAGGTCAACCAACATCCATGGAAAGTTCTGAAATAACTAATTCCTTGGGAACAATTTAGTATACTTTCTTTTTACTTGAAATTATGGACTTGCATAATTTTCCAAGTACTAAGTGAATAAATGTACAGCCGATATGCTTGTGCCAGCCTCTGATTACAATTTACACCTGCTGGGGATCAAAAATCGCGCATAAGCTCCTTCTAGTGTTGTGTAAATAAATTGTAAAAGAGGAACGCAAGACCAGCAGCTAAACAGTGGTGTCACACCCCCCCCCCCCCCCCCAGGTACTTGACGAGGTTCCCCTATTTCATTAATTGGGCGTGTGCGGACTCCTTCTTGGAGATGTGAGAGGGAAGGGGGCCGGGGGCCTCCCCCGAACTATTTTGACACTTTGATGTTCTATAGAGGCAATTTGAGGCTATAATCAGCAGTTTTGTCTCCTTTGCCACTGCAGAAACTTGCTTAGATTTTATGGGTAAATATATCTTTTTTTTTTTTTTAACAAATTAAACGAAACTTTTTTACAGGAAAACGGAGGGTGGAGAAGAAATATGTGGGAGGGGGGGGGGGAGAATGAAGGATTGGAGAGAAAAGAAAAAGGGGGGAGAATAGAAGAAACGGGGGTGGAGGAGAATATAACCGAGCGAAAACAGATGACACTTTGGCGGATTTACGCAAACTGCCCATAAAAAAAGAAAAAAAAAACTACACCCCCCCTCCCCCCATTTCAAACTTGATGAGTTGCTTGTCTGTAAACATGGCTACTGACATCACTGCAGCTAAATGATGGAGTAGGTGAGCAAAAGTCCGAATGAATTGTAAGTCGTCCCAGACAAGAATTAAGCGAGGTCTGAAGGATAACAGACAGGACGGAGAGTCGCATTAGATTACTAGTTACTTGCTAAAAGTTCAATCCATTCGATTTTATAAAGAGAAGTTGATGAAGAGCTTCAGTTGAACGGTGGCGTATATGTATAAAGATAGTGAAAGAGGAAGGAGACGCGGATCACGCGAACGACAAAGGTGAGGAAGGGAAGAGAGTGGGCAGTAGCGGCATCGATAAGAGCTTCAGTCAAACGGGAGCTAGGATCGAGATCTTGAAAGAGGAAGGAGTCACAGTCACAGTCATGGGCGGCAAGGGGAAACAGAGATAGTCAGCGGTGCCGTCACCGAAAGGAGAGGTGCATGAAACAAAAGCTATGCGAGGTGTGAGGAGCACTGGAGCAGGTCAGGCGCCAGGGGTCAAACCAAATACCGAACCGAAGAAGAGTAATTGTGTGATATGAGGAAAACGAACGGGGACGAGATAAGGACGATTCGATGTAGGATGATGAGGGCGAGGGTGTGTGTGTGTGTGTGTGCGTGCAGTACGGGCCGACATAATATGTATACTGAGCGGATGCAAAATTCGAACGAAATGGTCAAAACTGTCTAAATGCAGCTAGTATCATTATCATTGTCGCGGCACGCGCAGCGCTGGCGAGCGCCGAGCCATACTACCAAGGTCCATTGGATCATTATTGTTATTGGTAATGGGCATTTGGGCTAGGAGCTAAAGGAGCATTGAGATCGGGAGGTAGGGTAGCGTAGCGGACCTCTGATACTTTACAAATAAATGGTTAGTAAAAAATGGAGTGAATGCGATAAGCGCATATATTTTGAATAAAAATTGATCTGGTAAAGTAACTTTAGTAAATAGACGAGAATCGAGACCTGGTATTTTCATGGTTTGTGTGGTTAAATTAATTTGTTTTGTTGTGGGAGGGGGGGGGGGGAAGGGAGAAGATTAAGCACATGGAATGCTTTTCGGAAATTCTATGTATACAGAACACATGGTAATAATATGATTTGCGGACAGAACTGCTACGGTACTTAACGCTGATGCTGTTATTTCAATCGAATTCGAAACAAAGAAAAAAAATTAGAGGAAGAGGAATTCTTGACAACAATATGAAAATTCTGCAATTATTTGCTAAACATGGTAAATCGTATTTCAACATTACAAAATAACATTTCGATCGAAACGGCTTTCAAAACAAACGTTTCGATCGGGCATTCCGATCGAGCACTTCGATCGAGCATTTCGATCGAACATTTCGATCGAGCAGTTCGATCGAGCAGTTCGATCGAGCAGTTTCGATCGAAACAGGTCTTCGAACGATCATCGAAATAATCGATCGATCGATCGATCGGTTCGGGGACAGGCCTACACGAAAACGCTCGAAAATTTCGCTCATCGATTAAATCTCTTCGAAATAATCGCGCTACTTGCAAAATTCCCTGACTTTTCCCGATTGCTGCAGTTTCCCTACCTTTCTATAGAATACCTTACATATTGAGAGAGTATGGCCACTGGTGTTACCACCTCTGATTGGCTCAGCCATCTTAGGCTGAATGGAGCCCTTAGGACCCAAAAATGGCGGACGCCATAAATTAATGTAATGCAAAATGACTCAAAATGTAGTTTTCTTTGCTTATCGTAACGAGAAATTTGCCAAAATGCACTATTGCGACTTATTTACATATTTTTAAGGCTAATCGTGTGCAATTTTTGAGAAAAATTATCTTAGATGTAGTAAAGTTGGCAGCAAGTGCGGTTGGTGATAACCGTCAAAAGTTGGCAATGACCCCCTCCCATCCACAAAAACCAAAACAAAGCACCGCCATTTTTGGGTCCTAAGCCTCTCCATGGGGCCCAGTGGCCATACTCTCTCAATATAGGTACTCTACCTTTCTACTTTAACGGTTTTCCGGACAGCTGAAAATCCTGCCTTGACCTTCTTCTACTGGTAACGCCCCTAAGCGCATACCTTTCTGTAATGGAATGTAACGCCACATAACGGCCGAGACTTTTCTCCCCATAAAAAGGTACGTATGAAAGTCGAGCGGCGGGGCTCTGTTGTGAATGGATTAAGAGCCTCTCACGCGGCGGCTAGCGCACATACAATCGAAGTCCCTTTCAGCTACAGCGTGAACGGCTTACACGCTGAAGGAAGGATATGAATTATTGACTCTCGAAAATGGTTCCCAACGACCACTTAAATTTACATGAGTGCATTGACGTCATCATACAAAGTGAACCGCGTTAAGCAGAAAGGAACCAAGCCACATCAGCTATTGCCAAATTTAATTGGGCAATTTAATTTTTCACATGAGAACGGTTGTGCGGATTTTTGTGCAAATTTCAGTGAATTTCCTGCAAAGCGCGAAGCGAATTCCTTGAAATTTTCACAGGAATCCGCACAATCGTTCTCTTGTAAAAAATTGAATTGTCCTGTTAAGTTTGGCAATAGCTAATGTGGCTTGGTTCCTTTCTGCTGAACGCGGTCCAAATTATCAAGGGTGTGGATTTGTTTCATTCATGTTTAATGACTGTCAACGTGAAAGAAATCCTTTACCTTGGTGCAAAGAGGCACATTTTTTACATGGGTGATTTTTGCCTGGCGACAGGTTGAAGAATTGAAAATCCCACTTAATAACCTTTTTAAGCTGGTAATAAAAACGATCAATCGGGATTAATGAAAGGGAGACATAGATTAGAACGAGAGAATGAAAATTGAACGACAGGAGAAAAAACAATTTCGCGAAGGGGGTTTTCAATTAATTTCATGGAGCACTTCTTTCGGTCTTGATGATAGGATAAAATGATGCTTATGCGGAACATACCTTCACTTTTTCCCCAAAATTTAAAGAGGACACAGATGAACTGGGGAAAACGTTGGAAATTAAAATCGAACCGGGAAACATAGCAGGACTTACGGTAGAATCGATAGAGAGAGGTAAGAGGGTATACTCTTCAAAGAGTTCTTCAATATAAACGAAAAGTTCTGACAGGATTCCGAACGCGAATTAACGCCAAAGAACGCAATTATATGGAATTAGAGCATGAAATGTATACTTCCTGACCTGCTCAAGTCTTGGGCAGTTGGGCAGGTTCTAATTCGTGAATTAAAATTAAGATGTGAATAAAAAATAGAGTTAAACGTGTTTTTCATTGGCCACAATCGGCATTCAAACTCGTGACAGCACATAATGCAGCTTCACTAATAATGATATATGATTAGAAACTCAAAGCGTTCGCATTTCCTGGCTTGGCTATGACGGCTCGTCCTTAAAAAAAAGAAAAGAAAAAAATGTCCTTCGGCTGCCGTGAGGGAAGTTGAAGTGCGAGGACAACGATGGATCCAAATAGGCTGGGAATTTCACAGTTCCCATTCGCGTTCGAACCTCCGAGCTGACTAGTGTGTAGTGCGTATTACTTCCGCTTCCTTATCTTCTTGGTTCTCGCTAGTTTTTTACTACCGTTTTTTCGTTTTTGAGTTTTTAGTTCCTATGTCTTCCAGCTAGTTTTCTTTTTTCCTCATTTTTCTAGTCAATTTCTTTTGTTATTTTTGTTTATCCTTTTCTAAGTTTTTGTTAATCTATCTCCGTCCCATGTGGTAAGTCCATCTTTTCTAACCTCTGTCTCCCGATGACAGCCTAAAAATGTCTGATCCCCCAGTAGATCCAGGGGACCCCCCTGGTATTAACTCCCAAACCCAAAATGCTTCTGTTTCCGTAAGTGCCGATCCTTTAGTTAATGCTACCGAAAGTAGAAAAACGATTATTCTTAAGAAAATTGATGATTTACTGTATCCTGATAACTCAACTGGCCCCTTTGTTATCTCCTTATCTTATGATGGTTTAGGTAACAAACATGCTACCCTTATAGGTGAAGCCCTTTATAGATGTAATATTGTCGGTATTAAGTCCATCAAAAAGATTAACAAAAGTTTAGTCAATATCGAATTTGTGAAACGCGACTATGCTAACAATCTGGTTTCCAATCACAAAACTATTCTCCCCTATGAAAATGCTAGGGTTTTCATTCCCCTCAATTATATTACTCGTAGATTAGTAATCAATGACGTACATACAGACCTAGGCATTGAATCTATAGGTAACTATCTAAAAGATAAATATGCTAATGTTATCTCAGTTCGACGTATCTTCCGAAGAAATGAGAAAGGTGTTTTAACTCCTACCCCTAAACTTGAACTTCTTTGGGAAGGTACTACTCGTCCTGACTTCTTTTATATCTTCTATTCTCGTTGCAAAGCTACCCCCTACATCTACAACGTTACAACCTGTTCTAACTGTTTAAACTATGGCCATCGTGCTGAATTTAAGGGTATCTTAACGTGTAAAGGTCTTAATCGATGCCCAAACTGCTCAGACCAACATGCTGCGCATGATATTTGCCCTAATTCAACCAAATGTCTTCATTGCAAAGGTCCCCACAAAACCTTTGACCCTTCCTGTCCTTCATTACTTGAACAGAAATCTATTAAAAAAATTATGGCCTTTGAAAACCTTAGCTTTCATGAAGCAACCAAAAAACTTGAGATGCTGAAAACCGAAAATATCAAACTGACCCTGAATGACAGACTTCTAGCAATCCAGAATAAAATTAAGGCAGGAGAGACCATTTCTATTGATGATATCGATCCCAAGAACTTCCCGGTTCTGAATAATAAATATCTAATTCTAACCTCAAACAATGACCAAGAACAAATAAGTCCTGATAACTTTCAATATTCTATCGACGACCTTAGAAGACCCTATTCAGAAGTCGTTCTTTCCCCCTCTCCTATAAGAAAGAAAGTTAAGATTTCAGAGGTTAACGATCCAGTAATGCCTTCCGATAGATGGCTTAAAAACTATCAAATCCAATCTTCTTCTACTCAGATCCATAAACCAATCAGTGATCAGAATAAAGGTTTCTGGCCCGTTCCGAATAAAGGAAACCAAACTATTGTCTCTCAATCACACTTAGGACAACAGCAACTTAAATTGGCTCCTCCCCCTAGTAACAAAAACTCTTCATATTCTAATTCATCTACCTTACCTACGAAACAAACCCCTTCCGCTAGATCCCCGGTACAACCTCCTAATACTGGACAAAAACAAGCACCCCAACAACAATACAAACCTTCTTCTTCTACAAAATCAATAACCCCAACCAATCTCCAAACTAAAAAGACAAATCCTTCACAATCCACTATCAATACACCTTCTCCCACTCTTACCCATTCTTCTGAACCTGTCTCCTCACTAGTCCTGATGGATATTGGTAGTGAGACTACTCTATCTCCCTGATCTTCGCCCCTAAAATCCAGTTCTGTTTTTAATCCCTTTTTCTTTTTTTCCCTTTCCTTTTAACCCCCCTACCCCCCTCTTTCCCCTCTAACACTCTCTCCTTATGTCACCTTCAACTTTATCTTCTCTTCCCTCAAACTTTCATATCCTGAACTGGAATATGAGATCTTTACTCTCTAATGAAACTGACCTCAAAATTCTTCTTTCTGACTTGAAACCAGACATAGTTTTGTTATCTGAAACCTGGTTAAATAACTCTTCTCGAGTCAAATTTCCAGGTTACAACATTATAAGAGACGATCGCGACGATGGTTACGGTGGACTCTTATCACTAATTAAAATCAAATATAAATTTCAACGTCTTTCCTTAGACACTACATCACTATTAAACTCAAGAATAGAAACACAATCCTTCAAACTTATATTTGATAATTCATCTGAATTCTTCTTTTTGAATATGTACATCAATCCCACAAGTAAACTTCTACTGAACAACCTTTTGACCTTCTTTGAATCCAATAACCTGGTTGGCAAACCTCTTTTCTGGGCTGGTGATTGTAATGCAGAACACCCCCTGTGGGGCTACCCTTCTAGTGACCCTAGAGGCGAAGTTCTTGTTAACCTTTCCCATCAATTAGATCTTTTCAATATCAACTCACTTAATCCCCAACCAACAAGAAAAACTGCTCCGGGCCGTAGCCTTAGATTCAATGATTTGGCCTTTATTTCTGAACCACTCTGTAGGAACACTTACTGGAAAGCTCTTCAAACAGGTGGTAGTGATCACCTACCATGCTCCTACTTCTTAAATAAAACAATCTCTTCAGATATCAACTCGATATCTTCCACCTCCTCATTTGCTCTTCCTAAACTAGAAAAGTTACCAAAATTGGAAAACTGGAGTTTGTTTAAATCACACCTTAATCAACTTCTCACCTGTTCCTACTACAGTTATGATAGCTATATCAATATAGTGAAAGAAGCCTACGCCAACAGCGTTAGAGATGAGAGATTACTGAAAACTCCTCATTCCCAGTTTGTCCAACTCCCTCCCTCTTCTTCGACAACCACTATTCCTTCTAAACCCAAGAAATATAAAAGAATTCCCTGGTGGAATGAGGAATGTCAAATGTTAAAAAATAAACGTGACTTTCTCCTAAGAGATTACCAGAGAAATTGCTCCTTTTCTACTTTTTTAGAATATAAGAAGACCAACGCTGAATTTAAACTCCTGGTTAAAAGTACAAAAAAGAAAAATTGGAGAGAATTCACTGACAAACTTAATCACTTTACTCCTGCTAAAGAAATTTTTGAAAAAGTTAGGATTCTTAACAGATCACTAACCCCGTATCAAGACATTAATTTTGATTGGATTGATGATCTTCATCTAACCCTTACCCCTGATTCTCAGTTCTCTAAACAATGGAACAACTCTTCATCCTTCTCTAACTCATTTGAAAAAATTTCGAAAGAAGAATTCTTTTTGGCAATTAAGAAACTTAAAAAGAAAAATCCTGGTTTAGATGACACCTTGGTTGAATTCATTTCAGAAGCCCCCACCAAAGCCCAAAATATCCTCCTTGACATTTTTAACAATATCCTAATTACCAAAAAGATACCCGATGACTGGAAAAACGTTAAAATCTTCACTAGTTTAAAGAAAGACAAAGATCCTCAATTAGCCTCCTCCTATAGACCGATTGGAATTATCTCTGCTTATAGGAAACTTTTTGAAAGAATAATTCTCAATCGGTTAGAATTCTTCCTGGAAAAAAATCATAAACTCTCTCCTTTCCAATTCGGATTTAGAAAAGGAAAAAATGTATATCATAACCATTTTCAAATTTCCAGCCATGCCTATAAGGCGATCGGTGATAAAGCTTATATGGCAACTCTTTTTTTGGATATTAAAAATGCCTACAATAACGTTAACTATAATATCCTCTATAAGAAACTCATTTCAATTGGCATTAACCCTGACCTAGCTCGTATCATTTTTAATCTTATTTCAAATAACTCCATTATAGTCTCATATTTCAATAAAACTACGAATCCTCGCCTCCAACCTAAAGGCCTGACCCAAGGTGGTATCCTTAGTCCGTTACTTTACCTTATTTACACCTCTGATTTATTTAGATCCCTCTCTACATCATACATTTCTGAATTTGCTGATGACATATCTATTTATAACATCCATAAGAAATTAGATGTAGCGATGGAGTTACTTAATTCAGACCTTAAGTGTATTAACAATGCACTCTCAACTCTAGGACTTGACCTTTCTCTCCCTAAAATCCAGGCTATTATTTTTTCTACTAGGAGACTCCCTGATAACCTTTCTTTTAATCTTGATGATTTCTTAATCCCTGTACTTCCCTCGGCCACATATTTAGGCCTCCTATATACTAGAAAAATGAATTGGCTTCCACATATTAATTCTATTAAACTTAAAATTTCTTGTAAATTAAACATCTTGTCATATCTACATGGTTGTTCTTGGGGTATTAACCAGGACGTTTCTCGAAAACTTTTCATGAGTATGATTCGCCCGATTCTTGATTTCGGCCTCCCAATATACTGTAGAAATTTTAATCTTATTGAAAGAACTAATATACTCCAAAATTCTTGCCTACGTAAAACTTTAAGTGTGCTTAGATCAACCCCTACCAATAATCTAAACGCTGAGTCAGCTATTCCCCCTATCCTTAATAGATTTAACTTCTTAACAGATAAACTTCTAATCAGAGCAATGAGCATGAAGCACAGCCCCATTATAAGGAATATAAATATGCTTGAGAGATCTATTATGAATAGTAACTACTGGGTTAATAAACAACACCCACTTTTTCTTAACAGATGGATTCTGAGAAAGCCTTTACTTCCTAAAATCTTAAAAAGCGATTTTCCGTGCTCACTTATGAGAGATCCTGTTTTCCAATTTTTCCAACCTAATACCATCTTCTTAGACATTCCTAAAAAAAAACTATCTGATCACATTTCAATCCAAATGAATTTTAACGAATTAATGAGATTAAAATTTAGGAACTTTACCCAGTATTATACTGATGGCGCCAAGACGGCTGAATACACCACGTCAGCCTTTCTCTCTAATGAATTCTATAAAGTCTATTCTCTATCGGAATATAATTCTATATTTGAAGCCGAAACGTGGGCTATTCTCCAAGCTGTTGAACACAGTATTAGCCTTAATCTTTCCAATGTTGCAATTTGTACAGACTCTCACAGCGTATTAGTTAATCTGATTAATCAACAACCGGACCTCCACCCCCTCATTGAAGAAACTAAAGAAATCCTGTTTAGATACCGAGAAAGGAATATTTGGCTGATCTGGATCCCTAGTCACTCAGGAATATTAGGTAACGAAAGAGTTGATCAATTGACTAAATCTATTCATTTAGCTCAGCCAATTGATAATAAAATCTTTTTTAAACAATTGTTCCCCCTTATCTCCCAACAAAACTTTAACGATTGGAACTCTGATTGGATAGCTTGTACGTGGAAAGGCCAAAGACTAAAATCTCTTCTCCCTACTCTCTCTCGTAAACCTTGGTTTTATAGACTTGACTGGAAACGCTCCCTTATCACGAATCTAATTAGACTTAGAATTGGTCATGGCCTGTACCCCACTCACTTGTTTAGAATTAATTTAACAACCTCTAATTTGTGTGAATGTGGTTCCATTGGAAACCTAGAACATATCCTTTTCCAATGTGATAAACTTAAAAATAGAAATACCCTTTTTTCTGAACTTATAAATAAATTTGAAATCTTCCCACCCTATTCAACCCTATATCTACTTTCGGTCGGCGACCTCAATACCCTTAAATCCATAGCCCTTTTTCTAGATAAAAATGATATCCATCTCTAATCTACCAAATCTTCATTCTTACACTAATAATTTCCCTATATTTTTTTTTCACTCCCACCAACCGTCTTACCCTCTGTTTTATTCGATCTACCTTTTGTCCAAACAAATCTTTCTCTCTAACACATTCAATCCCTACCGTATGTTCACTTTGTTTGTTTTCCATTACCCAGTCTCTGGTCATAGGAAGTCGCTCTGCCGGGTATCAGAGCGTGAAAATGGTGAAGGGTTCTCACCCTCTCTCTACTCAACTCCTCTTTTTTATCAATCCCTCACCTTTTTCCATGTTTTTAGTTTTTTCTTTTTTACACCTCTAAAGTCGGTAACTAGTCACCTGTAACCTTCTCTCTACACTATCACACTAGTCTAAAGTTGGCTGCAGGTGCTTAGACACAAAGCCATAAAACGACAGAAAAAAAAAAAAAAATTCACAGTTCGCAGGTTCCATTCCGGGCGCGACGCATTATTTTTAACCGCCTTCGAAAAAAGGAGCCGCGGAAAATGAATGATTGCTGCACCGCGGACGCAAGTACCGGGAGGCGTGTAAAAATACAGGATGGTCTAAAAATACACGCGCCGCGCCGCGCCGTGCGCTGCGTTGACGCGGCGAGTTTTCCGATAGAGTCTGCGGCGGAATCGATATCACGACAAAATCTGACTGCACTCTGATTGTCACAAGAGTCAAGGGCGGGAGGGGAGGGGGGGGTCATAAAATATGTAACGCCGGAATTTTTCGACACCTCTCTCCTCCTCGTAACGCTTTTTTTACGTAGCTCCACATCCTTCGACAGGTTAAAAAAAAAAATAAAAGGCGTAACGCTATCCTCGACCCCCCGTCTTCCCCATAGAGCGATACGTATTGTATGAACGTCCTCGAGGGTTGATAAAACATCCCTAGGGTGCTCTCCTTACAAAGACTGCGAGCCTTCTAGTGGGGCCGATAAGTGGAAAATATCATAACAATCGTGCACTTCTGGAAGAAAGCATGAAAATTTCAGGGATTCATCTCTACCCTATAGACTCTCGATTTAGACATAGACCCCAAAAATCTGAGCCCCTGGGGGGGCAGAGGGGCCCCCAAATTTTGAATTTCGTATAACTACTGAACGGCTAATGTTAGTGTAAATTTTTTACAGCAGGACGATGGGAAATTTTATTGGGAACAAAACTGGTCCAAACAAGGCAGATCCGCGCGCTGCCTGCCCGGGACGCGCGCGGCGGCGGAGTACGGTGTTCCCGACGAAATAGCCGCTTGTCTCCGTTTAATCTCAACGGTGCGGAGTTTTAAAAATAATTATGAATTTACTGTACTGCCTAAATACTTTTCCATAGATATATAAGCCCTACTTTTTATTAGGAACACATAAAAACAAGCAAAAGGCGAAATACTCCAATGCGAGAGCGCCGAGTCAATAAGAGGGGTTGGTCATCGCGCATCACGCGTCTTGTTTTCTCTGAATACAGAGCTTTTCCGATCTCAGTACAGAGTGTATTACCCTTTCCTCACGTAAGTTTTGTAAAGGATTACATTTTTTAAGATATTAGAGCGAAATAACAAGTTTTAATATACGATTTTGACCCACTTTTTAATGACTACTGGAAATGGCGGATCCTTGATAACTTATTTTTAGTTTATTTTCCACGTTACTTTTGGCGAATGGGACCATAAGCTGCTTACATAAGCAAGAATTTTGCAAAACTTGATGCTAAGACATTACTTGAGGAGTAAAGAGGGGGGCTTCACATTCCCTTCGCCACCAAGGTTACCAGATTTCCTTCATTATCCTCCAATATCGTTTTTCGTTCATTATAATTGGTTTCTCGCAATTGCACAGGTTACATACGAAACATTCTGACAATGTTCTTTTCTCCTCTTTTTTCCTCCAGCCAGTCAATAGAAGTTTTCGTTTTCATGAACTCCCCACTCTTTCAGTTATTCAACAAATATGCATATTCAAAAAATAGAACAATATATTATAATGAATAATAAAATAGTGTATTTCCTTCGGAAAATACAATAAAAGAAGATATCTGAATCCTATCGCTTCTTTTTATCGAGTAACCCTTGAAGATATTATTGGTACTTTCCACGAGACATAAAAAATGGAATGAGTAGTAAAAAAATTCATGTATATTATCTTTCGTTTTGTTCTACGGAGTTAGGAGTGGAGTTGGTAACATTTGTATTGAAAAAAATATTAATGTAGGAGGAAATGTATTTATCATGCAGGTTCTGATCCTTTAAAGAGCTTTGAGAAGGACCAGTACGTCAGGAAGAAATTCATTGCATTTCTTCTTTTTCAACCCACCAAATCTCGTACCGATTTTTGATTTGTAAGTATGTCGGAGAAAATTGTCAAGAAACGGGACTTGCAATTATGCAGTGCACAAAACGTACACCTTAAACTTTATCGAACAGTATAACACTGATCGAATTAGCTTTAGAGATTATCAAAAGGTTAATTTCTCGTCAAAATATCAACAAATCAGTCAAAATCAGTAATCAGTAATCAGTAATCAGTTGCAAAATTACCGAGATTGCGGGATATCGAATGATGCGCGATTTAATTAATGACATAAGAACAGGATAGGTCCCCAGTAGGCGCGACTTCCTATCACTCAAATGGACCGTTTTTGCAGATTAGCGGATATTGGCGGCTATTTATTACTTAATAATATTCTTTGTACTGTACAGGAAGCAGTCTAACAAATGTTTTTTGGGGGTCTTTTATCCCTATCAAGCTTTCTCAAGATTCTTTTGGCGTTTTTTTGGAGCAAGTTTTGAAGGTGGTTTTGGTCCTCTTAAAAAATGCCTATACGTAGCAATGATGTACCAATATGTTCCTTAAAGAGAGGAGAATAAGCATGTTTTTATGTATGTCGCAGGCAATTAGCTATCGCCGGCAATTTGCAAGCGGTTCACTCGTTGTTTCAATATATCGCAATAGTGTGCATCGGCATAATGCAATTTTTAAGGGTTATGGTCTTCAAAAGTATGAGCTCGGCTTGAAGCGCCTTCATTTTTTGTGATACTCTACGCTTTGTCACGATGTTAGTTTAGTTGCATGTCCGATCTCAACCCAACTAATGTCACGGAGCTCACAACACGCTCTTCTGAGTGTGCATATTCCTGCCATGTTTTTAAGGATGGGAAAGTGTGTATTTACATTATAGGCAACATATTCAGCACTCTAATCTTGTTCTTTTATTTTTGAATTTCATTATTTTCTATATTTATTTACCACTGGCTTGTAAATTGCCGGTGATTGCCAATTGCCTGCGACATGTATAGGTACTCGTTTTTTTACAAAATTAGTTTCCCTGTCTTAAAAGTCTGGCTGGAAGCCGTCTCCCGGGAACTTTAGGGTATGTAAGCATATTTAGATATCATTCTGGTGGTGCAGCACCGAGAAAAAGAGAGAGGAAAAAAAAAAACACTTTAAAATAATTTTTCAGGTCATCGTGGTTAACATAAAAGATTTGTGATTTTTAGTCCCCCCCCCCCCCCCCTTCGCGAGACAACTGTGCGTTAGATTTTATTCCGTTCAACTGATGTCTGACACAGTATCTCGGATGCTTTAATAAAAATTGACAAACCCGTACAACAAAACGTCCCCGAACTCCAGCACTCAGCTCCCTCTCCTTCTTCTTCTTTTGCCGTACGCTCACTTGTATACATATATTACCTGCAAAAATTAAGCCCTATTTTAAGGCTTTATAGGTAGTACGATATATTCATAATATTTTTAAAACTGCGCACCGTTGAGATTAAACGGAAACAAGCGGCTATTTCGTCGGGAACACCGTACTCCGCCGCCGCGCGCGTCCTGGGCAGGCAGCGCAGCGCAGCGCGCGGATCTGCCTCAGAACGGCCGGCTCCCCGTCCCCCGATGGTTTTTCCCGTTTCACGCCTTAAATATCGATCCCATAGAAAAATTCATAAGGACCAGTTTTGTTCCTAATAAAATTTCCCATCGTCCTGCTGTAAAAAAATTACGCTAACATTAGCCGTTCAGTAGTTATACAAAATTCAAAATTTGGGAGCCCCCCTGCCCCCCCCCCCCCAGGGAGCTCAGATTTTTGGGGTCTATGTCTAAATCGAAAGTCTATAGGGTAGAGATGAATCCCTGAAATTTTCATGCTTTCTTCCAGAAGTGCACGATTGTTACGCTTATCGGCCCCACTATTCGAAATGGAGATGTTGCATGTGTGAGGAATTTGCGATTTGACTGTTGATTCCTATGTAAAAAGTTTGCGAGAAACACGATGGTGCCACTGGTTTTCTCTGAAATCAACTCCCAAGCTCAAAAAAAGCTCTCAAGTTGAGGCCAAAATGGAGGGGATATCCCACGCTACCCTGAGAGTCCACCTCTACATCAAAACGAACTCTCCATGCAAAGATAGGGGGCAAGTACATTAGCAGGGTTGCCGTGTTCTCAGTTTTGGAGTCCCCAAATAAAGTGGCAGCCCTGTCAATGTATTTGCTCCCTATATTTGCATGGAGAGTTTGTTTTGATGTAGAGGTGGACTCTCAGGATAGCGTGGGATATCCCCTCCATTTTGACCTCAACTTGAGAGCTTTTTTTGAGCTTGGGAGTTGATTTCAGAGAAAACCAGTAGCACCATCGTGTTTCTCGCGAACTTTCACAAAAGAATCAACAGTCAAATCGCAAATTCCTCATACATGCAACATCTCCATTGAGATGAATCTTCAGCGACTAGCGCGTGGAGGGACGTTCTTCCGCGCTAGGGGCGCTAAAAAACTCATCGTTACGATTTGCATATCTCGTCTTGGTGAAAAGCTCTTTGTAGCGGTTCTCTTTTAAACGGCAAACTACTGTAGGGGCTTTCTGCTCAGGGAAAAATTCTTCGTAAAAAGCTCTCTGTAGCAGTTCTCTGCCAGGTTGAAAGCGAATCACTATCAGGAGTGCGGAAACTTCAGGGCCTGCGACCGGAGGGTTGCTAAGGGTCTCGAGGGACGGCCGGCGTACGTGCGGGAAAAGTTACGTATTTTCCGCAAAATTGAGGTAAAAGTCGCATATATTGCACAAAATAATCGGGGTGAAAGAAGCGTATTTTCACTTGGAAAATTAAATTCCCTAACATTTCCATGATTTCCCTGACATGTTTTGGTGAAATTCCCTGACAATTGAAGATAAGACGGATGGTTAAGAAGGCAAAATTGAAAATAGTTTTCAGGCAAAATTTCTAGTTCAAAATCTCAAACCCATTCTAGAAAGCAAATGAAGGTGATTTAACAAATTTTCCCTGACATTTTCAGAATTTTCCCTGACTTTTTAAAATTCCCTAGGACATTTCTCGGAATTCCCAGACTGTGGCAACCCTGTTAAGAGCTTTCTACATCCATTCTCTTTTCAACGGCCGACTCCATGTGGCGTAGCGGTCCAAAAAAAATC
The DNA here is from genome assembly GCF_918797505.1 of Bemisia tabaci. NCBI lineage: Eukaryota > Metazoa > Arthropoda > Insecta > Hemiptera > Aleyrodidae > Bemisia > Bemisia tabaci. Next base: position 34,306,331 of record NC_092799.1, read on the forward strand.
CCCCCATCGTAGACAGAGTTTTATTGTTCCACATTTTTCTAGAAGTTTCTCTATGACATCCCTCGACCGAACGGAAAACAACCTGTAGCGGCCCTCATCCTCGTGGGAAACTGTCCTCGCTAAACCTCAGAAAATCTCCTCGTAGCAAATGGGCACTTTTTAACCTCCGATCCGATGTTGAAGGTTTTCCATAATTTAATGACATCGAGGATTTTGAAATCACGGTCGTCCAGCACCCCGTGTCTCACAATCAGTTAAAACCGGTCTTGTTCGCTGTTCCTAATTTGTCGTTTCATCAATTGAAACATAGTTCGTACCCCTCTCGGTCACACCCCCTCCCGCGCACAGACTTAGGTCAGTTAACATTTGACCCCCGGACTGGGAGTGAGAAATTTTGAGCGGCGACCGCGCTGTCGTGCTGAGTAAGAACGCCGTATGAGCCATCAGGCGCCGCCAAATTTCCTTCGAAAAACCACGAATTTTCAGGAAAAATCGAGAACATTTCTTCTCCGATTTTTCAAGGGATTTCCTTCGTAACTTGATATAAAAATTCGGAAAATTTCAAGGGAATACTAGAATGGACAGATCTGAAACTCCGAAAGTCCATCAGGCCTTCACCGATGCCTCCGCGAATAAAGTTAGGGCCCAAGAGGGCAGCCAACCTATGAATTTCGAATGTCCAGAGCGATTTACAAATACAATTGTTACGAACCGTCGTTTAGAAAGCATGTACTTGGCTTACTTTTTGCATAAATTTACTTATTTATGCGAAAGAACGATCATTTATGTACATTCTTAGCCATCTTGGTTAGAATTGAAATCAAATCTGTAGGCTGGCAGTGAAATTTTGTGAGTTAGAAGTTGCTCAGAAGGGTGGCTGCACTTTTGGGCCCTAAGCCCTCCATGAACCGATCTGTCCATACTCTCCCTATACAGGTACTCTAGGGAATACATTCATAACTTTCTTCAAAGATAAATGTTTTCGAATAGGAAATTCGGCAACATTCGAATGCTCATACGGTATTTGTACTCAGCACGGCAGCGAGCTGAACTTGATTGAATCAACATGAGAACGGTTGGCGTCGTCGTGAGTGAAGAGCGGCGACGCGTTACAATCTGTCGTCGTCGGTCGTCGCGACGCTGACTCATTGAGATCCCTGTCTAACGACCCTCCCCCTGCCTCCCCCCCGGGGGGAGGGCAGAGGGGGCTCGGGTCGAGGTTCGATAATTGACAATACTTCGCGAGACTAGACTCCACACACATTCGAAGTTGGTATGGTTGAGCTGAGAATGAGCTGAGCGCAGCACGACTCTACCACTTGGAGCGATTGAATTGATCGAGACAGCTCCTTCTCCAGCTGATTCGTATTTTGATATGACGTTAACAGAGAAGTCTGGTTGTTTTTATTTTGGGAAATCCTGGCTTTTCCTGATTTTTGACCGCTAAATCCTAGTTTTCATGATTTTTCCAAATTCTGATCAAATCCTGATTCTTAAAAATTAAAATTTCTGCATAAGCGTACGCGAAAGCATAAGAAAAATTCGATCGGAAAGCCGACTTTCCTCAAATCCTGATTTTAGGACCGATTTTTCCTCAAATCCTGATGTTACGACCGATTTTTCCTCAAATCCTGATTTTACGACCGATTTTTCCTCAAATCCTGATAGAATCGGAAAAATCCTGATGCTAGACACTCTGGTTAATGGGCGATACATTATCTTAAATTAGGTAAGACTTTTTTTCACTTTTTCCGCGGCTTTTGAAGCTTCTAAAAAAAACCTGAGCTTCTCAAGAGTTCAGAGTCCGAAAATCAGGTTTTCAATCATTTCTTTGATTTTGGATTCCTTGACCTTATTTAAATTTCCCTCCTCCAGATCCAGAAATAGTTGTTCCTTATTGCAAAATGTGGTCCAAATAGTGATAAAGCTTCATGATTTCCTCCATATTTTTATTGGAACTTTTTGTGCGCTTGGTAAATGAGAAAGAGGGCCAACTTGGGTACCCTAAATGGTACGAGATAAGGACCCTCGCCCCCCCCCCCCTCTTTAAAATGGTCCAGACCAGTAAAATTGGTAATGGGAAGCAGGTGCCTTCATACGTAAGTAGTTCTCTGGTTTTGATTATGAGTTTAAGCGGTAAGTCAGTATAGTCCTCAGAGTCTGGTGAAGGACAGTGGGGAGGGCATTCACTCACTGATCGACCCCCTAGGGGGTCAAATCTGCCGCTTGCGTGGTTGACGATTTACCCTTTTGATGGTAACGCTTCTTTAAAATTGAGGAAATGCAAAATTAAGAACGTAAGGCTGCTTCTGACGCATCACGCATGCTCACGTGATTCACTGAGGTAAACACACATTCGCGGAAATATTTTCGCTGATAGAGCACGTAGGTTATGAGTCACGATGTGTTTCAGATGGTGGGACAAGTTTCATGGGACTCAAGGGCCGTTACCTGCCTTCTTCCGTTTTCATCCTATGTTCTAAAAAATCATCGTTAAAAATTGAAGCATTTTAAGGAATTTTGACCCTGTTATATAAAAGGTCTCCAAATCAGGCGGTACAGCAGTTAGTCAAAGTTCGTCGAGGTTCTGCTTTTCTTTAGACATAATTTTGCAGGACTTCGATCTATAACTCATTCCAAGCTGTAGCAATTTTCTGATGACTCGTTAAAAAATTCAGCGTAATTACTTGGGGGAAGAAAAGAGTCTGGGTACGGAGAAAAACTTATTAAATTCTCATTAACAAGAGCCCAACAACAGAATCCATGACATTCTAAGTTCCTAGGCCGACGACCAGGCGTGTTAGCGTTTTTGCTGTTATGTGCAGAAATCGAGAAAGCTCGCTCGTAACAGACTTCTGAACACGCCGAACAATCTGATTACAGTGATTAGAAAATAGAAGAAAAATTAAAAAAAAAAAAAAAAAAAAAAAAAAAAAAAAATAGGAAAAGAAAGAAACAATGGCCGTGACGTCAGTGATGTATCTAAACAATGTGCACACAAGTGAGTGCCCCCTACCCCCCTCCAAGCATCATCGAAATAAAACACAATTGGACCGCGTTATGCAGAAGGGAACCAAGCAACACCAGCTGTTGCCAATTTTAATTGGGCAATTCAATTTATTGAGTGAGAACGGTTGTGCGGATTTTTGTGCACATTTCAGTGAATTTTCCGCATGGTGCGAAGCAAATTCCTTAAAATTTTCAAAGGAATCCGCACAAACGTTCGCTTGAGAAAAATTAAATTGCCCAGTTAAACTGGGCAATAGCTGTTGCGGCTTGGATCCTTTCTGCTAAACGCAGTTCAATCGCATTAAATAAAAAATAACTATCTCCATTGTCACTTGTGCCCTAAGACCCGTCAGAATACGTTGCCGTCAGGGTCCACGTCATGATGAAGACAGTTCCTTCCGATTTAAATACGTCAAATTCGCCGGTCTGCCTCTGCCTCTGTGAGACCTGCGGGGATTTTCGCGAACTGCAGCGCTTGTCGCGGCATCAGCTAAGTGAATTTTGCAGTTGTGTGCAAAAATACAGATCGCAAACGATTTTGAGCGCTTGAACTACCCGGAATTTCAGAAATAGATATACCTACAAATGCTGAGCTAAGGAGGTATTACGCAGGCACTGCGTTCAGCACTTGGGACCTATAACCTAGATTTTCGTGAGTTAAAACAATTATCTGAAAAAGCGAAAATAGCTGCACCGAGATGAAGGAGATTTTTCTTCCTGGAAAGAAGGTTATTATCCCTAAGAATGTTCGATGAAGTGACGTTCCCGCAAGCCCTTAAAACTAAAATACATGGAAATAAGGTTCGGGGTCCCACTTCTCGCAGATATCGTCGCACCTTTGCCGTAAGGGCGTATCTCGATTTCCACGTGAGCCCTGATCTCCATATAACTCCATGCTCCCCATGGCTCATGTGGAAATAGAGATAGGTGGTCTCACGATAACTGGAATAGTTTTGTCGCCGTAACAGACACCACATTTTTCTGTCATATTTTTAGTAGTAAGTAATGATAATCACTCGACTTTTTTGCATTTATCTACACAGGGTTATGTGTTAAAACGCTTTTCAAAGATTTATCGCTCTACTTTTCAATTTTAATGTATAAATGACCGAAAATGCGCTGTCTGTTACGTTGACTTTTTACCGCGTAACAGACAGCACATTTTCAGAATTGACATGATGTTAATTGAGAAGTGGAGCAATAAACATTAGAAAGCGTTATAATACGTAACCTTTTGAAGATTAATGAGAAAAAATGCGAGTGATAATCATTTCTACTAAAGATATGACCGAAAAATGTGTTGTCTGTTACGGCGACAAAACTATTCCAGTTATCGTGAAACCACCCAGATACGCCCTTATGTCAGAGGAGCGACGATATCGACGGTGAAACTACCAAACCACGTATCTCGTTTGCGGTGTTTAAAAATCTACGCTCACAATTTATTTTTTTGAAGTAGACCAAATCAATATCATTCCTTGAAATTTTCACGGAATTTTCGCCGCACAAAGAGGAAAAATCACAGAAATTTTCAAGACTGGATGTTAAGTAGTTTTTCATTTAAAAAATAAAGTATGGCAGGAAGTCTGCGACGTCGCAAACCGAGATACGTGGTTTGGTAGTTTTACCGTCGATATGCGGCCGCACCCCGGACGATGTTACGTTACGCACCCTCAGATTGCCTCTACACAAGGTGTCCCAGGGTTAATGCGTCAGACTTCAGAGATCGATTTCTTGGGCCAAAATAGGACTTCTTGGTTTTTTGAATTTTTTTTTTAAAAAACGCTTTTTTCAGACGCTATAGTCCATCAAAGTTGAGGAATTTCCTGCAAAATATGCCCATACTGCCGTGCTAAGGAAGAACGCCGTATGAACATTCGAGAGTTGCCAAATTTTCTTCGATATAATGTTTATTTTTGAGGAAAGGTACGGATATTTTTTCTTGAGATTTTCAGAATCACAGTATTATCTAACGTTAACATATAAAATTAATGCAGTTTGTTAAGTTTTAGTTTTAAGCCACGTAGATAGATACAAAAAACACTTGTAGTAGTTACGATATATTTAAATAAAATTTCTTTTTAAAAAAAAAAAAAAAAAAAAGATTTTCAGAAACTTTAGATGAAATTGCGAACAAAATTGTGTAAAAAATCAGAGGGAAAATATTCATAAGTTTACAGGGAAATTCGTGTTTTATCGACAGAAATTTGGCAACGCTTGACGGCTCATATGGTGTTTTTCCTTAGCACGGCAGCGTAACTCTGGCGCTAAACGTCATTGGTCGTTTGGTTTTGCATGGCTTTTACGCGAGTCCAGGGTCCGATAGAAATGGTGAATAGAATGGTGATAGAATGGTGCATGGTTCTACAGTTCCTGCCTCCGTAAGCTAAACTTATTCTTAGTGCGGTCGGCGCACAACGCACATTAGCGCCTACAAGACTGTAGAAATACTTCACGCAATGCGCCGAATACAATGCGGTCGGTGGGAAACGATATCAGCGCCTTCGTGACAGTGAGAATACTTCACGCATTGCGCGATCACGACGGGCGCGTTTTAGCGTTACAAATTCGTAATTTCTAGGGGCCGGACCTATCGGTAGTGGCTCTATACAACCCGCAGGGCACAGGTTTTTTGCAAATCTCGGGTCGACTTGATCCGGCTTAGGCATCCGAGGGTTTAATATTTTTACTACCAAGGTTTGTCTCTAAAGAACAAGAAATTCCGAAGACAATCGGAAGCTCTGTGACGACTGAATTTTAATTTTTTTTTCTAACAACTCATTTGCATCGAGTGGTTTCGAAGCGTCGTTTCCCCATCGACTTGTAATCAATATCGCTGGAGTGACACCTGTTTGAGTGCTTTCGAGATGAAGTAGCGAATCGTACCGCACAAATGACATTGTTTTGCGATTATTCTGAGATGAATGGGTCTGTTGCAAACCTTAACTGCGGAGCGGGAAAAGAGGTTGTGAATACAAATGGAAAACGACTGAAAAATCACGATCGGGATAAGCGGAAAAACACTTTTAGCCTCACAATCCGTGTAAAAGAAATTACGCTTTCTAGAGCTTCCCGCTCTAAAAAGTTTGCTGCGGCAAAGACGTAATTAAGGTGATTCGATGGACGCAATATTTTGTGTCAGAACGACGTGCGATGTATCGCATCGATTGGCTCTATTTTTTCAGCTCCGTGTAAAACATTTTCGCTTTTAAAGCTTCCCGCTCTAAAAAGTTTACTTCGGCAAAGACGTGATTAAATAAAGACGTGTCACCCCAGTTTCACGACTGCACGAAAGACGCAAGAAAACGCCATCCAACCGGACTTTTTAATGCGCTGCTTTCCAATTTGAGTTTAAGAAGTAGAGGTATTTTTGTTTCTTGATTTCTGCGTCACATGACGGCGGCCATTTTGACTTTGGCGTGGAGCTGAGAAAACAGGATGGCAAAGCGCATGGTGCCTTGCCTGTACGAGGTTAAGCGGGAGGTTCAAACACGCGCAAACTTTTCAGTTAAAACTGAATTTCAGACCTTCCCGATGAGCTTATCGTGATTTTTTAGTAATTTTCAATCGCGCAGAACCAATTTATCGTTCAACTGTCGCCAAACCTTGCAAAAGACAAACTGAATTCCTTGCCTTGATGTTCAAATAGGTGCTTCGCCTTTTTCAAAAAAAGGCGCCTCCATATTGAGCTCTGATCAAAAATTGAGAGAGCTGAAAGCTAACATTCACGAGTTTCAAAAAGAGAATATCACAACTAAAAGAAACGTCATGGACATGTTGAAGCGCGTTATACTGAAACTGCACTGCTCATGCTTTTAGCGGCGCGCGGCGCATGGAACAGTGGTTAAGTGAAAGCACGCTTATTACACTTACACCCCTTGGGCACGGGACCCGTCGAACAACCAAGTCTGCACAGATCACCACCGCCGGCAGCTGGCTTAATGGACAGGCAAGCCAGTGGTTAATATACTTTCCTCTCATTAGTGCAAAAAAATCAATTTTCAACAATTTTCTATCAAGACAGGTATATACGAGGCGCGGCTGAAAAGTAACGTCTCCAAGCTCATAACTTGAAGACAGCTAAAGGTTTCAGCAAAAACTAAAAATATTCTGAAAATATACGTAAATCATCTTTCCATCGGTCTATCGGTTTGCAAAAAGGAACGATTTTTGACGTTACAGCACAGCGTTGCCAAACTTCCGACATGATCTCTCACGATGGTTGAAGGAAGATATCGTAGGTGACAAATGACGCTGTCAAACCCCACAAGAGCAGCAGATATTGGAATACTTGAACATACGTATCAATTTAAGCAAGTACTGCGAGATATTAGAACTTTCCAAATCTAGGATTCGAAGAATACGCACAAATATCTTGTAACAACATGATGATGCCCGACCCCTCTGCAGACGTCTAACTTCTGCCAACATTGAACGCTTGGATTTGGAGATCATTCCTCACATCCTCCACGTGGTCCTGGTTTGGCGCCGCACAGCGGATCGAGTCAATGGTAGAAGTCGGACAGGAAATTTTTGACAAAAATTGTAAAATTTTACGATTATCTCATCACAATTCCAATCGTAAGGGGTGCTTTTTATGGAAAATTTTACGAAAAAACCAAATAAACTACTCTCAAAACATCAAAATTTCATATTAATAAAGATATACGTCATTAAAGTTTTTAAATCATGACCGATCTCTCCCAATGACTCGATCCACTGTGCGCCGTGTGAATTTTGGATCGTTCCGAACCTGAAAATAGACCTGAAAGGCATTCAATTCTTATCAGACGCCGAAGTCAAAGCCGCAGTCGAAAAAAGGATTCAAAATCAACTCCACTCATTTTTTTTTCTTCGACAGGATCCAACAACCGTTGAGCGCTAGCAAAAGTGCGTTGAAGTTAACGGAGAGAACATCGAAAATCATTGTAAATCTACTAGTATTAATATACTCTGTGATGATCGTTAACACACTGTACTTTTTTTGTACATTCCTTGTTTTGTTTGTGAATCAAATTTGTCTAATTTTGGCGAGACAAAAATTATAACTTTGTCATTCGTATATTTTTCTTCCAACATGGTGAGAGAACATATCGGAAGTTTGGCAACGCTGTGACGTCTAAAGTTATTTAATTTTGCAAACCGATAGACCTTTAAAAAGTTAATTAAGTCTACTTTCAGAATATGTTTAGTTCTTGCTGAAATCTGTTCTCAAGTTATGAGCTTGGAGGCGTTACTTTTCAGCCTTACCTCAGGGTGTCAACTTAAACAGGCTGGCCAAAAATCAGTACTTTTACGGTACTTTTTCAATACATTCCCAAGAAATTCAATACCTCCTCCACAAACAATTTCAGTACTAATTCAGTACCTCCATTTCACGAAATTCGAAAAATTTCAAAAATTTGAATTTCTCGCTCAAATTGGGACAAAGGTGACAAATAAATGAAAACAGTACCGGACCTCCTTGCGGAATTCCGCACTTTTTCAGTGCTTCCGGACCACCCTTAAAAAATCAGTACTATTTCCGGACTTTCCGAAAAGTCCGGACCTGTCGACACCCTGTACCTTTACTCACAGGTCTCAAGACAAAATTTTGGTTTCCTTTTCCTTCCTACGCTTACAAAGCGTCTTAAGTTCTAGGTACACGTCATCTCTAAGATTCTAACAGATTTGATTTTCAATTTTCCACGCCTGTCGGTTGGTATCTTTTTAAAGATAGGTGTCCGGTATCAATGGGGATCTGAGTGGTGCGTTTTCGCCTTCAGAGAATCCACTTAAGACACCCGGCGCCAAGCAATCAGAGCCTACCGACCACCCCATTCTCATCATTATTGATGGAAAAACGAACTAAAAAGGAACGGGTCGATACGCTTGTTGGTTGACACACAAATCGTTTCGCGTTTAATGAATGGCGAACTGAGCTAACGACGATATTGTGCTTCGTGTCAGCAATCCACTCCTATTCAATAAATTAATCTCCATTCGCGCCGAACCGCCCTTCCTAGCTGCTTTTAGAACCCTTTACGATACCTAAAAGTGTGCCACCTTCGTAGACTGAGAATTGAGGGTTGGGGGTTGGGCTTTATTCGTTGCACTTCCAAGCACTCAAGTACTTCGTAACATGTTGAGAGTTCATGGTCAAGTTAAATATTTTCCCGACTCATGTTCAGAGTAATTTTTTGGGGGTGGCCTGACTCCGCACTTCTTCAATACTGGGAATTAAGGGTTGGGCTAAATTCTTTGCACTTCCAAGCACTCAAGTACTTCGTAACATGTTGAGAGTTCATGGTCAAGTTAAATATTTTCCCATCTCATGTTCAGAGTAATTTTTTGGAGGTGGCCTGACTTCGCACTTTTCCAATAGGTGGGTCGTTCCACGGTATAAAAGGGCATTAAATAATGCATTACGGGAGGTCTCCCTACGAAAATGTTGGAAAACGGACGTCTCTCAGTTGCAGTTGAAGGCTATTCTGGCGCAAAGTTTAGTCGTTTGCAAGATTAAGGTTCAACTCTACCAATAATCCTTCAGAGTCATCTCACGATCAAACTTTTTCCTGTCTTCTACATATACTTCAGCCTGACATTATGTAATGAAGCCAGAAAATTTACCGATTTCGAGGCTATTTCCAATTGCCGGATATTCGAATTATTGGAAATATTCCGGAATTCCAATTAATATTCGAGGAGAGGCCATGCGACCACATTTTAACAGAAAAACGCTTGCGTCGCGTTAAGTAAAAACCGAGAAAAAGGGATTGAAGGGGGAGCTTCAAAGCTCAACGTTAAAGACAAAGTTTGACTACTATTTTCACATTCAAAATATTTTTTCTCGACGTAGTCACTAAATCAGTCTATTATACGTTTTGAGAATCTTCAACGAGGAAACGCCTGGGAATTCATATTACCCATGGAGCCATCAACTAAGAGCAACTTTTCACACCTGCTGGAAAATGTGACCTTTCCTAACCCCGAGAACGGAAATTTCTCGCAATTTTTTTCCTCAACAGCACATAAAGATTCCATTTTCATCCTTCAGGAGGCAATTAAGCGCAATGACCGGGCGATTTTCTTACATAACGTCAAAACGTGACGTGAAGAAGAGCGCTCTTTTGATCACTGCTCAAGGCTCCTGTGTAGCTCGAACGAAGAGCGGAAAGACCAGTGGCGAGGAGTGAATGATCGATTATCGATATTTTCCCGTTAGAAGCTATGGTAAAGAATCGATTATTAATGTATTCGCTGCGAACACCCAATCTTTCGATCCTATTCCATAGGGTTAAACGGCAGATCAATCGATATATCGCAAAACACGCCACGCCAGTTGGCTGAAAGACTCGCGATTGCGTAACAAACAAAACACCTGTGGGAACACACCTACGACTTTAGTTTCAGCGATAGGTTTTGGAGAGCGCTCGATCATGGAATGCGAGAACTTTTCGCGGTTGAGGTGTCAATTAGCGTCAAGTAGCACGGCGATTTCCAGAAGAAAAAAACAAGTGACGAACTGGCAACTATCTGGCAAGCCCCTCGCAGCTTTCGGAAGCTGAGCGCAAATAAAATTACGGCCGATATGCTCGAAGCTCATCCTAGTATAATTTGGACCGCGCTAAACAGAAAGGAACCAAGCTACATCAGCTGTTGACAGATTTAATTTCTTCACATGGAAACGGTTGTGCGGATTTTTGTGCAGATTTCAGTGAACTTTCTGCATATTACGAGGCAATTTTCTAAAAAATTTCAAAGAAAATTTCAACGTTCTCTTGTAATTGTAAAAAATGAAATTGCCCGGTTAAATTTAGCAATAGCTGATGCGGCTTGGTTCCTTTCTGCTAAACGCGGTCCATTTGGACCTTATTTTGTAAATAGGAATACAAATTCTAGCTCATTTTAGAAACAAAATAAGAGTCATTAATTTTCTCTATGTAGATAGGTGTTTTCATCCTGAGCCAGATATTTTGGTTCCTTTATTGCAAAACGCGATCTATTTGTCCTGGGTTCTTGGCGTGATCCAACTGACATGGGACAAATCACATAGATTGAGCGAAAAATCTTGGCAGATCTGAATTTTTCAGTCAAAAAAAGGACAGTAGCCCCTTCGCACAAGTCTAAAGAATCATTCTAGAAATAAAAAAATTTAATAATATATAAAAAGAAAAAAAATCGGGGAAATGAAGACAGGATTTGGCTTTGAAAGAACGTTGCAATTGATGCACGGAGTGAAAAACTTCAGTGATCTAGGTGAAAAACTTCAGTGATCTAGGTAAAAGCCCTGGATTTTAGTTCTTAGAGAACTATAAAGTTTTCGGTCGGAGTACTTAACCGACTAACCGAATGAAGTTTGCAGTCCCAGGAACCGAAGCACAGTTCAGAAAAACAAAGTATATCATATAGAATTCGAGTCTTAGTGCATGTTGATATGAGTAACAAAAACTTCAGTTCCGATGATAGAAAACTCAAGTCTCCTGGACTGAAAACGTTGGTGCCCCACGTCGATGGCCAGAGTCAGTGGCGTGACGTCCTTTGCGATACATCAATTGATCGGCCATTTAAACCTATGGAAAAGTATCGATAAAACAGGGTGTTCTCAGCGAACACCTTAATAATCGATAATTTACCACAGCTTCAGATGGGGAAAAATCGATAGATCGCAAAGCACGCCACGCCATTGGCCAGAGTGCGAAACCGCGTATCTTGGCAGACTTCCTGTCATAGGTACTTTATTTTCCCATCGGAAAACTAGTCAATAGAATTTCTGGAAAACTTGCAGAGTAATTCGCATGAATTTGAAACTATGATGTCGGCTTCTTTCATTTCGAAAAAATAAAAAAGGGCGGAAATTTTGAAACATCGCGATGAAGATGCGCGGTTCCTCCTAAGCACGGCAGAGTTTGACCCCGCTCAAAACCCGGGACGAACCACCTTAAGCTATCAGGTAGGATTCCTGATGAGTTTTTCATTTTCTGCTCCAGGTTTCCGGTTCCAAAAAATTGTGGGCTTTCTTGTCACTTTTGAGAGCATTAACCAACCGCACGCCTCTCCTGATGCGATGTCTTGCGGCTAGTAAGTAGCGGTGAAGCTTTAGTAGTGCGGGGGCGAGACCGGGGTTTGACGCCTACGGTGAGACTGTATGAACTTCGTTTGGCAATAAGGAACCACTTTACCGGATGCCTTATTCGTAAAAGCACTTATCTGCATAAGGAAATTAATGACACAGGTGCTGCTTCTAATAAAATCTAGAAATATGTTGTGCTTCCTCATGGCGAACAAAATTGCAAGTGGCCAGTCATAAAAAAGAGGCATTAGTTCTTATGAGAAACATTTTGGGTGAAGCGATTTTTGTTGGCTGGAATTGAAAATTGGATTTTGAGACTCTACCTAACAAAACCAAAAAAAAAATTTTCTCGTATTCTGAATACCTAGGTAATGATTTGTGAGCAATTTAGTTCATTTTTTTGCCACGAGAGGGTGCAAGTGCAGGGTTGTGTTGTGATCCGACGATTTAGTACCCTTATCATAGCAGATTAAAATTTCAGATAGCTCTTATTATACAGCATTTGCTGAATTGCTAACTTTAAAAAGCTTTACCTTATTCCGGTTTGGATTTAACTTTTTGGCTTTATGTAGCCCTTTATTGTTTGTAGCACCTCCACCTCTCACTAGACCAACCTCCCAGCCCCCCCCCCTTCCACCAAAAAAAAAATCTACGCTAGAATAGGTACTTGGCTGTAAAAAAAAATATCTATATAAGAGAAGGTAAACTTAAACTTTCTTCGAAGGAAAAACTATGAACTGTTGGGGTCTTTCAGGGTGCTTTGCCTCTACAAATGCAAAGTTAGATCACAACAACCAGGTGGGCAGAGAGTACTTTGCAGAAAAGTAATCACTGTGTCACCTTCAAAATTCCCTCTACCTTGGAAATTTTCATTATTCCACCCTAACATAAGAAGTACGTATTCAGCAAAATAAATTTCAAATACTACAGTATGCTCACTTCCTACTAACAAGGTTGCTATAATTTCTTCATCTTCAAATTCCCTGACTCCAAAATTTTCTGATTCCCTGACTTTCTCTAATCTTTCAACAAAATTTCCTTTTTTTTCTCTGTTTTAAAAGTAATGTACTGACTTTTGCTGAACTTGGGCATACTTACTTTTCTTATTTAGAGACCCGATTATGGGAAAAGGCAATCAGTAGCTGATAAAAATATATCAGCTACTGATTGCCTTTTCCCATAATCGGATCTCTAAATAAGAAAAGTATGCCCAAGTTCAGCAAAAGTCAGTACATTACATTGTAAGATGAGAGGCCTTAAAAAGACCATAAAAAGTCAACAGTTGAAAGATCAGTGATAAGTTTTAGTGATACCTACGTGTCAGAAATTCCTTGACTTTTGCCACAAATTCCCTAACTTTCAAAGTTTTCCAGACCCCCGTCATTCCTTTGCTGATAAAATGCAACCCTCCTCATTGAAAAATGTTCTCACTAGGTCATTGGTTTCCTCCCACCATGCCCAAGCCAAGTTTCATGGACTCAAGCACTTTCAACACCCATGATGAAAAAGTTCCTGTCTGCTTAACAATGTAGAAGGTAATTTAAGTGATGTAGTGACACTCTTAATTTTAGACAAAAAATTTTATACATTTACATACAAAAATAATCAAGCCTCAAGTCATTCAGAGGGTTGCTGTAACAAAAATTAAAACAATCAGAAAGGTGGACGGTTGCCAAACTTGGCGCTTGTGATACGAAAGTACATCACCCTTAATCAATTTTTATTCATATTTCTTTGTTTTGGTTTTAAAAAGAATTGCTATTTTTGTATATAGATGCATCTCGTTATTTCAAAACTATTCATCGCTCAATTTCAGTAAAAATGGAGCTTGTGATACTTTGGCCAGAGGGTGACAAATTGATGACTTACCATTTGATCTTCTTCTCCTAAATTGATATAAGAGATTCCATTATCAGTTGACCCTTTAAAAAAAAACAAAATAGACAATATTACAAAAAATTCAGTCATATATTGATTTAGAGTTGTGAAAAAATTAGTAGCGCACGGTTGGAAAAGAGCTACACGTCTCACTACACACTGATGACATTCTGTGCAGTAGGTATGTGGAGAAGCCTCCATAGTTAGTGACCTATTAGCCTTTCCTACTAATAACAACTTGCAAGAGTGTAAACGAGAAGACAGATTTACGATTACACCGCCCGAGGCTAATCAAATTGCATTATTTCTTCTTTTCTTTCATGCCCATTATGTCATACCTACTGTATTGCAGAATTCACAGGATCAAGGAATAAAAAAATTAATGACTAACGGAATCTGTTGCCTAGTTTCAATGGTTCGCCACCCAGAGCTGCAGCGGCCCCCCCAGCTCTGTCCTGAATCTGTCCCTGAATGTAGAATCCTCCAACATTATACCCCATTTTCTGTGGCTGAAAGAGAAGGAGATGTGATAACTTGTTGGATTTGAGAGCAGTTTTCAGGATGAAGTATGAAATAAACGGGGGAACCAAGAAGGAGAAGTGAAATATTATCTGATCATCTATAGAGGGTTCGGATTTATTTTTCTCCTTTAAATGGAAGGCAATCAAATTATGGCTTGTACCTGTCTAGTGGATTTTGGCGAACGTGGTGATGAAGTATGAAATAAACGGGGGGACCAAGAAGAAGTGAAATATTATCTGATCATCTTTAGAGGGTTCGGATTTATTTTTCTCTTTTAAATGGAAGGCAATCAAATTATGGCTTGTACGTATCTAGTAGATTTTGGCGAACATGGTGGGTGTAAAAGTGAAGTGGAGGCCAGAAAATATCAATTACTAGATAAATATAGAAAATATTCGCAAGATTTAAACACAATTTGTGCAAAAGCAGTGGGAGCCAGGAGTGAAACTAGGGTGGTACCAAACTATTTGTACGATTGATACTTTAAAAGACTCTTAATTTCCCCTTACCTTTCACTTGTTCTTCACAACAAGTATTAGATTTAAAAATTAAGCTTAACTCGATAATCATTTTCACTATTTTAAAGATAAAGTAAGTAATATAGAAAAAAAAATGCAAGTGTTAAGGTACCCTGGTATTGGTGAAGGAGTAGTTAGAGAGTAGCAAATAATACGGGGAAGTTGCAGACACTTGAAAAACTGATGAAACACTAGCATTCTACACAATTATACGTACAGATTCCAATTTAGATGGTAATCATAAAAGTAATTGAACAATAGGTTAATTTGAGAAAAAAGTTTTGCCACAATCGGTTGAATACAAAGTAAAATCAAAGATGAAAATGTAAATGACTTATTGTTACCTTCTGTTGATGTAGGACTCATCGTAATGCAGTCTTCCTTGGTATCTTTCTCCTTCAGTTGGTTGACGAAGGCAACTTTAGAATACTTTGTGGGATATCTTCCATTTTTGGAGGACCCCATTTTTAAAAAGAATTAAAAAATTGATGCCCAAAGAAGCAAAGATAACCGAATTAAAAATAGAAAATTCTTAATCACTAGATATCACTAAGAATACTTAAAACAAACTTGAATTTCAAACTTCAAGTTCACCGGTTAATGAAAAAAAATTCACAGCTCAGAAAATACTTTATATTAAATCAGAGAAACCCTTTAATAAAAGAGTTTATTGTACACGGCGGGATAGAGTTACACTTGTAACAGTTTCTAAAGTGTTTAGAGAGTCTTCGGCAAAAGTTCACGCAGCAGATGTCGGCATCGTATGGGATGCTGCAATGAATCTTGTGTTAGTCGCCGGGATCTGGTTTGCGCCATCCAATCTTGGGTTTTTCGTGAGCTTTAAATTTGTTTGAATCACTTGAGTGTCTTAAAAGTTCTAAACTTTGACTACCTATCGACTTCATATTACAGCATATAAGCCCGAATTACAAGGAGAACCAAAAAGCACTGAAGAATCACAGTAATACCAGCAGAGATGAAATCAGAGAGATAAAATGAAAATTACAACTCGATAAATGTGGATTTACAGATGAAATCAGCGATGTGGCGTGGGTGGAACTGACCTAGCCGACCACCGTAAGAACGGAACAATGATAACAGCAGCGAAATTACCGGCGGGCTTTGATAGACTGATCTTCCTTATCAACACTTTCACCATGAGCGAGAACACGGGTTCTCCGTTGGAAAGCGAAACGATTCGCAGAAAACGTGACACTCTCGGATTTACCTGGCGAATTTGGCGAGTGATTCACGATGTCCAAATCTGAACAAAACGTGTTCAGGTTTAGCTCCGAAGCTCGTGGATCGCGAGAGCGAGACGCTCAAGTGCTCAAGGTAAACACCGAAGACTGCGAGATTGGAGAAGTTGGGCGGGCACAAAATTACAGAAGAATATTACGGAGGGAGGAGCAAGTTTTTGAACAAGCTCGACGACTTACTAATGCGCGGCTAAAGTCGGTCGTAAAATAAATACGAGTACTTGACTACTTGCAAAGGATAAAAGAAATAAATTAATGTGTACTTGGACTGATGACTGATAATCAAAATTCATAACCCTATCAATGACCAAACTGCTGAGATGTTTTTGTTTTCAGTAGCCATGTTGCGCATCATCAATAATTCAACCAATCAGACAAGGGATGACGACAGCAAGTACGCGCACTGATGCCAAATATCTTTGACTGATGCCTAAAATCTATGCAAAAATTTACATAATTTGCAAATCGTCATTAATAGAAATATGAATATTTTTGCGTTGCATGGCAACTAAGTTTTTTTTACTTTTCGGTCTATTTGATGCGAAGCTAGGAGCTGAGAGCATTTTCATGTATAGCCTGTAAAATGTTATCATGCTTTCCTGCAGTACAGCATGAACAAGACCTTCGGGTATGAATAGTTGCATCCTCCGAAATTGAAGGCGCTTCGAAATTGCAATTATCAAAAAAGTGAGTACTTGGACTTGGACTTGTGCTGCTCTCCTCCGACAGAGCTACATGAGAGACCAAAGGATCAACCATAATCAGGAGGGGATGTTAAAAATTTTAAGGTATTGAGGCAGCGGCAGCAGGATATTCTGCAGCAGCTATATTCAGCAACACGTTGAAACACTGGCCACATTTTTAAAAAATATACCAAAACCAGAATTCTTACAGCAAATTATGATATGGAACAAACATTCTCTTAAAAAGTATATCTTCCCATAAGTGAAAAGGCTACATTTTTCTTTCATTTCCTTTGAGGCTTCCTCTCTCTCCTTGATAAAAAGATTTAATCCTCTATGATATAAATTAATTTGCGTCTTGGAATCCGAGGGACAAAAATCACTATTAAAATATAGGTAGGCTGGTAGGATCCCAAATTTTTTCCTTAAAATTTCAAAATTTTGGAGAGCAGCTTTTCAGAGAAAAACAGTAATAAAAATTTAGAACAGTATGCCACGGAAGCGTGATTAGCATTTCTGAAAAACCAAAAATTGTGTTGTAACAAATAAGTAACACCTTGCCATAGAGGATTAACTGGATTACATTTTGCAATAAGGAACCACGATCTCTGGCTCTTCTGTAAAAGCACCTTCCTGCATACGGAAACCAATGGCATATGTGTTGTTTCTAAAATGAGCCAGAAATAAATAGTGGTTCCTTAAAGCAAAATGTGGTCCAACTGTCAAAGTAATTTGGTTTGCTAAGAATCAAAAATCAGTCGGATTTGTTTCCTCTGCTTAAACTCAGTACCTCCTATAAATGAATTTACATTGCTAGGTATTAATTGCTATCATTTTTTTCATATTTCCATTTAATTATCCAAACTTTTGACCTATCATACTTTCATTGATAGTCTTTTGTAGTGTTCGTAGTTTATGGTGCTTCTAAAGATGGATAAAGCCTAAGTAAAAGGCCTCGAGCAAGAACAAAACATGTATGTTTCAGTTATATTGCCTGATATATACTAATTATAAATTTACATTTGTTCATTCTTTTTCAGATAACTAATGTGTTAAATCACTCCAACATTTTGAGGGATGACCCTCCACAGATGTCACTCATCATTGGAGTTTAGGATAGGGATGGTAAAATACAGTCAGACCCGGAGGCACGAATAAGTTCTTTCTGTAGAGACTCCTTCATATTGTGGTACAAAAAAGAATGTGATTAAAAAAAAAACGAACCATTTATTTACACTCAAAAGGTACAAAACTTAGCTTTAAAAATAACCCTAAGCTTAGATAATAAATTACAAAACGCCTTGTCTTTTTTTAGGTCTCCTTACATTGATTCTTTCTGGTTCACCGTCACCAGAATACAATTGCTTGCAAACTTCACTAATAGGTATGTCAGACACAGACGGTATTCCACCTTGCTTAGGTGCTCCTCGAGGTTTTAAAGCGTAAGAGTCTGTTATAACTCTCATATCATTTGGATCTGGAACAAGCATCAAATTCAACGCAGGATAAAAAACAAAGGCAAATAGAGCCAGCGTGTTGCATAGATGGATGGGCAGAGCAAGAGCCCAATATTTTTGAGGTAGGTAAGTTAACCCGAGAGCATGTAAATAACTATCGGGTACTATTGCCCAAACTAAAAAAATTCCAAAAGCTGAATAAGAAGCCAAATAAAGAGCAAAACCATAGTTTGCTCGGCTCGGAGTAGGAGTAGGTGTGCTTTCAGGCATCTTTAAAGGACTAAACAGTTACCTCCTCCTTAAAGACTTGAAATTACATTAAAAAATGAAGATAAGAATAGATTTTTCCAGGCAAAACAGAGTTGATAGCATGCAATCAACCAACTAAACCTTTAGTTGTATGGTTCTTTTTCAAACAAAAGATTTTTTTCATGCACTTGCACTGGATTGAATAATTACAAGATAAAGTAATAAGTTAGTTCACTCAGAGGTAACGCTTGAATTTAACATAGATTCGATGAATGCATGATGTCACTGCGCTGAGTTGTCTACATCAAGTGGTGGTCCAAAGCGACTTATTGTTTCTTTGATGAGAGGTATATGATCCATAATCATGTTGGCACTGTTCCTTAAAAGTTTGATGTCTTTTGTTGAGAATGTTCTGTAAGGAAACAAAATGATGATCAATATGCATAATTCAATAAATATTTTGTTGAGTCAAAAATTTCAAATTACACAAACAGAATGTAAATATTCCAAAAACATCCAAAGAGGAACCCTGTACTTCTATGAAAATTTTTTATGTTAATTTTATATTGATGAAACGTTACTGATACTTGGATAATATTAGTGGCTAAGGGGCAAAAGCACGTGACTCCATACGAATGTGTCAAAATTTCTGTTCCTATTTAATGTTTTCAAAGAGAGACAAGACAATTTTACAGCTTGAAATATAAAGAATGTTCTGTGAGTAGAGAAGAAGAGGAAGTTTTCAAGCGATTATGCTGCCAATTTTCCGAAGAAAAAACACAGTGCCTGTGACAGGAATTCTGTGACGTTCCAATAGGAGATACCTACGTAACTAAGCACTTTGGCCAATGGCCATCGATGTAATCCAAAGGTAGATATAATGCTTTTTCTTCCTCTATGAGAAATTTCAAATTCAAATGCAAAAAGTCCACACAAATTACTGTGATTTTAAGTGAAGGGCATTCTATAAAACAATTTGATCTCTGCACTGCTGGAAAATTAACCCAAAATGTTATAGAGGGTAATAAAGCTCTAAATCCTACCACCTCTAATTGTGCAGGGAACTGATAGAAATTTTTCGGATGGTGTGATTTTCCTCTTTTAAGTTTTATAATTTACTTACTGGTTGCACTGAAATTTTACTGAAAATTTTACAGGTCAATTACTTCCTGTAAATAGAATTTCCTCTGTAATATTAAGGAAATTAGAAAGTCTTAGCTGACTTAGCGTTCTTGGGCTACATAGCCATTCCACATGGAGCTCATGGACAGATTCGCATTTGGAGGTAGAAAAACTGTCGGAAAATACATTTTTCTCACCGAGCATAAAAATACCAAATGAAACTTACACGCAGACACTTTTGTCCTTGATCGCAATTTCTTTCTTCAAATCACCATTGGGTAAATCCATGTTCTCAGTGTCTAATACAGAACTTATGATTTCAGATTCTCTTTCAGTCTGAACAGGACATGAGATAGAGCTGGAACATATGCTAAGGATAAAAATTGCAAAAAGTTATCATGGAGGCCATACTAGGGCGACACACTATTATGCTGAAGGAAATAAAAGTGTCCCTTTCAATTGAGACAAATTTTGGAAAAGAATTTGGCCTTACTTGAGAACTTGAGTGCTAAAACAGAACTTCTTAGTTTCGGTGTTTTAGAATTTCCTCTCAGATTTTTGCTCTCGACAGGGGACATGATAAGTGCTTCTAGAGAGATGGGTAATTGACTGAAGATTCTTCGTAATTTAATGATACAACCTTAATCACAAATTTTGAGCTTACAAACCTAGTAGCTCCTAAATTGTAAAAAAATAAAAATAAAAAAGAATAGCTGGTGGAGATTCTAAAACACTGTGATCGAGCAGTGAAATATTTTTTCAGTTTCTAAAAATATTTTTTAGTGTGTGAAAAAAATTTAATGAAATTTTCAGGAAAAAAAGAATCTCTGGTTTCCTTTAGATAGATAAAACATCCGCTGCAATTTGTAACATTACAACCGGAGTTGTGTATTTTTCTCGGTGTTTCAGCAGGCAGTGTGTTTACATCAGAAGACTTAGTCAAAAAAGTTTTTTGCTTACGCAGTGCTAGGTTTATTTTTAGGAAATTTCATGTTTTTTCTTTTTCTTTTTCTGATGACATGACAGAGCAGGGCAGTGAGAAGTTACTTGCGATGCAAACGGAAAGTATACAGATGTCAACGTTTCCAACGCAAACTCTTCTCACCTATTTTGATCGGCCCTTAAATATAATCCCCTACTAGGTACGTAAATTATTCAGTAGATGGATGCAGAAATAATACATTTTTCTGAAGTTTCATGATGTAAAATGAAAAGGATACATAGAATACGGCTCCATGATGTGAAAAATGTATCGATCATCAACACCGATTGGATCATAAAATGCAAGATGATATGCGAAACAGAATTGATGCAGAACTTTGGCACTTTTGAGATGAAAAATTCACACAATATCCCGAGAACAGAAGCAGATGCGATGCAAATATGTACTTTTAAATATACAGCCAAAAATCAAACTTTATTCACTTGATCCATGCATGCAGCCAAATGTAAACAATCAAAACTAACCTCCAAAATCGGCGAGCAAGTGTAAACACCGTACACCGAACTTTTGAGTGAAGTCTTGGCCGTAGCAGAAGCAGAGTTGAAACAGGAGTTTATCTAGTGCAGTTGTCCTCAATTGTTGTAATATAATGACAAAATATACGAATTTTATTCCCCGGATTATTCTTTAATTAACAGTAAGTGCAACCCACCCATAGCATTAATCTCACATTCTAATGTTATCCTTTGAAGACGCCCTTGCGGATGGTTCGTTGTCCAAATTATAAGAGATGATCCGTAGTTTTCGGAAGTATGATTGTAACAACCGAATTTTAATCTTCTATGAGCAATGAACGTCTTCATCCTGAATATCTCAATCAGATGAAATATATTAGGAGGGATTTGAACTCATGACTCCAACTCCAGACCAAGTTTAATGACTTGAACTTAGATAACCCGCACCTATAACTACTCTTTCTTAGGTGTTGAAAAGAAACTTCTTATCAGTGAATATGACTTGATTATCAGCTTGTTAGCTAGACGAGTATTTGATCCTAGGGAAGTAAAGTTAGATCAAAAGGTAGATAAAGCACTACTTCCTGTCACACCATCATCATATTTAATGGTAATTAGAGGTGTTGTCAGCTAAGTTGACGGTTGTTTACTTTCGGTTTGCAAGCGTTTCTGCATCACTACTATCTACATGGAAACATCTGACTCTCGCAGAAGCAAGAACACAAGCTTAGATAAGTTTTTTAATCCTTTCAAACCTTGTAACACTTTAATTTTTAGCCACACAGAAATCACAACCACATAAAAGTTGCGTATCCTAACTGATAAGTAATTTTTTACGATACGATCATGAAACGGATGTTTTCAAGGTGGACAGTAGCTGCTTTGTGCAGAGGCCCAAATTCGTCGTTGGCGCTTGTTAACCGAAAGTAAACAACTGTCATCTTAGCTGACGACATCTCTAGCATGATTTTATTCTTATCCATCTACCTCCATGGTTATTTGCCACTCAGTTTGATATTTCTCCACTTTCATCACTTCAAATGCCACATTGCTCTGATCAAGAATTTTAATAAACAATTTTTTCTAGAGAAATCTGGGGAGTAAAATTCAATATTTTCCCACATGGAAAGCTTGTATTTGAAGCTCCACACCGAAAGGTTGTAAATAGATGGCCTTACAGGCCTATCAGACAATTGTTTTATAAAAATGGGAGGAATATCTTTAAAAGCTTTGAGTGTGAGTATCATATTTAATTTTGAGAATGCTGCGCTTGAAAAGTGAATAGAAAGTGCGCTTGTTCATATTTCTTGTTTATTTTTCAGTCCTCTCAAACATGGCCACGATACGGCACAGCTTACATCAGGAAATCCTGCAACCTCTGGATGAACGGCTCTTAGCCTATGTTCAAGTAAACAAAGCTTTGAAGAAGAAGAATAAGCCAAGTTATCTTGTTGTATCTGTCACCAAAGACCCTCCAACTGTTGCGTACATACATCAGGTATGGAAAACAAAATATATTTTTCTCTGTATTTGTGAGATCTTTCTCTCTCACTCTATTTCATTGAGTGTCAACCCATCAGTTTAAAACAGAAGCATCAGTTTCGTACATGATAAAATGTTATTATAGTTCACGCCAAATGAGATAATGCACTTTTAGAGTGCAACAGAAAATTAGCTGTCTTCCGTTTAGCATCAAAAGTTTATACAAAAATCAAGATGGCAGATTCTGTGTTCAGTCAAAAGCGCCTCAAGAAATAAGAAATTAATTATCCTTAAGAATTATCAAAAATATTCAGTATTACGTTGTCTTGCAATTGTTCAACAAAATGCACTTTTTTACTCCAATGAATTGCTTCAAAGATCTAAAGGACAACTTTTTCCTTTGGCTGTCACTGTCAAGTGTGTTCCTTGTGGAATTCAAGTAAATCAATATTTTCTCAGGGCATACTTTGTGAGAACATATTTGACTTGATCTAATCTTTAGTTTCAAATTTCTCAAATTATTCGTCAAGTATTGTGCCATTACATTTAGCCAACATTGTATGTGATTATAATATTATCTTAGTCTTTCGCGCTTAATTTTTTTCTTGATTTCAGGTGAAGAAAAGTGATAAGTACACGTTAAAGAAAAAGCAATCATGGCCTCTAAATGCTTTGAAAGCTGTCGATGGCAAATCTTCTACAACTGTAAGTCCCTTTTAAAAGAAAAAACCTCTGGCAAATAGTGTATGAATAAAACAGTTTAGGATTAAAAATATTTTGCAGAAAACATGTCTTTGATATTTGTCAAAGTACGCGATTTTACTTTTTATGGATTTTAGTGCATCCAAATAATTCAAGTTGTTTGTAATCATTTCAAACCAATTCTTCAATTCCTTCGATGGTTCACATCTTTCATTCAGCTATGTCAATACCCTAGTGAATCTTAACGCTGGGTATCTAAGGAGATGTACCTACTCATATAAATGAACACAGTTCAAGAAAACATTGTTATCAAACACATCATCCCAATTTTGTAGCTTATAGGAAATAAAGGGATTCTTTGGTGTGTCATCAATTTTGTCAGAGGTTTAACTTCAAAAGTAGCATATTTTTAAAAGCCACTCAGAAGTCATTGACTGATTCATAATTTTATTATTCAATATGCATATGATCTAATTATAATTTAATATTCACAATTTTTACAACTGATGGGCCATTGCACAATTTCAGCATTATACCATTGGATTCAAAGTGTGTGTTGAAAGAAAAATTGAATGTGAACTAAATGAGGACCTGGAAAAATAGTAAAAACCTGACAATAGAAAAATTGGAAATTGCATTTACAAATAACTTAATCGATTTTGAGAATTTACCTGACAATGCTAGACATATTATAAAAATAGATTTCTGCATCGTTAAGAGCAGATAATTTTGAATGGAGTCCCAGCTCCTGTATAGTTGTTTTCTTAAACTTTTTTTTAAACTTTAATATTATTCATATATTAATATTCTTCCCCTAGGAAACGTTGGATTTTGATCTTCATCTAGACAAAATATACAAATGGACAGCAGAAAATGGGCAAGAACGCAAGAACTTTATCACAGTATTATACAAGGTCAGTATTCATGTATAATAGTTAGCTTATAGAATCTCTTATTGAATCCGAATTTTTGAATGTTTATTATAGAAAATCAGTGAAAATCAATATTAAGTAAGCTGGCTCAGTATGAAACCTGTCTAGTACTTTGCATTTTTTATTAAATATGCATTCTTCTCTCTTTAAAAATTTAGAGGAAATTGTCATTTGGACCCAGAAAACCTGGAGAGGTCAAGGAATTTTTCTCTCAAAAATTCTTGGAACCCAGGTCTTTCAATTATACTCCGCCACCTTGTATACAACTTCCATTTCAGTCATTCAGTGATATTGGTATCAATGACGTCTCCATAAATTTTATTATTTCTGCTTCATATTTACTCCTGCGCTTCATCATTAAATGTATCACATATTTTCAGGAAAGCTCAAATTTTCCCTCCAAAGACAGACCTGTATTCATCAAAGTTCCTAAGGAGTGGATAACAACTGAAATGCTGGATGTCCCTGTCAGCAATGGTGCTGTGCCCATGGGTAAGTCATAAGTGCTTCAGATCCCAAATGGTTGTTTTGCTTACAAAACATCAATTTTTTGACAAGTAACAACTCAATTGCGGTTGAATAAAGTACAAAATAATGAAGAATATATTTAGTCAGCCTATGCAAAAAGAATGATTCCATGCAAGCAAATTCTTGTAGATGGTTTTTCTATAATGGACCACCCGACAAGGTACAAAATTAAGCATTCTGATACATGTTGCTTAATCAAAATTTCACGCAGAACACAATGGGCCTGTTGCAAAATTTTGCTAGAGCAAGGGTTGTTCCCCATAGATAATGTCTCAAAAATCACAATGAGCGCATCGGCAAACTCTGAAATGCACTCCTAACTTCACAATCCGCGTAAAAACTTCGCATGTTTTTAACCTTCCCACTTCATAAAGGATACTATGGCACAGGCGAACATTTCTTCAGAGGAGTCGTTCCATTCAATCCCTGCACAACATGGCCAACGCTTCTGCGCGCAAGTTGAGGAGAGCACAAGGTCAATCAAGGCGATTATCTATCAACGCGAAAAAAATGTGAATGTAAAGACGCCAATTGTTATCAGGTGGTTAGAATCATCGTCCTGTCACATGTGTTTTGGCGGATTGGGGTCGGCTATGTTGAATATTGCGTAGTATCCTTGTGAGCAGGGGTTGGATGGAATTACTCCTTTAACAAAATGTTCACCTGTGCAGTGGTATTGTTATTGAAGCAGGAAGCTCGAAAAAACGCGAATTTCCTATGCAAATTGTGAATTAAGGAGTGCATTTCAGACTATGAGTCACAACTCATGATTTCAAACTTCAAAAATTACTGAAATTAACGCCTAACCAAGAAATTTAGTATTTTGTGATGCGTGAATTCAAACCTCCCGCTTATGAAAACTCAATGGTCTGCGTGAGTCAATTGCACACTAAACCTTACCGTGGCAGTATCTGCAATATGAAAGTATGGTAGCCTCAATCATGATGCTTTGGCTCAGCTATAGCAAATTGTTTACTCTTTGAATGATAAAGGTTGGGAAAGTAACAGTGCTTGATTGAGAAGCCTGCCAAAACTTGTAAGGCGCAATTTGACTCACTTATGAGGATTGAGTTTCTTGTGACTGAGCAATTCAAATTTCCTATTACCAATGTAAAATTAAGACGTTTATATTTAAGTTAGTAGTTGATTTCAGTAATTTTTGATGCAAGAATCGTGTTCTACATGAATTTCTAGTTAAAAAACATGTATGAGAATGCTTAAATTCGTACCTTGTCTAGTGGTTCATTATTTTGAACAACCCAAATTTTACATGATGGAAAATATGTGAAATTTTTCAGAGAAACAAGATTCTGAGGTGTTTTTTGGACTGACAGTGATGTGTCCCACAGGGGCTGATAATCTGCCAAGCATTCCAAGAAACGGTAGATCTAGGTTCAGCACTCTCCAAAAGATTGAAGACTTACTCTTTTTTTGTCTTGAGCTATGAGAGACCCAAAAACAGAGGCGCTTATTTATCAGATAGTATTGCACTATATTTATTAAATTATTAAGATTCATAATATAGGTATTGTCACAAAATTTTGCGGGAATGTATAATGACATATTTTTGTTATTTTTTGCGCGGCTTTCCAAGATTTTACGGGCCGTCCAAGTTTTGAAGTGATCTCGAAGATTACCCCCTGCTGTTCCATGGGATGAAACCATTGTAATTCCAAAGCTTTTGCAATCACCCGGCCAGAAAAATATGAAGAACACCTACCGTCAGATCACTGGACTAGTATTCAATAGCTCACATGTTTCTTGAATTGTTTTATTTCCAGAGGTTAGTGCTGATGCAGAAGATTATCAAGCCCTTAGCGAAAAAGAAGAAGCCGATTTGCAACAGCTAATGTCACAGTGTGGTTTCGCTGTATCGAACGCTGAGCAGTTTATTGACACTCTTGCAAAACATCTGTCAATTTTGGATGGAGTAAGTTTGAACCATCTAAGTTTCTCTATATATGAAAGAATAATAGGGAACCATTACTTCCTAAGACTGTAATTAAATTTTAAAAGAAACATTTGATGATAAGTGGGGAAGAGTTTGCTTTGTTATCATCATTACCTCAAAGAATGCCAAGAATGTGTTTAGCTATAATATTTCAATTTCATTCATTTGATAGAGGTGCCTTACAATGAAAAGGTATATTTTAAAAACATTTTTGTTTTGGTATACTTAAATAAGGATTGTCAAATGCTCAATTATTTCCACACACTGGTAAATGGTGAAGGGCCTAAAAAATAACGTAAATCAACCATGTTAATATTCATTAGCTGAACATTCTTGATAGAGCTATTCAAAAAGTATCATTTTAAGTAATGTTTGCTCTTTATTTTCAGGAAAATGTTCAAAGTGTCCTAGCCTCAGAGCAGCAAGTAGCAGCATTGATGCGTCAGATCGACACAGCTCTGGAGCAGGTGTCAAAAGTGGAGGCTCAGCTCCAGTCGTATGACGACGTCCTATGCCATATCCGAACTGCCATGGACAAAATGGAAGAAAAGAACACGTTGATTGCTATTGCAAATAAGAACAATCACAAACTTCTCATGGAATTGGAGAATATAGTTCATGAGCTAGAGTTACCTTCAAAACACCAAATCGCCCTGACGGATGCTGACCTAACAAGCCCGCAGAGTTTGCAGGATGCTATCACAGCAGCTAAAGCATTGCAGAAAGTCATGAATGCTAAGATTCACCCTGGTTTGTTGCAGCTGGCAGCAGTTCAAGACCAAAAAAAGCGATTTGAAAAGTGGAAAACAAAATTCTCCCAAATCCTCTCTCATCATCTGAATAACATGTTCATTTACTTGGGTAATGATCCAGGTGAATTCAGAGCTATGATTGGCCCTGATTTGGTTCTACCGAAGCATACTGCCATGCATAGAGAGTTGTCTGCGTACACAGAATTAATGCACTGGTGCAAAGCAATGGACCGGAAAGCATTCAATAGTCTCACCAAAGTCTACACGAACTCAATTAGCAAGCTCTATGAACGAGATGTCAAACAATTTTTAGAAGATGCAAGACAAAGAGTTGCAGCTGGCCAGTCAAAAATGGGTGGGTCAAAGGAGGATGTTGCCTCAAAGCCATGGCTGAGTGTTAGCGTTTCCAGCAAATCTCAACCATCAGCTAGTCTGCTTGGTGTTGATCGTGAGCTGTGGGCACAAGAAGTAAGCCCGGCAGAAAGGTTGCGCTTTGATCAAGTTTTTGAAAGAGTCTTATCTGAATTGGAGCCTGTGTGCCTCTCAGAGCAAAACTTTTGTGTTCATTTTTTTGAATTAGGTATTCAAAAACTGAGAATGTCCCAGTCACAGTCTGAAGATGCTCTCAGTGCCAAAAAAGATGACCCTAAAACGCCTAGCACCCCACAGAAGAAAATTGAAAAGCAAATGCATGAGGAAGTCAGAAAAATGATGGCTGAGATATTTAATTGCATCGAACCTGAGATTTTAAATTTCCTCAACCATCATGAGAAAATTGACCCTGTTTTTCGGATGTATGGTTTAGTGCGGCTTAGCCAGCATGTCATGTCCGCGCAAGATACAGGATCATTCCTTAGTATGACATTTGGTACAATTTTAGTGCAAGTCAAACGGAACTATGACCGTTACATGCAAACACAACTGAACTCTATACAAGACTGCCGTCCAGTTCGGAAAGGTAAATGTGGTATTTTACCTTTTGTTTACAATTTTGAAGAGTTTGCTCGAACGACAGAACAGATTTTTAAAGACACTGAAAGAAGAGCTGATCTGGACAAATGGTACATCAAACTTGTAGGGGCAATATTTGAAGCAATCCCGATTGTTGCAGCGGACCATCCTAAAACACCACCAGAAGTTATTAAAATGGAGAATTTCCACCATCTCTATGACTTGCTGTCACGGCTAAAAATCGGCGTCCTCGACAGTCAAAGAAAAGAAGCCAAAGTAAAGTATAACGAGGCTCTGAAAGCATATGTTACTAGGTATTTCGGCCGACCGCTGGAAAAGTTGAACTTGTTCTTTGAGGGTGTTCAAGCTAAAGTTGCTCAAGGTGTCAAAGAGTCGGAAATCAGCTATCAGATGGCGTTTAGCAAGCAAGAGCTACGTAAAGTGGTCAAGGAGTACCCTGGGAAAGAAGTCCATCGAGGACTAGAGCAGCTGTATCGAAAAGTGGAAAAACACCTGTGCGAAGAAGAAAATTTGCTGCAGGTGGTGTGGCGTGCAATGCAAGAGGAATTTATTGTTCAATATAAGCATATTGATGATATGATTCAGCGCTGTTATCCAGGATCTATGGTAACGCTTGATTTTACCATTGATAATATTCTGCAGTTTTTCTCAGAGATAGCTAGATCTCATTAAGTCCCTTGAACTGACAGTAAAATGAAGTTTATCACCATATCTTCAGTTTGAGAAACATTTCACCTCTGGTAGAAATATAACGATGGTAGAACTACAAAAATGCGTATCTCTGTTGCACTGTTTCAAACTCTTCACTCCTTCTTTATTTTTAAAAAGACCCCGAAGCAACATCATGGCTTGAAATTTTCACAGAGTATTTTGTACATACATACATAGAAAAGAAAAATCACGAAGATTTCAAAAAATAACGTTTAGTAGTTTTCTATGTCAAAAGTAAAGTATTACAGGAAGTCTGCAATGCCGCAAACTGAGACTCACATTTCTGTAGTTTCACCATCGATAAGGAGTCTCTTGGTCGATGTTCCTTGTTCCTAATGAGTAATCCCTGAAAGTTATTCTGACAAGATATTATTTTTAAGATTAATTATTTTGCCATTCATCATTTGAGCTTCTATACATGTATTACTGTTACTCTTGTTTATTCCTGTAATCAAAGAGACCCATAATTTTCCATCCCAGAGTAGTTCCTAGTTTTATCCTGGAAAGTGTCCGTACATTCGCTCTGTCATAAACTATAATTTGTAATATCAACTCAGTCCTGAAATATGTTCTAAACGTCATGGTCAAGTTTGAACATGTGTGCACATTAAGGAAAATAGACCTAAAATGTAAAGGCATGAAACTGTTTCAATGGTAGATAACCTCAGATTTGTTTTGTTCTATTTATATTCATTTAATCTGCCTTTCTTTTGGCTTGTGCTCTTAGTGATTAAGTTTTATGCAAAATTGAAATCTAGTAAGTTTAATCAACCGGAATTCATTGGAATTTCAAGGATAAATAAGTCATCAGGAGTACAACTTAGTGTATCAGATTCTATGGCTCTCTTTACTGTGGAGTGATAATCTCTTGATTGACCCACAAAATACCGAAAAAATCTTCAAAGCCACTTTCTGATTGCCTTCTTCAAAACTCTTTGGGCTTTCATTTATTGCATCAAAATTGTCTTTTTTAGTGACTTATAAAATTATCCAGTTGAGTCAATATTATTCGGAAGGGCCCAAGCGCCAAAATCCAAGTTTCGAGGAAAATGGGGAATACTGTGCCATTCGGCAAGTGCTCAATCTTTTGAGCCCGTAATATGTATGTGTCTGAAAAATACTTATTGAAACTGGACTCAAAAGATTGAATGCGAGCCGAATGGCACAGTCTTAATAGTTTTTCTCAAGACTTGGATTTTTGCACATAGGCCCCCAAGAAAAACATTGGGTCAAATATGGATGTTTTTAGGATATATTTTGCCGAGTGAACTTAATGGAAGCTTGCAAAGAAACTCTAGAATTTTAGGTCTTTTCATCATTCATAACTGCGCATCTTGGATAAGAGAAAAGATCGTAGCCAGTCAAAAAATTTAGCTTTGGTTGACTGAAATTCAATTTTCCTTGATTTCTTCATCCACCCACGATTCCAAGAGGGTTTGATCAAATGCGCATATAAGTCCTCTATCAATCTAGGATCATGCAGAAAATATCTTCGGTACTTGCACACTTTCTGTAATTATACAAGCTACAACAATTGAAGCGTGTTTTTGTTGTTCATCGGTTTAGCATAAATGGATGAGAAAGAATTGTTGAGTCATAAAATACTCATCAGAATCTGAACAATCAAAGAAAAAAACCACAAGAAGACTGTAAATCCTTCTTTTTCAGGACTTACTTTTAGCCTCAATGTTAGATAGAATTTCTCTGTGCATCTGTCTGGTGAGTTATGAAAAATTATGATCGCGTTAAAGAAAATACCAAATCTTGTAATCCTATGGCTCGACCAAACAACAACGAAAATACGCTTCGTGTCCTGAAGTGCCTTCAAAATTGAGGAGCTATGATCAAACAATGATTTTCGTTTGCTTTTTGGAATGAAAATTTGATGCAGTTTGTCGTATCACCACAATTAAATATAAAGTGTAATTTTTCCTCTTTATGCATGTAAAGCGTTTTTCCAGTTGTTGTTTCAAGTTATGGTTTTCGTTTTTAAGGCTTGTTGTGTACAGATTTAAATTTTTATTTTCAAACTCATGTAAGTTTACTTGTATTGTTGTAAAATTTGTACCAAAAATCTCTTTGATACCCAATTAAAAAATGATACAGTTATCTACATTCGTACTTTTCTTTTTAGAGGCACGTAACACTGAAGTGAAGCCAATTGATCCACTTCAAGAACTGAGTTAAACTGAAACTTAAATTGGATTTTAGAGGGATATGAAGCAAAAAACTGAACAAAGTTCGTTAACAAATCTGTTTTATAATTGGTATTCAACTGACAATGGAAAAAGAATAAGAAACAGACTTAGAATTCAAATTAACAAGATATTGGAATCTCAAACTATGTACACATCCCTCCATACTAAAAAAAAAACAAGCGATTACCTAAATTAAATTAACTAATACTGATTTGCAAGTAGGATGGTAGTTGTAAATTAATTTTACACACTATCCAATTTCAGATTTTTTTTATAAATTTGATATCACTGGATTTTGCAAAAATAATGAGAATATTTACATAACATCCTACCGATTCAAATTCTGAAATCTGAACCACACCACTTACGCATCATTATCTAAATTAAAAACTTAATGCTACAGAGCGTGAGGTGAGGATCCTCAGAATTTATACGTTATTAAGATTATCATTTTACAGTTGATGGTGAAACAATCAAACTTCATACCTCGATTTTGGACCCTTTTGAATTAGCTGCATTTGTCTGGAGATGTCTTTGGTCTAACATCAAAACATTTGACTTGAAAAAAAGTGGGAAGTGACCCAAAAACATTATTCAGTGACCGGGTATCTCGGCGCTACTGCGTCAAAAGCATACCTCATACCGGCTTCTATGCGATTCTATAGACTGCACAGATAACCAGTGTTCCTAGAGTGAGTGATTGAAGATGGTGTCGAGTCATCCATAATTACCTCTACCCTACTGTCATAGCGCTGAGTGAATGCTCCTAGATCAATTTACCAGAATTAGAGACAAACAAGACAATTAAAGATTTTTTTTAATTAATCGAGGCTTTCACTTGGTACATTCAAACACTATGTTTTTTCAGACTCTTTGTTCGGTTTTGATTTGATTGAATTGGGCAAAAAAAACCAGCACAGAGCCTTGATGCTAAAGTTGTGTATCTCGGGATAAAGAGTTGGAGTCTAAGTCGCAAACACACTTTCTCTCTCATAATGGCAAGTAGTTGAAGTTATTTCCAAAAGAGCTTGAAGAGTATTTGAGAGAATTTGTTCGTTGCTGTCTTAAAGGATTATCAACTTTTTGCTGTAAAAATGAGAAACATAGACAGTTTTTAAGCCCTCCTGAAAAATAAACTTTTCTGAGATACACACTCTTCCAATTTTTCCATCAAGATACCAGGTTCACTGACATCAGCCATCTTCAAAGTATGGGAAACCTCCAAATTGAATGGTTTTGAAAAAATTAAGTGGAAACACAGTTGAAAGTAGGAGTGAATGACATGATTTTTCCAAATCAATCAGTAACCCATAAGGACAGCAAAGTTTTTGCACACACAATAAGCAGAACAAAAATTTAAGTAAAAGTAAGTAATGTGATCCATAACAAGCAATGTATGTTTAAGTCCCATTCCAAATTTATCTCCCAGATCAACACACACATACACTTATATATTAAACATATTTTTCCCATCATGGCAGTTGTGCTTTTGACCATAGATTGGTGCAAATATAGGTACATGTTGAAATGTTGTGTAAAAAGAGGGTCCAATTCTCCTCTTATCCGGGCAGTAATGAACATTAGTGCTGAAAAATCTGACAGTTCCTTTCTAAAAGTATTCAAAAGAACAGTGTAGAAAATTTGAAACGGCTGACAGAGTACCACAAAATTATATGATAAAGTCAGTTTTATAAAACAAATACGCTGTGAAAAGTAAGAATTTGAATACTTGTTCCAATGTGACATTTCAAGAGGATGACTTTCTAACAGTCCATGCTTCAGAATTATATGTAAATATGTTTCATGTTAAACATGAAAAAACTTGTTAGACAAAAATGAAATTCATCACTTTCATGTTTCCACAAATTATAAAGATCATAGGAAATACAGAAGATTCTCTCATCAAAAATGGCTTTTGTTGAGTCTCCTAGCAGATTGAAAAGTTCAGTTCTTGCTTGAATAAATTTAACAAACAAGACCAAGGACAACAAGCATTTGTAAAAAATAACCCAGGCACGACAGGTTTAAGGGAACACGAGTACTTGAAAAGTAATGTAAATTATTACAGAACAGCTCAGACATTACAACGCCAGTGGTATTCTTCATTGAAAGAGGCATAAATCAAATTAAATTGGATTTAACCTATTACATAGACCTAACCTCTTTCAATCTTAAAAACAGAAATGAACTGATAAAATACTCTCTCTCCATAACAAATCAGCATCAGACCGAACGATTTTTCGTAATGGAGAAATTTTCCTTGTGACTACGGTAATAAGTAACAAGGGTAGGTCATGTACTGGGCGGTTCTTTTACTATGAAGAAATTTTGGTTTTAACAAATGTCGTTATAGAGAAAGAGAACTGTACATATTGCACAGATGATATCTCTGATGTAAGTCTGAATCAGTCTATGGCAATGGCAAAAAAAAAGAGTGATCAGAAAATTTTTAAAAAGCCAAAGAAGTAGAAATATCAAGCAAGAGTTCTTGATAACAATTAAAAAAAGCCAGTGTAGATAAAATATGAGGATCATAAAGTTATTTACACACACACACAAAAAAAATAAAACAGCAAAAATTCCATTTGAGAAAAAGCTTGAATTTCGAGCCATTTCCAACACAGCTTAGAATTTGGTGCATGTTTATAGAGTATATCGGTGTGGTTTGATATTGAACTTTTGATAAGAGTGACAAAGCCTTGGAATATACTTGAACAGCACGAAATTCCATGAAATATGTCAGCATTATCACTGAAATTGGGGACCAGTGAAAGTTTTAATGGAGACCAAATTTGATGAGTGGCCTGGAGATGGAAAAAAACAGAACAAAAATTATTCATCAAGAAGAAAAGAAGAATCATAAAAACAGAAAAGAAATGGAAAGAGAGATTGAAAAACTTAAAATTTTTGTAATTTTTTTTTAAATACTCAACTAGCAGCCCATGGGCGCATTTGCAGTCTTCCTGTCAAAGCTATTCATCATAAATCTGGCTATTGTTCATTATGGTAAGTAAAACTTTTAGGGCTGTGCGAATATTCGCTTCATCTGACTCGCGCACTATTCGTAAATTGCCAAAATTTGCGCCGCCACGAATAGTGAAATACTAACTTGTTTTTGACCAAAAACTAAATTTTGACAGTGGCAAATTACTGAAGCGGCAAATGATCAGTGGTCAAATAATCCAAGCATTGTTGTACAAGTTTTTGAAATCCAGGAAAAAAAATTTCATTGGATGAAAAAAATCCTGTAGAAGTCCACCTAGAAAGTGTAACAGATAATTTACACCTTTCAGCTATCACACCAGTTTTGATCTAAGTATGTGCAGTGGTGTAATCAAATTCAGGGTCATCTCATAACTCAAGCGCATTAATATGGAAAATAATAATTTATCCGAATATTTCTGCTTCTCTACTCATCATCACTTACGTTCTCTCCTTCTTTTTAATTGGAACAAAAAACATTTTCACATACTTTGCCAATCTGATGACTTTCATTTTCGGCATTTTTATTCCTCCTGCATCTCAACTAACAGTCATTCCTACTGTAGAATTATGAGCCTTTTAATAAAACGACTATCCTCCCGAATATTCTTTAAAACGGGTTGAAAGTCAGTGTGTGTTAACTACAAAAAAAGACCTTGTGAATTACCTTTGAAATCGATCAAAATTGCCAGGAGGGGCCTATTTTCATAAGGAGTCTGAGTTTTTGTCTTTTAGTGCACGGGGTGAAGTAGATTTTGACCCTGACAATGAAGACGATGAACTGACACTGCTAATTTGAAGAGAACTGAATAGACCCTCTACAGCTTTGACATCCTTGTTGCCACTAACGTTTTTATACCTGAAAGAGAAGTTGCTTGTTTTCATACATGTAACACAACAAACTAAACATACAACATGGGTTTTTGGGTACACGTAATCCTGCAGGTTTCACTATCTGCAACCCTGTGTCAGCCGCAATTTACTACTGGGCTATGAAAGGCGAGCTGACAGTAGTTCCGTGCTATTAAGAATGAGCAAAAATTTGTGAATGGAGGGATGTAATGGGTCTGTTGCAAACTTTTGCTAGAGCAAAAATAAGGGTTAAACCTTAAGGAAAATATCTCAAAAATTACGATGAGTGCATCAGCAAAGTCTGAAATGCACTCCTAACTTCGCAATCCGCATAAGAAAGCGGTTTTTTGAGCTTGCCGGTTCAAAAACGACACTATGGCACAGGTGAACATTCCATTAGAGGAGTTGTTTCATCTAACTCCTACTCAAGAGGATGCTACTCCATATTTAATATGGCAGACGCCAATCCGCCAAAACGTGAGTGACAGGACCAGGTACTAACCACCCGGTAACAATTGGGGTGTTTACATTTACATTTTCCTTGCGTTAGGACTGTTTAGAGATATCTGCCTTGATTTCCTCGACCTACACGCGGAAGCGTCAGCCATGATGAATATTGCGAAACATCCTATTGAGCAGGGGTTGAATGGAACACCTCCTCTGACAAAATGTTCACCTGTGCCGCAGTATTGTTTTTGAAGCGGGAGGCTCAAAAAAATGAAAATTTTTTATGCAGATTATGAAGTTAGGGGTGAATTTCAGAATTTGCCAATGCGCTCATCATGATTTTTGAGACATTTTCTACAAAAGACAACTCTAATTTTTGCTCTAGCAAAAGTGTGCGATAGGCCGATTTGACATTCTCTGAGGCAATAGACTTATATATCTAATTTGCCATTTTGTAAGTTAAGTAAGTAAAGTTTTATAACACTTCATTTACAAGGCTAGGACTATGTCAATTGTTCATGTTCCTGACAACTGCTTTCTAAAGCAAAATTCAACGCAATCCTTAAAATTTAAACCTTGATTTGGTTTATCACCTGATCTAGATGTGTCTCTGTGAAAATCAGGAGACGATTATGAAGAAACTAGCGTCTACAAAAGAGTTCTGAGAACTTACCGATTCTGGATTAGCTTTGACACCCAGGTTTGTAATTTAGTTGCCTCTTTCCTTTTTGTAGCAGTGCACTTGGGTGAACCGATTATATTGGTAACCGTCTGCAATTAAAAAAACGGGAATTTGATTATTTGTAATGGATATTGAGGGGCAATATAGTGCGGAAGTTTTTCGAGATATTGTGAGACAAAATGATGTATAAAATGAAAGTTCAGAAGATAAAAAAAACAGTATTCACTTGTTCTAAAGTAACAATCTTTAGAAAAAAAATCTCTCTTCAGTAGAAAGATTGAGCTTCCTTAATTATTTTCCCGCATTGTAACACACATTGCAACAAGACTGCATCAGACTAGACTATAACAAAGACTGCATGATAAGGACTGCTGGAGAAAGATTCAATCTTAAAGGGGAATGGTGAAGAATAGTGAACAAGTGGTGTACACCCAGCACTATTCTACTATCCTTTTACTTCTATAAAAATGATTCCCTTGAAAGTATGTAGAAAATTGACGTAATAATTAAACTAAAAAGAGAGATACTTACCAGTAAAAGACCATACAATGCCCTCATATTGTTGGGATTTAGTTTAATGGCAGCGCAGTAATGTGTGCGTGCTAATTCTAAATTTTCAAATCCACCCTGTGGCAATAGAACAATTTCAATTAGTTGACAGTGAGATAGGACTATATAAGTTTGATAAATAAAAATTGGAGTGTTAAATTTTCTTCTCTTTTTAAAGAAATCTAAAATAAAACTTTTAAAACAGTATGAAGGTCAAACACCTCTAATTTTAATTTGATGAGATGAGACTTGCCACATGCAAATTTAGATGAGTAAATACTTGACAACTTCCTTACAAAAAATCTTTATAAACAGACTCAAGAAAGAAGATTATTTGCTGATGAAAGGTGGAAGAGAAGCACAGAGCTAACAAAGTAATGTGCTGGCATGTTCGTAACTTGGTTTGTACAATAATACCATGATTTCTTCATGACGCAACAACAGTGGTAAGGCATATATAATCGAAAATCGATATTTTTCCATTTGTTGCTGTGGTGAAGAATCCATTATTAAAGTGTTTGAAGTGAACACCCTGATAACCGATCCTTTTCCAATAGGTTTAGATAGCAAATCTATCAATTCATTGTGAAGCATCCTCGAATTGGTATGATAGCCGCATCACTTGTTGATTCCCTATTTATTATTTCTTCAAGGCTAAAAAGGAGCCATAAACAAAGCATTTTATCCAATGGATAAAGAAATGTGATACCTACTTGCACTGTTATGCACTTGATAACTTGTGAAAAGAAATGAAATAGATTGGTGCGATTTGTTTAGATGGAGGTGGTTTCAATTTTCATTGCGCTACTTTTAGCATGAAGAGCAACTTTGGAAGAAAAACAAAATATGAAAAAAAGATTATTCTTTTACTCACCTGAGTATATCTTATCTCCGCTAGATATTGATGTAATAAATGACTATGGGGATCGTGTAAAATAAGCTCCTCAGCACAAAATGCAGCTTTTGCATAGTCTTGTTCGATCAGATAAAGTGAGGACAGTTCTTGCCAAGCTTCTTGGTCAGCCATAAATCTAAGAAAACATTATTGAAAAGAAACATACTTATGAATTAGGCATGAAACACCTACATCATCTCCTTCGATTAATTTATAAATCGCCAGACTCTGCTAGAAAAATAAGTCAAAGATTGACAGAGAAATGCAGGGAATTGTTAGTGAGAATGTAGAGATTGCCCTTTCCCACCCAAGTGCCAGACCATGCTCTTTCCTCTAGATAGATAGATATATCAAGGCAATCAGCAATTGCCAACAATTGGCAAGCCACAAATGATAAATAGAGAATCAAAAATTCAGAAATCAAGGAACAAGCAGAGTGATTATTTTGCCTCCATTTAGAATTAGACTCTTTGTCCTCTATGAAAACATGATAGGAACTGGCACATGCACATGAGCGGGGTAAAATCAGTCACCTTAGTTGCGTTTGGGTCAGATAAGAAACTGAACTAACTGCACAACAAAACTTAAGAGTATTACGGGAAAATGACGGCACTCTAAGCCAAGATCCTGATTTCAAAGGCCATTACCAACCAAACCTTTCTTGTGCCGATGCACATTATTGCCGTTTGTCTAAACAAGCTGCTTGCAAATTGCCAGCAATTTCTAATTGTCTGCGACAAATACAAGAAAACAAGCCAAAGAATAGCCATAATTGTTTTTGAAATAAAAAAGAGGAATGAGTGGACTAAGTAAACAAAAAAATTCCAAAGACCTTCTATGGTGGTTTAAATTCCTTTCATCCTTTTCCAGTTTTGTTCATTTTTCTTTGTAAAGCCTATTGATAAAGGGGCTGTTCATAACTCTGGAGCTTCTGTGACTTGATGAGATAATCTTTCTTTTTTTCAATTCTCAGTAATGTATTATTATTTTCTAGTATGTTTTGTACAGATCAAAAAAAGGAAGAAAATAACTTTTCAAGTGGTTACAGAAAATTATGTGCAATTGTTTAACCTAGGGGACGATTTTCCGAAATGTGGCTTTTTGAAAAAAATAAGGAAAACAGATGTACTGAGCATTTAATATGAGTAACGTAAAAACCGGTGTCAGGTTAAATGATATACCTCTTTAAGTATTCCGTTAGCATTCTAATGGCCAGCTGGTTTTTTCCAAGTGCAATAAACATCGCTATTTCATGTTTCTTTGGTAAAGGATTCGTTGGATCAGCTTGAATAATTGAGTCCAAGACATCCTTGGCAACATCATAACTGTCAAAACAATACCATTCAAAGTTAATATTTAGGCAGAAAACAAGTAAAAAATTTGTACTTACAATTAGAGCATTATTATAAAAAATATTGAAGAAAGATTATTACTCAGAATGGTATGAAAGTTTGTTTCAATTCTTTCTAAAAATTAAAATTATGAGGTTATTAAAAATGTAAGACACTGATGGATATTCACTTAAACATCTGACAGAAGATCATCCTTCTGTCTTTCAAAATCACAGGTTAAAAAAAGTGCATAGACCGGACCAGTCTATGCTCTTAATTGTTGGTTCAGTTCATACATCTTCCCATAGGATATCCAAATGTCTTGCCAGTGTTCAATCAAATCTTGTGTAGAAGAGCGGATACCATAAAACAATTCTTCTCAACTTTTGGATGCCATAAGTCGCATCCATGCAACGTTCTAAGTTTTTCATCCATCCTTTTCTTACACATTTCTTCCATCTCTCTCTTAAATTCTCAGTCTTCAACTTTTCGAGCCTCACTCCGATTTTTGCACCCTATCAGCAGATTCATCTAATTCATCTAATAATTAATCTAATCTTTGTAACGGCAGGCTGATGCAATGTGAACCGATATTTGCTCATGCTCTTCCACGCCTCGTAAGGGCTGGAGAGATTTCTCGGCAGTTGGTAATGATGAAAGACATCCAAACAACCAACAGTTGATCCCATGTCTATTTTCAGCTTTGTTTCCACAATTTTCCCCTTGGATTTACTTCTTTCTATCAAGTATTATTTTTTGGAGTGACAAGTAATGAAGAGGGAGGATTGAGGTCTTGAAGAAGTGGGCACATTCAAAGATGTACCTGTATGTGCTTTAATGAAATAAATGTGAATACAAGACAGGGAAGAGTACAAATAAAAACCTACTTTTCAGCAGCTTGTAATCCAAGGACATGGAGAAGTCTAACTCTTATGCTTCCAGGAAAGGCGTTGGAAAGCTGTCCTAGACATTGACGGGCTAGCTCCATACGATGACAATCAAATGCTGCGACAGTGACTTGCTCTAAAACTAAATACTCTGTAAAAACATTGATAGCATTAGCAATCGAGTAATTGATAAAACTCACGACAGATAAATTGGCAGTTGTTTACTTTCTGTTTGCAAGCAACTACGTTGCAGTTGTCCACTAACCAGCCAGGATTGACCACCACCATTGCACAGAGGCGAAAGCTGTATACAGTTAAAAGTAAGCAACTGCTAACTTATCTGACAAAAGTTCTAAGTTATTGTTACATGGATCAAATCTTGTGCGACCTAAAATTTGGTGTGGTTGATGACTCCAGGCGATGAAATAAATTCTGTTCATTTTCCTCTTAATTTAACAATTAATTAAGGTACTACTTCTTCTAGTTATTCATTCATACTTTGCTTTCTTCTGCATCCTTAATTTCACTTTTTTTTTGTCGTAAATTTTTCTCTTTCTATTGAGCCTTAAAAATATTATTTTTTTGTTCTGTCAGGCTATGCCAACCATTGTTTTGTTATTTTCTTGTTGTTTATTTTATTTGGTTTAGTAACATATGCCACACAAGCTCACTTTTGGCATATGGAGCTGTTTTATTGTACTTAAGTAAATTTAGATTTTTGAAATAAATAAATCTTGAAATCTTGAAATAATTGTATGATACTTTTTATCAAACTTTCTGTCTAATTGGATGGACAGCTGAACAGAAAGTTGAAGGTGACATCAAATTCAAGTAACTGTTCTAATTTCCATCTGACTTTTGTGGTCTCTTGTCACTAACACATGATCCAACTTCTCGTTTGCAAAAGCGAGAGAAAAGTTCAACAAAAAGTTTTACTATCAGTATTGAACTTAGGTTATAGTTTTAGCTAAGTAAATTGTTTTTTTTTTCAAAAATGTTCTGGTAGAGAATACTTCCTTCATCACGGTTTACTCTTTTATAGCAGAAATCATTATTTAGCATTGAATAAAAGCAAATAATCATTTATTCTTTCCATCTTAGACATGAAAGATATATTACAATAGCTATAAAAACGGAATTGGCTAAAAGAAATTTTGAATGAGAATTTCTTACTTTCATCTCCTAATTTGTGAATTTTTGGACCCACGACTGTCTCATAGATGTCTACGACACTCTGACTTTTGCGGACATTTTCTTCCCGCCATCTCCTCAGAATAGTTCTTGCTTCTGTAGAAAACAAAATGAAAGGATTTTTACTTAAAACAGATTAGAAAATGTTCATTGATACAAATGAAAATTTAAAGTATCATATCTTGGATCACTTTCAAAGTTAAAGTAAAATTTTTGGTCTGATGTAGCTTTTGCACAGATTTACACAACAAATTAAAAAAATCACTTCTTTGAACATTTAGAAAATGAACCCTGGTTTAAATCAGTAAACCTTTCACCAAAGTGAACAAATCGGAAGTAGAATTAACAATAATTGTGTCCTC
Source organism: Bemisia tabaci (assembly GCF_918797505.1). NCBI lineage: Eukaryota > Metazoa > Arthropoda > Insecta > Hemiptera > Aleyrodidae > Bemisia > Bemisia tabaci. The sequence continues at coordinate 34,347,944 of NC_092799.1, forward strand.
CGTCAGATCTTTGGTTCCAAAAAATTCAGTATCACATGGACGGAGTTTTACAGAAATGCAAACCTTACTTGAGAAAAATTAATGAATAGTTGAATCCAAAACTTTTCCCGACTTATTTGTTACCACAATGCGACTTGCTACATTTTCCTTCCATTCCGCCCATCCTACTTATAAGTACACATGAATGTATCACTCAAACATGGTGGCAAATGACATGAATTTCTTCAAATGGTGTTTGCCTAGTTCTTGAGCTCCATGGAAATCGTTAACAGGTTATGTTTGTTGAGGTTGAGACAAACTGGGTAGACTAATTTCTTCAGTTTGAAGTATACGATTACCCCCATATTAAAGGGATGATTTTCTGCACTCTCTGTAGATAATTATGCTGCTTCTGGCAGCCTGATTTCTTAAAACTATTCTTGACTTTGTTGGCAAGGTAAGATGAGACATAGCCCTTTCTATCGCAGAGTAATATATCGATTACAGACGCCTCCTCATGCCGACTGGAATTTAGAAAATCAGGCAGCTGGGTATGGTAAGTATTAAAATCAGATTCCTGGACAAGGGACAAGGCGTAGGGAACTTTGCGGCTGATGACCAGTTCACAAGGTCCACCTCCTTCAAAGTTTCAAAATCGTACTGACATTGTAATCCTTCCTGTTCATTGTCAGTTCAACACGGAAGAATACAATTAAATGGGGACCGGTATAGGAGAGCATAGGTCGAGTTATTAATCGATAGCTTCGGAGGGAAGTTCGATTCGCTTATGGGCCTGGGTTGGAGTTGAAAGAATGCAAATATTGTCGAGCTCCACACATCAAGAAGTACCTTGGGCAAGAACCAATGTACATAATGTTATCCAGTAATTGATAGTAAAAAGGTATCTCAAGTAATTTTGTCAGACCCAAAAAAGGATTAACATGAGAAAATGGTTCGTAGAAAAGTACTAGATTTCTCACCAGTTAAATTCATCTCGGGAAAAGTGAAGACTCAACAGCATACACGACACACAAAAACTCAAGTTATGAGGAACAATTTCTTACAATTGATTTATTTCATTACATACAAGGAACGAGGGGAGTTGCTTGTCCAATTAAATTAATTAAAATATTGACATACATGAGGGGTGAGGGGCCTCTGATATGATAAAAAGACAAGAGGCCAACGAGATACACCGAGATTATCAAATATTTGGGAATATCGGAAATTCTGTTGTTGTTTTTTTTTTATTACTCTTTAAAGATAATCTTTGGTTCTAGTGCGGTGTTGCCTTCTTTAAAATCAATTTAATATTTTTGCGTTAATTTGGCAACTCAATGTTTTGATCTTGTGAACCCGGCGAGGGGGCCATCTGTGTTTCGCTGTTCTTATCACACATCACATCAAAGAGTTCACATTCACTCCGATATGCTTGATTTATTATAGTACATAATCTTAGTATTCGTGATTTGGAATATAATTTGGTTTTAAAGAAACTACAAGGGCTCCGTTCGTTAGATTTCATTAACTGGTGAGGTAGCTTATGTACATACCTCCTAACTTTCATTAGTGGTCAAGCGGAACAGGTACTTATGTCTCTTCTTTTGCTCGGCTCCAGCAATGATTCCACAGGCAAATGCAAAGTCGATTGCCAGCATCCACAGAAATCTTGGGCTCTCAATGTTTGAAGAGGGGCAGTATGGTAGAGCATTTGCACATTTTTCCCTAGCTCTGACTCTAGAACCAGCACTGAAAGCTGACTTGCGAGACATCTATTTAGCCTGCCTATGTGAGTACTTTTAAACTAAAAACTTCCTCATTTGAATCAGTAAATTCACCAGTGGGAACTGTTTCTTCATAATTTTAGAACATAGTGACCTTTAGCCTGTTATTAGAGATCGCCTTGATTTACATTTGGCTCAACGCAGAGTTTTGTGGCCAACGAAAGTGAAACATTTTTCAACCTCCATACCCTTCATACCTACAATTAAAATCATCAAGGTTAATATCATTGGTTTGTGCAAACTCAAACTGTAGTTTCTATTGTGAAGGAGCTACACACATGGCTGGCGGTGATGGCGCCACATATGCATAAGTGTTGGAAACGAAGGGTAACTTCTAGAACCAACTATTTGAACCTAGCCATTGAATACGATCACTCAAACGTAAGATTTTCTCTGGCCACCGCTAAAAAAATTTGTTCAAGCACCGCCCAATGTTGACAGTTGCTGCATGTCTCAACCTGAGTACTAGGGTGGTACTAGTACATCACAAAGGGCTACCTGAAAATAACATCCCATGATTTTCTGTGTTCTCTGTAGAAAAAGTTTTCCTAAAATTGAAACTTATGCCGCATCTGGGAAAAGAATCGTATTTTTGGTAATATTTTGATATTATGAAAAAGAGTCTGGTTGCCTGATGAGTTTCAAGATCAAAGAATAAATAACTGGTTCAATTCTAACAGTTTGACTGATAAAAAATTGCGGACTAATCTGCGGCAGTTCTAAGGAAGAACATGACGCTGGTAGAACTTTATAACTGCATATTGTAATTCTCCCTGTCGCGGACTTCCTATCATTCTTTATTTCCTACATAGAATATTACTGTACTTCATTTCTTGAAAACTTGGGAAACTTTTTCTCACTTTGTAAAGAATATTCTGTGAAGAGTTAAAGCTATGATTTTGGTCCAGCTTTCTCTTAAAGAGAAATGAGAAGCAGCGATCTGGAAACACTCTAAGTAACAGATATTCGTATTTTTACAGTTTCAGCATTGACAAGTGAAACAAAATGGTACTTAAGCAAGAGGAAAAAAAGGTTGTTGTGCATTATTTCAACATCTGTGTTCAAAAATGACCCAACCTCAGTAACTTTTAATTTCTAAGGATTTAAAAAAAATTGATTAATAAATCTATATGGAGTGTTTTTCAACCAAAAGTCAATTGCCAAAAAATTACCCTTAGACCTGGGGGGAAAAAGATTGGACGAATGTTACAACAGAAAATGGCTCCATTCCAGAGAAATTTATGTGCTAACTAATGAGCCGACTGATGATTCATGAATTCAGGTTGATGTGACTTTCGTTCAATCTTTTCTTTCCCCAGTTCTACCTATTATTTTTACCCTGTTTTCTTCGCTGTTCCTGGTAACCTCAGAAAACTTATTCACACATCAGTTGCCTAAATAATAATGGAAATTTTCAGATACCTGGTGTGATAAGCTAGAGTCTGAAGAGAAACTCAGTGAACTTTTTGTGTGTTATGAGCAAGCAATTTCTTCATATGGAGACAGCGTTGACGTACATTTTAGTCTTGCCAACCAACTGAACAGGTAAAAAGATTTCATTATTATCAGCCGCCTGATCATGTGACCATCACCAGAATAGTGATTAATATTTCAGGGTGTAGAAATTTTTCAATAGCAACAGCGCCACCAGATAGTTTTGCACATGAATGGACAGGCGTCTAAAGGACTTTAGCAAATAAAAAGACTTGTTTGCGTAGTCATAAGAAATTGCACAATTTTTGAAGACTCGTCATAATTTAAATGAGGTGCAAGAAAGAAGGGAAGAAATTTGATCTTTTTCATAAATCTGGGGAAATAGAAGAATCTCAAGACAAGAAATTAAGAAATAGAAAACCATGATCTCTAAGCACATTTGACTTATTTTCCTACAAAGTTTTGGTATCTTACCATTCTTTAGCCAGCAACATTGTCAGTAATGTAATCTCAAAAAGAGCATAATTTTGTCAGCCAGTGAGGAGACCATTGACAGCAGTTGCTCCTTTTTTTCATTGTAGCTCAAATGCCCTATAAAATTTGTAGCCCATTGGTTGTATTGCTTCTTTGTAACCATCCTAAAACCTGCTGCAAGAACCCTTGCAAACATTTTACATCTCTTTAACTTTTAAAAGAAATACTCAGTATCTTATCCTAAGTTTTTCATTCAATCTCAGCTGATACAAATATGAATCAACGAAGTTAAGTATGGCAGGTTTATTTTGAAGGTTTGTCTAAAATATTTTTCGATTTTCAATATATTCCTAATGAAAGAGTTTTAAACTTCTTAGTCCTTTTGCAGTGCATCATCCTAGATTACCATTCAGGAATTTTTGCCCAACCCTGTAACTTCTCTGAAGCTTGAGTAAAAAAATATTGCAATAATTTAATTTAAGTAACATGAAACCCATTCTTTAGTTTCTTCTTCCTGGGCGTTAATGTATGAATATGCACATCGTTTCTTGTGAAAATTTTTGAAGCAAAATAGCGTCAACGTAGTATATTTTTAGTGAACATCACAATTCTCTCCTGGTTTACTGGTTTTAGCTGCACATGCCTGGAGCTTAATTGATTTTTCTGTCCTTGTTTTGGTCAAACAGAGTAAGCTGCCTTTAAAAATGGAGAAAAAATCAATGGCAACATCGATCCTTTCGAAACACCTTAAGGCTCGCCAATGGAGGAGAAATTTTGACTTTCTCATCTCAAATATCACCGCTGTGCATATCGAGATTAAACCTAGTTTCCTCTGGGATGTTGGTCCAAGAGTGACTGCTCAAACTGTTGCTAACTTGATTTGGGATCTCAAAGTGCAGTGTAGTCTCAGCTCAAATGTTTTTGTCATGAAGGTTAAAGAAGATGTATTCGTCATCAATCTAAAGGCTGTCATTTGTAATTTAAAGAGTGATATTTTCAAGAAAACTAAATTTATTGATGTTTCAATGGGCTTAACCGAACCCATTACTGTGTGCACTTCTGAGATAGATTCATGTATAAAACCTTTGATCAAAGGCCTTCTGGAGCAGTTAGAAATGTTTAATGAGACTCGACATGTTGAAAAGTTATCAAACTACTTCGACTTAAAGTGCCATGGTGATTGGTGTGTACCGTGTCTATTTGGTATACTCTTGAATTATCCGTCGGTCTATTGGTCAAAGGACCCCTCAGATAATTGCCTTTCCAATTGGCCACTAAGTTTGTCAAAAGTCTCAGCAACGTACATTGTTGAAAATTTCTCATATATTTTCAATTTGTATTCCTTCAGCACGCCCAGCAACTTGATAAATAATGAAAAATTGAATGAGTGGTTCCAAAGTTTGACCTCAGTTTTTGAAACTCAGCCCAACAAATTTTTCTCGTGTATGAAATTATCAACTGAAGTTGTCAGCTATCCAATTTTAGTGCTTTAGTTCAACCGTAATCCGGACAAAAATACAGGGTACAATTTGTTTGTAATCAGTTTTAAAGTATTGCAAGCTGTGATATTTCTAAACTTTATCAATCATGGCTGATCAAAAGGTTGTTTCATTGTAAAATAAGTAACATGATACAATATTCTCAGGCTCAGGCTGGTTTTACAAAAATAATGAGTGGTACCTAGTGGCTTTGTTATACTTGTGATGCAGAGCAATGGGCTTATCTGAATGAAGTACTATTAAATCAGTTCTGCATAAAAAGGAGGGTCTGTAAAAACCTAATGTAATCCAATGCTAGTCCAATCAAACAGGGGTGCAAAAGTTTCTCTAGCATACAACCCGGCAGGTTGTGATCAATTGCGTACAAAAAGGAGCAGGACCCAAAAAACGGGTTTTACAAATGAAAAGGCTAGCAAAATTGCATATTTTGTGCAAAATTGCGTATTTTGTGCAGAATCGCGTATTTAAGTTGCCTCAAGTTGGTAAAAATAGAACGTTTTTTGCAAAATTGTAGCAACTCGTATGTACAGAGCCTCAAGCAGGTCATCACTTTGAAATTTTGAGGAAAGTAGGGGTCTTTTAAAAAGAAAACGGTCAATTCAAAAAATGGGATCGCCAAGAACTTTCTGCATACCTATGATCAAATTCAAAACAAAAATTTGCTCTTGTAAAATTTTGTTGAAATATTCACTTAGCCAATGAAATTATAATAACAGGTCAGTATTATGGAAAACAACTTGTAATGTCAGTAATTCTGTAAGTGTAGGCAAGTGAGTCATGCATTGAAATTTTTTTGGCAGGGAATTATATTTTTTCAAGCTGCATTTGGTGCCAAATTCTTGAGAAGTCCAAGTTTGATGTCAAACCTTGAATGTATACCTAATCAAATTTTTGTGTTCCGTAATCTGTATCAAATTTTTATGTAGAATACAATGGACGCATTAGGACTTTCCAATTTCAACGAACAAGTCGAGTAACGACGGTTTTCATCTCTGTTAATTCATACCTCCTACTCACATAGAGAGAGTCTACGTTTAAGAGTCTACTTGAATCAAATTGAGAACTGAACTGATTTCATTATACCCTACAACGGAATCATTTTCCTGTGAACTAACTTTCCTTTGACAAGGTCTTCATTAATAATGGTTTTCTTGTTAGCTGCAAGTTTGAATTCACTGTTTATACTTCAAACTAGGTATGAATGTTTACTTCTCATCCATGAGTTAAATTAGGAAGTTTTTTATATACTCAACGCTTTCCACCTGAAATTTCTCTGAGTTAGCATGTGCTACAGTGCCTAATTTCTCTCCCTATCCAGTGGTCTGTTGGTAAATTTATCATTGGTAGTATTCGTCAAATTATTAACTGTAGTTGGGAGCCTGAGTGTGCCCTCAGATTATTCTCCATTCTTCATCTTGAATTAATGAGATAGTCTGGAACTGATCTTTTAATTATGCAGATTTGTATCATAATAGGAGGTGAAAAGATCTGAATTTAGTTTTGCCAGTATTCCGATAGCGTCAGTTTTGTCTGTACCAGTAAATCTTGACCCCAAAATATGACTCTGCAGCTCTCTGTTTCGCTGAGTTTTAATTTTCTTCTTCTTTTTGTCGAACATTTTCTTTGCCAAGTTTTAATGGGATTATATAAATATTGATTGAAACTTACATGAGTGTAGTACATACTTCAGTGAGTACAAATCGGTACCTATAAAAACCTATGAAAATATTTGTATTGCCTTTTATATAATCTTTTTCTGAACAGTTTGAAGTTTGGCCTGTGTATAAAACCTATAAAATTATAAGCTTTCTAACAATCAAAGAATGTTTCCATCTCAGGCTGGGACACATCAAAGAGGCTGCTAAGTTTTACAAAAAATGCTTGGTGTTAGATTCAAATCATATACCAAGCTTTCATAATTTGGCTGGGGTGTACAACAAACTGGTGGAGCGATGGCACTTCCGAATGCTCAACGATAAAGTCCGAAATTGTGCATACAAACAGGCCATCGCAAGAAAAATTGCAGAAGGTCATCTTGAAATTCTGGACATCGGTACAGGAACAGGACTATTGAGGTGAGTTTAATTTCTTCTCATCTGTAAGAATGAGTGAATGAATTTATCTCATGCAAGACAAGATTACAATAAAACAAAAGATAACCAAAAAAGCACTGTACCTTTCTCTTTGTCCACACTTATCGAATGATGAGGGGGATTCTCATAGTATTCATAGTGCTGAACCAAAGCAAAATGCCAAATTGTAACAAAAGAACCAGCAGATTTTTCGTTTAGTTCAATTACTCTATAGGAAGTCAACCCGATTACTTACCCCCAACATGGAAGTTTAATGTTTAAGGTCAGAGCGCACTCTCCTAGATTGGTTCTCTCCACTATGCCTCAGAGCTGTAACTCCCTTTCTGTAGTTATGTAGGAATAAAAAAAAAAAAACACTAAGAAGTGGCCCGAACTGTATGTAACAAGGTGGAAAAATGGTGCTGGGTTCACACCATTTCGCGGGGAAGCAAAGCCAAGAAATTCCAAAAATTAAAATTAGAGTCAAAATTAAATTTTTGAACTCTAATGCGTACCAATACGAAACTGATGAATTTTTACGAAACTTCTTGGCTTTGCTTCCCCGCGAATGGTGTGGACCCAGCATTATTTCTCCACCTTGTTACATAGGAATCTACCTACTTACCATGCTAGAATTGCCCCCTTCAGCTACTTGAAGGATGCCTTCTTTAGAGGTTCTTCACCCGAAGACCGAATTTTCAACTCGGTTCTCTGAAATTGCTCACTTCAGAAAAAATTCTGGACTCTTCAATGAGACCTTCCTGGACCACCTTTTTAAGTAATCTCTTTCCATCACTCCTAATGAATTAATTATCTTTTAATTGCAGCTAATATGTTGTTTGAACAAAATTGCAAGACTGATGGCTACAGTATACAGGGCTAACCAAAAGTACTGCACCACCAGTGCCAGGCATCACCCCTGTAACCTGTGATCAAAGTAAGATAAAGGCTTGAAATTTTGCGAGTGCTTCCAGGTCAAAGGAAATTATTTTTTGGACCCTCTGAAATTTTAGAGGGATCCGCCCAAAAAATGGTCAAGAACCCTGATACTCAAAGGAATGGTGCAGGACTTCTGGATCACCCTGAATAACTTTTGACTGTTTCAGTCCGGCAATAAGTCCATGTAAAATTAATGGGTCACATTTTTACCTTTTTTCAGTATTTTTGCTGTTGAAAATGGCGCTAAACAAGTATATGCATGTGATCACTCACCTGTAATGGTTGAAATAGCCTCTGAAATCTTCCAAAAAATGGGGTATTTGAACAAAGTCAAGTTGATAGAGAAAACATCCACAGAGCTGTCTATACCGAATGATGTGCCCAATAGGTAAGTTGATGTGATCAATAAATTCCTTGCTTAATTACATCTTAATAAATGTATTATGAGAAAGCCAAATTCTCCATCTTACATTTTCGACTAATGAAAATTTGACTCAAAATCCGAGTTTCGGGTAAAAAAAAAAACACCTTATACCGAGTTATTTTCATGAAAATTGATCATAAATCGGAGCAACTGTTCAAAGTTGATTGACGAACATAGATTTCATTTATGGATTTATATATTATAAGATTAAGATTTAAAAAAATGTCTACAGTAGGGGATAATTTTTGTTTCTCTACCAAAAAATGTTTCATTTTATAAGAAAAGGATTGTCTTATTTTGATTATTGACCAATATTTAGTATCCTTTAAAGAAAAGAAAAAATTTCACAATTTAGAAAACACTGTGATCGTGTAGATTTCCCTCTGCTAAATGCAAACTCAAAATCTAGTTTATGTAAATGCTCTTGAGGGGAATAATTTTTAGTAAGAATCAGTAATTGTTTTTTACAAGTGTCATTTGCAGCAATAACTGTTCGTAATTTATCTTTATTTGCTTTTTTGTTCTTTTCAGAGTCTCATTGATAGTAACTGAAACCATGGATGCAGGAGTTTTTGGAGAAAACCTGCTAGAGACGGTAATTCATGCTTGGAAGGAGCTTCTAGTTTTGAACCCCAACAGCATTGAAGTCAGTTCCCTGCCTCCAAGTTGCTGCATACCACAAGCAGTCACCATCTATGCTGTGCCTATTCAAAGTGCCTACCTTGCCAAAAAATATAGATACTGTAAAAACCAACCAGAGCTATCTTCAGTCAACTTAAGGAACTTTGTTGCAATTCTAGATGAACCTTATGACTCAGAAGACCTTCGTAGGCTGTCTAATAATGTTTGCTATTTATCAAAACCCGTGCAAATCATTACTGCCAATTTAAATAATCCCGAGGGACTATCACAGCTATATGGCATGAGAGAAATGAATTCTCAAGTATTAAAAGTTGCCTGTTGCGGTAGAGTTGATGCTATCGCATGTTTCTTCAAAGTAAACCTTGACGAGAACATTGTCCTGTCTACATCTCCTTGGACACTGAGAATGTTGCAAGCTGCTGGGAGCAAGCCATTTTTCCATGTGTGAAGCCTGTTTACGTCACTTCTGGCGAAGAGCTTTCTCTGAACGTTAATTGTTTTAAAGGCAAAGTGAGTGTTCATTTGCCAGAAGAAAAAATTACCGAGGCAAATAAATCTTTACAGTTTAGTAAACTCTTGCAAGATAATATCCGTTTACTGAATGATGTCGAGTTAATGAACACCTTGAAAACGGCAGCAGCAGAATTGAGCCTTTCACATAGCCCATCAGACACTCCATGCTCTATTCTCGATTTATCTTCTGTGCCCATTCTCAGCCTGCTCTTCATGCATGACATACAGAAGTCCAGAGGCATCAGATGTGATCTCCGATACTTCACGGGAGATGATACTGTTCAGAATTTTGTGAAATTATACCTTGAAGATAACAAAGTATTGCCTCTCGATCTGAAGCCTTTTTTTGCAGAGGACCTATTCTCGTTTTTTCTGCAGCATGAAGAAATGTATGATATCATAATAGTAAATAACCTTGTCTTGCCAGATGGAACGTTGAATGATAGGATGTTCCTCGCATTACCTGTACTCAGGTGAGTTATCTGTTTTTGTTCTTTTCAGCATAAAAGCAAAGAAATGTTATTTACCCTTTGACGCTAGGCTCTGTTATGGCATACTCTGATTTGACCGAAAGCTCACGCAGAAAATTTGATGATGTACCTTTTCTTGATTAATGTTTTCCCCTCCTGCCCCCCTAGGTATAAAGTCTAGTAAGTGTGTAAAGGGGAATGCAAAGTTATTCTTAATAAAATGGCGAGAGATTCTTGAGGAATTGCCAGAAGTTTTTGACTAAGTCTTGTCTCGTTTCAAAAAAGCTGGCATAACCATTAACCTCAAGCAGCCTCGACTAGCAGTTCAAAAAATCTCTTATCTTAGACATCTGATTTCTAGTCAAGGTCTTGAAATTGATTCTGATTGCACCTATGCCATTAGAGATGTTCAACCACCTAAGCATCATAAAGGTATTCCAGTATTTTCCAGATGTTCTGGAATAATTTAATTATTGGAAACTTCCTGATCGCTACCCTAAAGATCAAGGTGTTCACACTTCTCAAAATCTACGCACAGCAGTCGCATTTCATTTCTGAATGAAATAAACTGACACGCCCGCCTGTCCTAGAATTCCCGAATTTTTATATGGTTTTAAGCTTTGATACAGCAAAATGAATTGAATATTTTTTATTTTTCAGGAAACGTCTAAAAACCAATGGTATCATCATTCCGGAAAAACTAACCTGCATGGGTCAGTTTATCAACTGTGATTGGCTCTCAAAAGTGTCCTCCGTAGTACCAGACTCTGAGAATGAAATATCTGAAATAGCAACTGTTTTGAATCAGTATCAGGTAACTTTTTTTGCTGTAATTTTTTTTTTTTAAACGCACCGCAAGCGTGACTGCATTTGGACCACATTTTACAAACTACAATTAGCGTTTTGCCTAAGCGTCACCTTCCGGCCAAAGTATCACAAGCACCATGCGATGTTTCAAAATTTCTGCTGCCATTTTATTTTTTTACAGAGAAATTGTTCAATGGAGCCGTCCAAAAATTTCACAGAATTTTCTCTGTGCTGCCGATAAATGCAGTGAAATTTTCGAACAGATTCAACCAACAATTTCTCTGCAAAAAAATAAAATGGCGGCGGAAATTTGAAACATTGCATGGCGCTTGTGATACTTTGGCCGGAAGGTGACGAAATAATGTCTTACGTTTTTGTCTCTAATACCTTACAGAATGATCGAATGATTATGATCATTGAAGGATATGATCTCTGAAATGCGCACAGGTTAAATCACTGATTTCCAGAAAAGGGTGCATGACCCAGTAGGCTCTTCTATGGGCAAACTTTCAATTTTGATCCGAGCCATTCCTAGTTTCAGCTCTTATAATTCTCTATTTAAAGTTATTAGCTTCTTAAATTTCCAAAATATGAAATGAATGATCCATTGATTGATTAATATTTTAATACAAAAATTATTAAAAAGATAAGATTTAGAGGGTCAGTCAGTGATACGTACCACTAACTAAATTTTTAATTCTTTACAGGTTCCTATCCATTGTAATCTCAACTTAGACAGTATTGAATATGATGAGCTATCATTCGAATTCGAGCTCTTCTCCATAACCACAATTGAAGCCTCCGAAGAAAAACTACACAGTGACATCAGTGTAAGCATCACAAGGACTGGAATCTTGAGTGCGACAGCTATGTGGTTTGTAGTGAATCTTCTGCCCAAGATGTCTCTCATTGTTTCATTTAAGTCCTCAGAATCAAGTGTGGACCAGTCTGCATGTTTGATGATGCCACCTTGTCGAGTTTCTGTTGATTCAATGGTCATTTTGAATGTGGGTCTAGAAAAAGGGCTTCTGAAATTAACCATGAATCCAGGAGCATTACCTTGAATATCACTTACTGAGGGTATTCACTGGTCCTTAAGTTTTAGAAAAAGTGTGAAAATTTCATAGGAGGTTCAGAGTTACTGAAAGCATGGTAAACGTGTAATTACTCCAGGGGGAGCTAAGTTAATAGGATAGCTATTTGGTTAGTGACTCAAGAAGGAGATCAGATAAAAGTCGGTGAGAAGTGTTTAAAAAATTCAAATGCACCTTATTTTTACAAAAAAAAGGGTTTCTTAATTTTCTCTCAACACTCAGAAAAAGTTACCTAAAAAATGCGTGTGTTCTCCAAATAATCATAGCAGACACAATTAATCTGTCAACATGAATGATCTCCCGGTGTGACAATAAAGGATGCATTTCAGAAATACTTCCATTCCATCTTCAGGATGTACTGTTGTAACATTGGTGGCATCCCACAATAAAAAAGTAGGCATCATTAGGAGAACTAAACTGATACCTAAAAATGAGATTAAAATCGTCAGTTGCAGCAAATCAGTCCTGGCTGTGATGGCCTGGCGCCTCACTTGATATCGTGTACTATGCAGTAAATAAGGACCCATGATTCATAAATTCTAAGAAAAGAGCTGTGGTTTAGCTTCATCGCTGTCTTTAAAACATAGAGTCACCAGACTTAATTTTTGTTCCTGTCAGGAAAATCACTGTCTTGGCATAAAAAATTGCCTCAGGGCTGTATTCTGATGAGGAAAAGCTAAAATCTCATGCTGATACAATGTGAAGCTGTCGTCCTCATGTATGAACATGATTGGGCTTTTAATCAGAGGAAGACCATTTTTTAAAGAAAGATAGTATATTTAATGACATACAAGGAACCTCTCTCTCCATAAGCGGACACAGGGAGAATGGTAATGCTCTAGGTTCATCACATTTATGCTAGGGTAACCACGCAGCAATGCTCACGATACGTTAAGGCTAAACATGGCTGTATACAAAAGGAGGAAACATGGCGACACTCATTAGTTCTGACTAGATTATAAGCACTAAACGACCTATGAACCTAGAACTTACATGATAGGTGAAGGTGAAAGAATGATGAAGAGACGGCGAGCTGGGCCATGCAGCGGGTTTTATATCCGCGGGTGTCGCAGTTTGCCGCGACTCGGCAAGCTCCAGCAACTTTCGGGCGTCTCCCCGTTTTGGTCGTGGCCACTGACCGAAGTGGGGGAACAGCTATGTGGGTCTTGCCGCGACACTCTGACTGACGTCACTGATTTTACGAGGGGTGTGGCGAACGTACCCTACGTTTGTGGTTCTAAACACAGACTATACAAGCTAAACAATAGTGTCAAGCGTGGATACTACACCTCTGGGGCTCAAAAAATATGTACGAAACAAATTGTGCAACTAGAGAATAATGACCGAAAAAAAGATGACGGAAAACATTGATGTAGAGGGGTGACGCCAGGCATGGTGGTCAAGTTATAGAAAAGGGCGTTAAGCGTTTCAACTTTTCAAGGTTTTGGATCACAGCCATTAAAGTTAGTGAGAGCCTGAGAGCGACTTAGTGGATTTTAACATGGGAAACAAGGCAAAAACAAGTAGAAAGGCACACAAGAAAAGAGAACTGTGTAATGTATGCAAAGTAGCCAAATTTAAAAGGTAGGAAAGGGTAAGAGCTCACATCGGAAGCCAGATGAATGAAGACTATGGTGATTCTAGCAAGGTAACAAGGTAACAGGTTGACAAGGTAAAACAATGCACTGACAGAGTGTACATGGAACAAAAGTTTGGCAGGTTATTTCGCCTTCTTTGCACTGCGGTCGCCGCGGGTCCCGTGCGGGTGGAGGTATTTTCGCTTCCTCCGCGGCACTGGTAGCTTCGCCGAGTCACCGAGGCGGACTTATTCCTGGGTTTGATGGAGAATAAGCTTCGACTGCCGGTGATTCGGGGTCATATTTCTCTTCGGTGGACAGCAAAGTCAAGGGAAGGTCCAGTTTCAGGAGGAGTTCCATGACTTGTTGTAAGGGCTCTGCAAGGGTGGTAACATGGTACGGGGGCGAAAACTGAGTAACATTTCGTTTGGGGATTTGAGGGTAACAGTGCTAGGGGTGTTGCGATAGTTGAATAAGAACAAACTCACTCCCTGGTGTCAGCAGGTGAGGCAGCTGCAGGATTGGAGTCAGCCGGCGCGACAGCAGCAGGGTTGGTGTCGGCGGGTGTGGCCTCCGACAGTGCGTGAGGAGGAGATGGTGGGAGGGAGATTGCAGCGATCGAGGCTGGTGACAATGGAAAAACATAGGATACTATCGGGGCGATATGAGGTATCTGAGATGGAAGTGCAGAAGGAGGTGGGAGTTCAGTTATTTGTGTCATGAATATGGACAGCGATGGAATGAAAGAGGGTTTAAAATTTGGATCAGGAACAACAGGGCAAATTGGAATAGGTTTGAAGGGCTTATTGCGGTCTTCGGGATGGCAGCATATTGGGCAGTAAGTCATGGACCAGCGCTTCATGACTGGTAAGCGTAGCTTGCAATATTGGACTTTTGCTGGAGCAAGTGGTCGGGCACAGTGTGGTTTGAGGTATGGCCGTTTGAATACAGGCGGAGCTGCTTGGGCGGCAGTAGGCGGCTTGGCTAAGGTGTGGGGCAAGGTTGTTCCAGTCCTCATTGAAGGACGTTGAGATAATCGTAAAAAATCCCTCGCCTGAATCATAGGCAGTAGGCTGGAGGGATGATACGAGAAAGTCCATGGCTGGATGACATGAAAGCTACTCCAAATGTGCTGACTGGACGAGGTGTGATTAGGAACTGGTTGGAGTACAAAGAAATTAAGAACGTTCCAGAAGCTTCATGTCGCAATCTATTGAAAATCATTTTGCTACTGACAAAATATAGTTTTCCTAACTCATTTTGAGGATTTATTCGACATATTGTACTCAATATCTATACCTAAATATCTAGAAATTTACCTAAATCGGTCATTTTAAATTTGGTTGAATAAACTTTCTTTTCTCTGGTCCACGAGCGAATGGTATGTTGCCATGCTGCTAAAAAAACTGTAGTTAATTGAAAATTTGGAGTGGAAAGGGGGGGGGGGCTTTGCAGGCTTTTTATTTTATCGATTAAAAGTTAACCTAAATTCTATTCTAATCTAAAGCATCAGAGATGCTTGAAAAGATGCTGACTGCTCCGATGAGGCCAGAAAATATGCCCAAACGTGTAGAAAATTCATTCAAGCATATTTTTCTAAGAGCTAAAAAAATGTTCTGTTTCTCTAAGCCCACTGGCTGCGCTTCTGTAACAATGAAACAAGGCACATGGTTTCCTTGTCAAGTCCCAGATAAACTCCAGGAAATTTTTCCATAATTTGCATGTTACAAGTTGCAACTGTAACGCCTAGGTGAAGATCTTTTACTTCATCTGGTAAGTGGCAAAGTGTCGATGGAAGTATTAGTTACTCTTGATGGTACATACTCAGATGCTGAAGCATTATCTGTAGAGACGCTAATATGTGTTTCATTTAAGGACTTTGCAAGTTCCTCCATTGAGTATACGTCATGCCAGAAAACCCTGCCTTGCCAGATAAGATATACTGCGCTGATAAGCAGTGAGGTCTTCCTCACTATAAATGTCAGCTTTTTAAAGATTGCAGGGGCTTTTGTAGTGCCAAGACGAAAAGGATTATGCCTCCAATTTTGGAGGTGCTTCTACAGTCTTGACTCAGGATGTGAAAGCATAGGTACCTGTGATTATCTATTTGGAATTTAACAGGTAACTGGTTGGTGCAGTCTATTTCAGTGTCTCTATGGGTTAATACACGGGTTCTGGGACTTAAAAACATGCTGTTATTGTTGTATGAGATAGGAATTTAATTATAACATGTGGTTGTCAAATTTTTCTGTATATCCATTTTTAGAGATGTTCCTCAAAATCAGGACTTTTTGTTTTATTTTGAAAATATCAGGAGTCGCATCAGCAATAATACCATAGTAAATCGCGTTCTCCTTTTTATCCAGAATGGCTTTCAGAACTTTATCCCCACTAAAGAGAAATAAACTCATTTTGGGTTTTCCATGACAGGAAATGTGCTTGGCCTCGCATGTCACCACAATCCAGTTGTTTGGCTTTACTTTTGGCCAGATGCTCTCAAGTGACTTTATCGTATTTCCCTATCAGCTCCAAAGTGTGAAGAAAACTACTACTGTGCACATTCCCGATTAATGCACTATCGCCTTTAAATGGCAATCTTTTGGAGGCCAAAAACAGTACCAAAGTACCAAGCTTCTTCTTAGAAAGATCTGAATTAACTATATCAAATGTTTTACTTGTATGCATGTATACGTGTTATTACATTTCAATAGTGTTTTTTCTCAACGAATTAAATTCTTGAAAATTATTAAATTGTCACCAATGCAGGGAAATGACAGGTTGAAAATGGAGTGGAAATAATTTTAAAAATGCAAATTCATCAAAATTTGTTCTAGAAGGACCTCTGATAGGACAAATAAGTAAGATTTACGGAAGATTAATTGCAATAAAAACAATCTCCAACCCCGACAACTTTTAATGTGATTACAAAATTAGTTTTAAGCAAAATTAGTACAAACAAAATGCGGATCGATGCATAAGTCACTTTTAGACAGAGTGGTGGTGATTTCGCCAACATGCATCAAACTTAGTATACAACTGAAATTCATATTCCAGAGGGAAAAGCCCATATTCAAGCATGATATTCCCTCATAGAGTAAAATGCCTGACTGCATGCCCAAATCTCGATCTGGTTCTCTCGACCTCTCCAAGCTTTGAAGCAGAAAAGTCAGGAGGCTGCGCAGCAGTGATGATGGGTCGAATGAGACTGGAAACCCGTTTACAGTGGCCTTCCTGACCGTTTGTAGCTGGTGTTGCACCAAATAGAATTTTTTCTGTGAGGGAATATCTCGCTCTAATGAGTTTCTCCCACCGCAATGAGTATTTCAATCGTACACTGAGATTAACGCATGTTGTCAAAATCACCAACTTTCTGTCTTAAGACAAAATTACAAAACTCCCAGAAAGCTATTCCATTGAGTAATTTTTGGTCAGAATTGAGTAATCATAGCAACAGCAAGAAACATTGCATTGATTTTTACTCTATTCAAGCAACTGCTGAAAGTGAGATGGAATGGAGAAGTGATAATCCCAAGTCTCTTTTTTTTTTTCAAATATACAACTTTTTTCTGTTAGTCTGTAAAATAAAAAAAAAAATAAAAAACTTGCTCTTAACTCTATCAAATCCGTATCTACTTCGTCCCATTTTATGTTTTTTCAAAATTTTCCAAATGACTGACATTTATTCAGAATAAATTATTTCTCCTCAAAGATGTACCATTCGCAAGGAATGATTTCTCACTTGAATAAAAAACTCAGGGTTTACCACTGTGTTAAAGTTCCTTTCAGTATTTTATGCAGACAGGTCAGTGACAGTACTCTTCGAAGAAATAGAATCCTGAAAGTTTTTTCTCCACTAATTACGGGAGTACTGAGGATCCTTTAATTATTTTTTTGAAGGTTATGCGTACCTACTGTGAGAGGCATTCTAATGCTCAGGTGTGTGTTGCTTAGTTGTTAGGTGAAGTATGAATGTAAATACCTTAAAACATCCACTTTTCAATTTCTTTATTCCAAGTTTTACCATTTTAATTTTGTGTAGAATTTTGTTTTATTTTATGTTATTGTTCTCACTTTTGGTTTATTAAATTTAAATTACTTTTTCATATACTTATCCTTCTGAATTTATTCTTCCTTGTACATTTCGTTGCGGAGGCTATATTGAAATAATGAACTACTCTTTTTTCCTGTTTCAACGAAAGCCATAGAGAAAAAAAGGAGGTGTTTGCATTTTGGGCATCTTTGACTTTTTTGATGACGTACGTCGGTACAAACGACTTTTATCATCGCTTTTCTCGGAAATGGTGTAATTGATGGAAAAAATCATTCTATATAAAGTGTTTGAAATTATATCATGAGTTGATTTAAGCAAAAAAATCGGACGTTATGATCGGTTTTTCTTACTTCGAATTCCGGATTTCGCTGGCCAGGTTGTATGGACCTATATCACAGGGTTATCAATCCTCAAGATGCAAACACCTCCTTTTTTTCTCTATGAACGAACAAAAAAAACTTTAGAAACTCTCCTTCAGTGTTGAATCAGAAGCCTCAGAAAATTCTAGTCTCGAGCAAATTGAGAATTAGCCCGAGTTTACAATAATGAAATGTGATAATTCCTCTTGATAAGTGCAACGAGTTTAAGGGATGTCTAGAATAGCCTGACTATGAATGCACTCTAACCTTTTTACTGCTTATTAGGCTCTTGTGCAGAGAAAGGATTGAAAAAACATGTTACATCATAGATTAACTTGATTATGAAAGCTAGAAGTTAGATTGCTCGCTTGGATACCAACGAATGATTCTTTACTTCTAAAAAAGAACTTAAATACAGCTTGATGAATGTAGAACTTTCTTTTATTTTCCTTCTTCAGTTACATTGAATCGGTTTTTTTTTTTTGTTCAGGATTAGTTCTTATTTGTTGAAGTCTCAAACTGACCAGCCAAATGAGTATGTAGTTGACAAAATTTGATTACAAAGAACATTGCCAATGAGCAAAAATTCAGATAAGAAGCTCATTTTATCGCAATTTATGAAATAATAGCGGTAAAAGAAAGACAAAGGGAATTGGATTAAAAAAAATATTGCTTACAGATGTTGAGGCTGAGGTAATGTGTTATCTTTGATTCTCTTAAAAACTACAACTACATGGAAGTATTAGAACCACGTCTCCAGAGAACCCTGCATGCGAGTGAGGGCTCAGAGGCTCCGGGTACGTTTTGTTGAAACTTTAGTAGGTAATTATGCAGTTCATCACTAGGCCGAAGCCAAAAAATTAGGTGATTTGGTAGGATGGGAGGTGAAATATTTATAACTGGACTTGCAAAGAGGGGGTGGGAAAACTAAATTAAGAGGGATAGCCGGGCAAAGGAAGAATGAAAATAAGATGTGGAACAAGGTGCGACATCTTTAATTTTAATATAAGAAAAAAGACAAGGTCCTCGCTGCGCAAATCAAATATGCTACAGAGTGGATGGGTGGGAGAGGGGGGGTGTCTGCATTAGCTGAGCCAATAAGCACCTAAATGTACGTTAGGTCTGCGCAAGAAAGCAAACCAGTTAGCATATTCTATCACAAATATTTTAGCTCCTACCCGGTTAAATCTCCTGATATTTTGGCTTGTGCCCAATAATGAACTTCAAAAAGTTAGGTTGGATTAGAATCATCATTAGCTCATCATAATCATCTATTAGTGTTTAATCAAAATGTACAAAAAGCCAGTAAGTCCCCACCCATCGGTGAATGTAAGGCGGTGTGCAGGGTTCTTAAATTAAACAGTGATGAACTAGTATGGTTATAAAGTCACAATATATCCATTTTATGATATCTAATTCCATTCCTTATGCAACTCTGATTTGCGAAATCAAATAAAAGTACATAAAAAAGAGGCTGGTCACACTGTTTGAAGGCAAAATGTTTCAGCTCAACTGATTTTAAACTCTCCTAATTCTTTTCCCAAAACAAAAAACACATTCAATCTTCGAAAAATTAATTTCAAAATTATATTGTTTCGGTTTACATCTTCAATGTTATTATCCAATTAAATTACTCATCGCCATCAGAAAAGTGTGAAACACAATCATTTTCAACCGTAGAACAATAAGACTGTTCAGGTTCACAAAAAATCACTTGACATTTCATGATCAAGACCGGGCATTTAATGAATAATTAGAGTCCTTGTTAGTGACAGAGGATCCGCCATCTTTATTCTTACATTTACTTTCCATACTGAGCTGAAATCGGACAATGTTTTCTCCCAGTCTGAAAATGCGTAAACTTATTTGGCGAGGACTCTAAAAGCCAATCAAGAAGAAAATTTTACGATTGTAATATTCAAGGCATATCTGTTTTATTCGAAAATTTCTTGATATGCTATTTCGAATTGTATTGCTGCACTTCTCTTTTACTTAAGAAAGTGCTTTGCATTGAGTCAAATTCTGAACTTAAACGATTATTTTCGAGCTTGTTCATAAAGTTTTGTACAGAAAAAAATCGGCACAGGAAAAAGTAAAAAAATTGACCGTTGAACTAAACACTGGAATTATGATAAGTCTCATTAGCCATTTTTCTTAATAGTATCAAAAGAAATAGGCGCAAAAAATGAGAAAAATATGGTTTCTTCAGGAAACAGACTTTAAATGCAATGCTCATTATTGGAAAATTTTAAAATTTTCTTCCAACAATTTTCATGAGTCTTGGAGCAGCAATATTCTATTCTCATGGAGATCACGAGAAAATCTTCACAGGGTTCTAGACATAAGATAATTTTGGATCGTTAAAAGTCCTAGAATGAGAATCACTTGGCATCACAGCAAATTCCTTCGACTAGAATGGTGTTGCCAGGTTGTTTTTCTGGAGGTAACCGGCTTAAGCGACTCTGAAAATTTGAAAAAAAGACAAAACTTCATCAGAGCAAGGAAAATTTGATAGGAAAAGCTTACACAGAACTTAATGAGCTTTTTAAGACTGAATCTTTCAAGGAATTGTCATCATCGACTGAAATTTAAGTGTGGTATGCTTCATGAGAAAAAGGAGGGAGGATTCATCACTATTTATTACACTAGAATCTTTGAAAATCTTTTGGGGGCCATCAACAAGTAATTTGATGGTAATTTTTCGGGTTTTATTTACACTTTCTGAATTACTCTGTAATGCTGCCCTGGTTTCACCCCTAAAAATTACATGACATTTGACTGACTTAACATCCCTATAGTTACCATAGACGCTATACAAATCATAATAGATTCCTGCCTGTTTTTGCATGTGTTCAGAAAAATTTCAAATAGAAATAATATAATTTAAACAAAATATCAGGGTTGGCTCAGTCAGGGAAAACCAGGAAATGTTAGGAGAGACTTGGAAACAAAAGGGAAAAATCGTAAGTTACCTCTTTTTGCTTTCTAGAAAGGGTTTGATGTTTTGCACAGTAAATTTTGACTGAAAACTATTTTAAATGGTACCTTTTTAACCATGTGGCATACCTTCAATTATCAGGAAATTTGATGAAATGTGTCGGAGAAATCAGGGAAATTCATTTTCTAAATTCTGTGGCAACCCTGAATATGTTATGTACTTGGATTGTATTGGAGAGAAGAGAATCAGCATCATTGCAGAGTTGTAAAAATCTGCGTCTTATTTTTATCTTACGAAATACCCAGAATAGCAAATAGTTTGTGTTTTTATACAAAAAAATAGTAAATATTAAAGAAAAATAATCGTTAAAATTTTGTCACTGTAAGTATAAATATTTGGTACTTGTCAAAGCAAAAAGGAAGCAGAACAAATCGAGCTGGTTCCCTTTTGTTCATTGCAATCCATGCGTTGTACCTTAACTTGTTATCAAAAATGGTGCATGCATTTTTGCCAAACTGTTTGAATCTAAGAATAGGGATATGAGAGATACGAGGTATAAGAAAAATGGTGAATTAAAAAATGTAGTACTCAGTATATTCATTCACTCTTCATTTAATACTTGCTTATTCATTATGGCTCTGTGCTACTGTTAATTACTAAGTTAGTCTTGCATTTTAACAAAAGAAAAGTTTCTTGTTTTTTATTAGCATGTTGCCTGCCATGCTGACCTGCCTGACCAGTATTGAAGGGGGCCAATCATTTTGACTAAGATGTGGTAGGTCGTCTCTAATGCTCTTATGAGGCCAGCAGTTATTGGAGAAATATTATTTTTATGGCTCACAACTGAGATGGCCCCAGCAGGAATAAGCATCAATGTTTGCAATGGTTATTTGGGGAGGAGAAGAAATTACCGTGACATAAGAGAAAAAATATGTCTGAAACGCAATGGTAGGCAATGCAGTAATGCTAAAATATCTCAGGTATGTGAAGAAGAAAAGACAGTGACTGATGGATGGAAGATACTTAAGTTACCAGTAGAAGAAAAGGTAAAAAAAAAAACTTACATAAGGCTTTTTGCTATCAGTGCTCATGTATCCAACGCACATGGAATTGGTCGAATGTGCCCACATAAATTCAAATTTTTCGTCATCACTGTATCTTAATACTATCACACCACAGGCACGTTCTGCCGTAGATATAGTTTTCCTGTCTGAAATCATTGAGATGAAAATTAAGGTATAATAAGCGTCTCAGAATATAGTATTGAGCAATTCTACATCTTTAGATCGCAATAGGACCATTTCCAGATACAGCGGGCAATCACCTATTTATAAGCTCCACGACCAGTCCTTCATGAGAAAATGATGTTTTCAACCTTAGTGATTAATAGGGCTGTGCGAATAGTGAATTTTCCGAACGAAGCGAATAGCGAATAATTTCTGTAACTATTCGCCACTAGTGAATAATTTAAGTCAATTATTCACAGCTACGAATAGTAAAACGAATAAATTGAAATGACTTTTTTAAGTGTGAAAATTCGCGAATATTACAAAAGTCGACAAAAAAAAATGTGATAAATTTTTTTAAGAATTTTCCATTTGCTCATACACTTACACAGAAAACAATGAATAGCTATGATAGTAGCCGAGGCTGTTAAGAATGTGTTTGAAGATCCCTGGATGCTGGCTTGACTGTCCCTACAGTTACGTATGCATTCCCAGGATTTGAAATTAACTGCGCGGGCAGTCAAGCTAGTATCGAAGGATCACCAGACACATTTTAGTATTTTATTTTTTTTTTGTGTAAATGTAAATGTGTTTATGAACTTTTTTTTTCTATTTCAGACATTTCTGTGTCTTTCATTCTTTAATTTGGGCTCTTTGCTTTCCCCCAATCGCAATTGCGCTTGCTATTCGTAAACTCGGCGTCGGTAAAGATCAAAGGAGATCCGCGGTTCGCGATGTCTCGGGTGGAAGCGGAAGCCTTGCGCAGGTCCTCGCAACGTTTCACCATTACCACTCGGAAATTCATAATTTTTGATGGCGCAAATATTTGAAAATTCGTTCTTCGTGACAGAGCGAATATTTGAAAATGTCAGTTCAAAAATTCACTATTCGCGACGGCGCGATTATTCGCAATTTGCGAATAGTGCCCGAGGCAGACGAAGCGAATAATTGCCGAATATTCGCACAGCCCTAGTGATTAATTAAGTTGTTTCCAATAAATTTACACTTGAACGTTTCTACATCAGATGGTGTAATTAGGCTTGGGAGACCTACCGTACTAACTGCTGGTGGAGCTATTATGTTGATGTTAAGATGTGATACAAAGTTTTATTCCTCAGATAATAATACTTTTACAACCAGAGGTACCAGGTTATTATTAAAGAATATCACAATTTATGCCAGCCAGAGTCTCAGATTTGCAATCTAGTCAACTGTTCTTCTGTTAAAGAAGAGAAACTTTATAAAGCTGCTAGTTTTGTCTAAAATCACTCCAAAGCTCATAAAAATCTTTTAAATGCGAAGACAAAATAATGGAGCATTCTGTGATCTTTCATTGATGTTAAAGACTTGACATTGCAAACAAGAGTAGGCAATGAGAACTGCATCATGAATTACTCAACTGAATATAACGTACTTAAACAACCATTGTAGAGAGCATTGTATACACCTTGTGTGGAACAGTCAGATTTAACAGCATTAGCTACTGTGCGAGCAAGGCTTGTCCTAATCAAGTGCTCTCCACAACCTGTGGTAGAAGTTGCCACCCCTGGTTCAGTTATGGTCCCATTTTCCGCCCAGCAACCGCATCCAAAAACAGCAGCCTGTAAAATGAAAATAATCTTTAGATTAGCAGAGCAAAGAATCTTTAGATTAGATGGCAAAAAACACAGTGCCTACAGATTGAGATATTACAGAATTAATGGGAATAATATCCTGCTCTATGACTGGTGCAGCAAAGTAAGTGGCACATTTACATGATGGTGTCTTTAATTCTTACAGCTTCTCAATTCCTGATATTTCTAAAAAGTTCATTTTCAGAGGCAGATTCCCTGATAGACCCACAATTTTCTGGAAAATAATCAGATTTTTTAATCTTTTGGCTACTTTTCCAGCACCAGTTCAATAGTTAGAATTGAAGTCGCTCCATCTTTGAAAACGAAATGATCTTAAAATGGAGAGATGGGGAAATTCTGATTTTCAACATGAATTTCCTGTTTTTCTGAAAACTTTTTTCACTGGTGAATCCTGGTATTTCGTTTTTTCTGGATTCTACATGAATTCAGAGGCCTAGGGTAAGTGGCAACACTGGCAACTACCATTGAGCACCTCAGTGCGAGAATAGAGTTCTTGTCTTCCAAAGGGGGACCCAGCACTAACTGGACGGATGTCCTTCATGCTGACAGAAACATGGAGAACAATCATGGCATGAAATAAACTAGGGGTTTCTACACTTTTTCACAGCAGTTTTTGGGCACACACAGATCCTGTGGTAAGTACAATGACGGCAGCATAGGAACACAACTCTCCTGAGCGTTTCTGTGGTCCAATTTTACAAAAAATTAGGGCTAAAATTAAAGATGAAAAAATACTGAATTCTAAATTCTAATATTCTAACGTCACTATTTGTTTTTTCTAGCATTATTGGTTTCCTAGAGAATCGGTAGGGAACTTTACTTTCTGGGTGACCCTTTGTAGTATCGAGATCTACTGGTCGTTTAGTTTTTGCTTACAGAAATCCAAATTAGAGAAAAAATATTTTGAATGTGTAAGTATTGGTTTGATTTTATCCTTAACATCAAATCTGATGGAAAGATACAATTTCAAACCTTTATTCATCGGAACAAACCTGATAAAACTTAGTTGCTTTTGGTTAAACTCTACCCCAAGACCTTGAAATTCTCACCTTTTGATTATCTTTGAGGATCATGCATTATTCATACGCCAGATTATCAAAAAAAAAACTGTTACAAAATGGTAAACAAGTGTTAGAAACAAGCAATAATGACATGGTCAGCTTGGTTAATCAAGATTGTTCCAGGTGGACAAAAATAAAGGTCTATTGAAAAGATTTCAGTGGCTCTTCTCCCGGCGAAACTATAATTATCCCATGATGCAACAAACTGGCTATATCCCCTTTTAAAGGAGAAATTAATGACTTTGGTGGTCTTACTTGTCCCACTCTTCCTGGGTGTTTCAGAATTATTCCACCACTTGACGAGGTTGCAGCCATGTGTCCTGTCTTGTCAACACAAACAACTCCAACTGTGTCTAATTTGGAACTTTTCTGTAACAGGTCGACAAAAATTAGGAAAGGAGACATCTTTTAAAAAACTACCTAGATTTACTTCTCATAAGCATGAGTTCGAAGTGAGACCTATCATAATGGGTGCAAGATGACTCTAGTTCATTCTATCCTCACTTCCAGTGCAACGATGAGCCGGAACCCTTTTTCGTCAGCTAATACCACAATCTCGAAACGAAGGTTGGAGAGAGCACTGGTGAAAAAAAAAATAATCTATTGTCATATTCAGTCTGAGTAACTTTCTTGGGAAAGAAGAAAACTGTCCGAAGAAGTGCAAAAAATTTGCAGTGAAATTCCAACAAATAGCAACCTTGACATGGTCTGAAGTATGTTGAGGACTATTGATGAGGTTTTGCATACTTTTATCAGCATACCACTGTCCAAAAGTATGAAGGAGGCTAGGAGTGAATGCTGATGATACTTGTACTCAGTCGTTTTTGATCATTTACAAGGATATGATGCGATATGAAGTGCAAGAACACCTTGACAACATCAGAAGATGGATGTTAAAAGATGCTGCCTAGCTTGAAGTCTTAAAATCGGTTGAAATTAAGTATTTTTACGAAAAGACATTTCATTTACAAACGATTCATAAGTGCAAATTAAAAAAAAAAAAAAAAAAAAAACTTCAGCAGACTAGCAGCCATGACTCATTTCATTCCAATTCAGCATTTCTCTTCAACACTACAGTGCTTAATGCTGGAAATGAGCTCACCTCAGAATATTTCCCTTGCCGTGGAATGGTCTCTGGCATAACAATATAAAAAGCGAGTAATTTCGTCGTAAACATGCCAGCATCTTTCATCAAAATAACTAAATAAATTAATTGTAAACAATGTGAAATTTCTCTAGCCTTTGTTTTAGTTGTGAGCAAGAGATTTGACTTAACTTACCAATATTGGTAACTCTGAGTGCATTTTCAATTTCCTTTTATAGTGCTTGTACTGACGTAAAGATTTTTCTGCAAAGAGATAAAAATTTATTCTGAGTATAAAAACAATGAAGAATGAAATCACATCCTAAAAAATCCCATCACAGGCTGTCCAGTGACATTCCTAGACGCTCTACAGGGAGTGCAAGGTCATAGCAACAGCAACACTGAAATATGATGTAGGTGGTTGGGAGAAAGCACTTGTTCCTTTTTTCTCTTCTACTTCTTACCAACTTGCCTTCTCTATTCCTCTCTCTCTCTCTTGCTATTCCCATTTCCATTGGACTCTCTTAGTCTTCCCCTATAGCACATGGCAATTCCTACTGCGCCTGCCATGCTGATTTGGCTTGCCCTTCAGGCATGCTGCCTGATAAAAATTGTATCAGATTTAGTGAAATTTCATTATGGGTTCAAAAAAATTTCCCTTCTACCTTACCTGGTCTTCTGGGATTCACTTTCCTCACTTTCCCGCATCTTCAAGGAATTTTGTGAAAAGGTAAAAAGTATGCACTGAATGATAATCTTCAATATTTCAGAGCTCTGAAATGTACATGTACTGCCTGCCTTCAGACAAAAAGTGAAGTTATACTTGAACTACTTATTCACCTGCTGGAAGCGAGCAACAAGGCATTTTTAGAGACCCACATTGCCACCATGAGCACTCTCATTGTCAGTCCCTAACTGAAACTGCACAGTGGAGTCTACTATTGCTTCAGCACAAAACATACAAAAACTTACTTGAGATCATTGATCGAGGTTCCACTGTTTTAATGTCATTGGTTTTTGCCCATAGATATGCTCCTTTGCCAACCAAAAAACTGGAAACAACAAACTTTCATTAAAATAGGCTATCAATGACGATTAAACGATGTTGAAAATCCTGATCCAATAAAAAAAATGCCAGGTAGCGGTTAGCACAGAGATTGACAGACTTCATACTACAGAGACTGTGATAGCTACGTCTAGTAAGCGATTGAACTTCACTAAGTAGATTATCGTTTTTTTCATGAAAGGAGAGTTTGAATTTAGGCATCAAAAAATTTAATACCTTCCTTCATTTGATGTTACTCGTACATTCAATAATTTTTTTCATAAAAATCGTGTTCTACAATAAGTTTCAATGAGGGAACAAATATCAAATGCTTAAATTCGTATTTTGTCTGGTGATCCATTGCTTGACACCATCGCAATAGATGAAAAAAGGGGCAGTGTGACAAAGTTGTTAGATCTAATATTGTTGCTAACCTCTCTTGATGAGAAGAGTGGTGAAAGATATATTCTGCTCTTTCTCCAGAACTCATTTCGCAATACAAAAAATTGACTATTCAAGATTTTAAGACTACTCACCTAGGAGGAACAAGTCCGCAAGGTAGTTTTTGCTGTTGCTTTTCGCATATTCGTTTCGCTAAAAGAATAGGGTTCTGTACTCCAGGGACCGCTCCAACAGAACCAACATTCATAGTCTGCCCATCCATGATACTGGCATCACACTCGACACGTCCAGTGAAGGATAAGTTAGACCCAATTCCTGCATTGGTGAGCTCTGAATCTTCCAGAATGATTGTTGCAGCAGTGGCAGCTTCAACCGATGATCCTCCGTTTCTTAAAATTTCAACACCCTGGAAAGAGATTATTGACAGCAAAATTGTAGCAACAAGAAGCACAATGAGAAAAAACTCGATGGCTCCTATAATCAACATGACTATTCATAAATAAGTTTGAGTCACGGAGATGCAAAAACCGCTCGGTCTCAGGAACTGCTGATTGTGTCAGACAAGCAACAAACCTCAGAATGTGAGAGGAAATCCTAGAGTCATTTTCAGGACCTTAAATTGTCTCTTCTGGTCAAAATATCACAAACGCTGTTTGTATTTAAAGATGGTGCTGCAAAACCTCTTAAACTTGTTTAATTTTTTACGGAAAAAGTAATGAATAGAATAACAGGAAAATTTTACCTAATACTTCTTTTATCATCAATCCTTGAAATTTTCATGAAACAATGTGCAAAGAAAAACTTGAAACAATACTGAAATGTTTAGCAACAAGGTATCTGAGTGTAAATGGCGCTTGCATAGACTATAAGTGGCCATTTTTGGCTTTATTTTCCCGCAAAATGGTGTGAACCCAGCACCATTTCTCCACCTTGTTACATACAGTTTGGGCCATTTCTTAGTGTTTTTTCTGGAAAGCAAGTTACTAAGTCAGCATGAAGATTAAAGGTCTCCAAGGAATCTTGAGAGGTGAATATAGAATCGTAGGGAAGACTCTTGAGCTTGCACAGACATTTTCCCTGCTTTTGTAGAGGATAACTAGCAAAAAGTATGAACTATCACTTCAAATATTCATTTTGGAGATTACAGAATTCAGAGGCAAAATTTACAAACCTTAGAGCATGCTTTTTCACACAGTTCTCGGTACTCTTTCTGCAGTTTTTTGGAGAAAAACCCAGCACCTGTACAAATAAAGAAAACAATCTTAATGAGTCAAGTTTGACTAGTAGAGCAGATTTTTAGAAGGATGGCTAATCATCAAAGTTGTGAGCAACTTTGATTTACTTGTCTTATCAAAAATATTCTCTGATATTCCTTGCTTAAAATAAGCAGTGATGTTCTCTTGAAAAAGTAAAGTACGAGAAGAGATTTCGAAACTAAGTGACCAAGGTGTGTGCTTCACTTGCTTTTCAATTGCTATACTACCGCAGGATTGCAATAAAAAAAAAGGACACAGTCTTATGAGGTTTAGCTGTCAGACGTCTTGACATGCACCCTGGCAGGCGACTTGATGGCAGTCTAGAGCTCGCGCATCGTATGTTGAGACTGACGCCATAGTATTGATTAAGTCACCATTCACCAGTGGTGCCACCTGACTGCATGTATTAACCTGTTGAGTGATGCAAATTCAGAGCTAATCGGGGATTGACGTTTGTCTCAACATACGATGCGTGAGCTCTAACAGGCAACTTGAGAAGTAGCCTGACAAGCGATTTGATGTACAGACTGACAGGCGACTGGATGTGCAGCCTGACAGGCCGCGAGTCCCCACTAAATATTCCAAAGCTCTTGCTATTGTCACTGTAGGATGGACCAAGAGGATAAATATATGATAAATATGAATAAGAATAAAATATAATATAATAAATAAGAATACGGCAGAGGGCTCATCGAGCAGCCCGTAGGCGGCCTGACAGGCCGTGTGAACACGCCTTTCTTCTAAAAAAATAATCATTGCTCGTAAACAGCATTTTCTACACTTACCGACATGAACACCAATGAATCCATGATTTGGAAGATTGGGGGCTCTTCCCGCATCCTCACCTTCCATTAAATCAGTCTGGGATCTTGAAAGATCTTTAAAGATGAGCTAAGTAATATGTATCTTATGAAATGAAGAATTCTAGGTTAGATATGGGATAAAAAAGCTACATACTGACAAGATTGTAATAGGATAGAAAGAATATAAACTGCAATAAATCAATATTACAAGGATGCAAGATAAGAGATAAGGATCTTTGAGCTGGTGTTGACACCGGACTAGGTTAGGTTATGCTTGTTCGGCACTTGTTCAGTTTGTTCGTTTGTTCGGTTCGACTCGGCGCGGCGCATTTGGCCAACATGATCGGGAAATTTTGAGAAATACCCGAACAGGCTAGACCTATTCTCGGCAAACAAGTTCCACAAAGTTTATGTGTTGGATTCGTTCGGCCAGCCTTCCACCTAAAATTTGGGCAAGTTTATGGGCATGCTCGTTTGACGCTCAATTCTCCCTCCAAAATAAAAATGTCGCATGTTTCTTTCTGTTTCACTTCAAATCTCGGGATTTAGATCATTAGATATTTTCAGAACGAGTTCTTGATTGACAATTCTGTCACTGTGAAGTTTGTAGTCTTCTGACTTTCCATTAGACTTCTCCGTGGTTTGTGATCAGTGCCGAGTTTATCTTAGTTTTACCGTATGCCTGCTCATGCCTGATAACATTTGCTTTTCTACCTACCTACATGTTCAGTATCAGAATCAATTCCTCCTCTTAGTTTTGTGAAGTGTCCAGTTTTGTGAGAAACCATGGTGAGCTTACGAGCCAAGCGTGAATCAAACCCTAGCTCTCCAGCTAAAGGTAAGGAATCTCCCACAAAATCCACTGCGAGGCAAGCATCTACCAAACCGACAAGGCCTTCTTGCTCTTCCAAGGAGAAAACTGATTTTGATGCGAAAGTGAAGAAAGACCAAAGCAAACGTTTTGAATATTTGTTAAAGCAGACTGAGATTTTCTCTCACTTTATGACGAAGGAGGCCAAAGATGAAACGATCGGCAAATTAGGAAGAAAATCTGAGAACAGAGAGTCGTCGGCCCCAAGCTCACCCTCCAAAAACATCGGTGACACTCGACATCGTAAAACAGAGCAGGAAGAAGATGAAGAACTTCTTGCTCAGAGCAATTCGGAAGTGAAGGTAATTACAACTTTTGATAAATCACCATCGTACATCAAAAATGGAGAGATGAGGGATTATCAAGTCAGAGGACTTAATTGGATGATCTCTCTTTTTGAGAACGGGATAAATGGCATCTTGGCTGATGAGATGGGCCTAGGCAAAACCCTTCAAACAATATCATTATTGGGTTACATGAAGCATTATCGGAACATTAATGGTCCGCATCTAGTAATCGTTCCCAAGTCCACATTATCTAACTGGATGAATGAATTTAAAAAGTGGTGTCCCTCTCTTAAAGCGATTTGTTTAATAGGAGATCAAGAAACCAGGAGAGTTTTTATCAAAGATGTGTTGATGCCTGGTAAGTGGAATGCATGTATCACTTCTTATGAAATGGTACTCAGAGAGAAATGTGCTTTGAAAAAGTTTAATTGGCGATACGTGGTCATTGATGAAGCCCATCGAATTAAAAATGAAAATTCTAAGCTTTCTGAGTTTGTCAGAGAATTTGAGTCTGCTAATCGACTTCTCTTGACCGGCACCCCCTTACAAAACAATCTTCATGAACTGTGGTCCTTGTTAAATTTTTTACTTCCGGACGTATTTGGGTCTGCAGAAGATTTTGACGCATGGTTTAACCTCAACAGATGTTTTGGAGATGATGCATTAGTTGAAAGACTCCATGCCATTCTTCGTCCTTTTTTGATGCGTCGTATCAAGTCGGAAGTGGAGAAAAGTTTGCTCCCCAAGCTAGAAACCAAAGTGTACATCGGATTAAGTAAAATGCAAAGAGAGTGGTACACCAAAATTTTATTGAAAGACATCGATATAATAAATGGTGCTGGTACCATGGAAAAAATGAGACTTTTGAACATATTGATGCATTTGCGTAAATGTTGCAACCATCCATACCTATTTGATGGAGCCGAAGACGGTCCTCCGTTCACCACTGATGAACACCTAATAACAAATTGTGGAAAAATGGTCATTCTTGACAAACTACTCTACAAACTTAAAGAACAAGACTCTAGAGTTTTGATCTTTTGTCAGATGACCCGTATGATGGATATCCTAGAAGATTATTTCTTTTTGCGAGGATACAAATATTGCAGGTTGGATGGCAGTACACCTCATGAAGATAGGCAGCAAGACATAGATGCCTTTAACGCACCTGGAAGTGACAAGTTTGTCTACATACTGTCAACTCGAGCTGGTGGTCTTGGTATCAACTTAGCCTCTGCAGATGTTGTCATCATGTATGACTCTGACTGGAACCCTCAGGTAGATTTACAAGCCATAGATAGAGTTCATCGTATTGGTCAAAAGAAACAAGTGAGAGTTTTCCGATTGATTACTGAAAACACTGTTGAAGAAAAAATAATTGAAAGGGCAGAGGTCAAGCTACGGCTTGATAAGCTCGTTATTCAGCAAGGTCGTTTAGCTGGTCAAAAAAAGACATTGAAGAAAGGCGAAATGTTGAACATGATCCAGTTTGGAGCTAAGCATGTCATATCTTCCAAAGATTCAGAAATAACTGATGAAGATATCGACACAATTTTACAGAAAGGAGCCGCTAAAACAGAAAAAATCAAAGAACAAATGGAAGCTCTTGGAGAATCGAACCTAAAAAACTTCACACTTGATGCTCCCACAGAATCATTCTATATGTTTGAAGGCCAGGACTACAGAACCAAGCAAAAATTGGTCAGTATTGAAAACTGGATTGAGCCACCTAGACGAGAAAGAAAATCCAATTATTCTGAGCGAGAGCTAATGCATCAAGCGTATTACGGATCCAAAACACCTAATGAACCTAAAGAACCCAAACAGCCTAAATTTCCAAAGCCTGAAAAGATTTTTGACTTTCAATTTTTGCCAAAGCGTCTGTATGAGCTTCAAGGAAAAGCATTCCGATGGTGGCAAAAAAGCCATGAGCTACAAGCTCCTTTAGACGCAAGATTAGGCGACAAAGCAGCCAAAGCCCAGTATGAAGAACAGTTAAAAATTGATGAAGCCCAACCACTTACGGAGGATGAAATCGAGGAAAAAGAAGAGCTTTCAACTCAAGGATTCATGAACTGGAGCTTAAAGGATTTCCGTCAGTTTGTTAAAGCAAATGAAGTTTATGGAAGAGATAATCTTGATAAAATTTGTAAGGCAGTTGAAGACAAAACACCAGACGAAGTCCTGAAATATTGCTCAGTGTTTTGGGACCGATTTCAAGAGCTACGCAATTGTAATCGTATTCAGTCACAAATTGAGCTCGGTGAGGCATCAATTGAGCGATTGAAAGCAATCAAGAGAACTCTAGATAACAAGATGAAGTCGTATCAAGATCCATTCACAGAGCTGCAAATCGTGTATGGTAAGAAAAAGCCAAAATCGATACCCACTAGAGCCATGGGTTTTACTGAAGAAGACGATCGATTTTTGATTAGCACATTGCATATGCTTCTCAACTCCGAATTTTATTCTGATGTTTGGGAACAATTAAAGGAGGCCACTGAATCAGCACCTGGTTTCCAGCATAGCCGCATCTTCAAGAAAAGTTCACCTTCTGATTTGAAGAAACGCTGTAAGCACTTGATTACAATGATAAACAAAGAATTGCAACCACCTATTAATGACATAGAAAAGGCCAAGAAATACCAAGAAAGGATGGAGATAAAAGAAAAAAGAGACAGGGAAAGGAAAGAAGAAAAAGAAAAAAGAGACAAGGAAAGGAAAGAAGAAAAAGAAAAAAGAGACAAGGAAAGAAAGGAAGCAAAAGAAAAGAAGGAAAAGGAAAGGAAAGAAGAGAAAGAACGGAAGCTGAAGGAAAAAGAAGAGGAGAAAGAAAGGAGGAAGAGTCAACAGGCAGGAAAAAAAGGAGCTGACAATACAAGTAATGCAAAGAGTTCTAATTTGAAAAAGAGAAAGAGTGAAACATTGTCTTCTGCCAATTCAGAACCCTCTCCACCTAAAAAGAAGAAAATTGAAAGAAAAAATGGAATTGAAACAGTTTCTTCTAAATCCTCCACAGTTGAAGTAAAGTCCAACGATGAAACTTTAAATAATCCTGATGACACTATGAAAGCCAGTATAATGAAAATACAGAAACAGAAGAGAAACCAAAGTAATTTGTCAGGAAAAAATTCAAGTCAAACATCACCTTCAAAAAAAAATCAGAATATTAACAAGGTAATAGATCTCACTGAATTATCAGTTGAAAAAAACAATACTCAAGCAAAAAATTCAATCGCTACCACAATCGATAACTCAAAGCTAAGTCCGATGAAAAATAGTAGAAGTCAAAGGGTTAGCAAAATTGGGGCCACTGCGACCGAATCAGAACGAGGATCACCAAGCAGAAAGAGTACTCAAAAAGAAGAAAAAATCAAGCTGCTCAAGGATACCCCTGAGCCCACTATTTCTTCAAAAAAGAACTTGAAACGAAATAATATTGATGCCCCTGACTCATTAAAACCTAAGAAGAAAAAATTAGAGAAAGAAAATGAAGTTATTCCCTCAACTGAGGATACCTCAAGTTTTCCAGTGCAGAGGAAGAAGAGTTTGGTTGAAGCTGAAATTGATGCATCATTGAATAATTCCAAGCCATCAACCGCCAAGACAAAGAAAAATCCAAAATAGGTGACATTATTTTCCTTTTCTGTTAGCACTAAAGTGATATGAGCCTTTTTGTCCTCTACCCGTGATGTTATAGGAAATAGTTAAATTTAAGTTCATCGTTAATGTTACTTTGTATCTGAAATTATCCACTCCTGGTGAAATTCAGATTCCCAAGCTTTTTTAAAAGCTATTTTCTGTCAATTGTAAGTACAAATTCCCCGAATTTCATCAGGTATGTATGCTTATTTTAATTCTCTTTTGGACCGAGTTTATCAGAAAGGAACCAACTCACAGAGAGAGAAAGTTAGTCAAAAATGTTTTTTTAGTTCCACTAGTTGTATATTTTCTCCCGCTAAAAACTGAAAGTCAAAAAACAGAAATAGTGTGTGAAAAAAGGAGTTAAACTTTATTTTCTACATTGAGCCATATGCAGGAATAAAACTTTAAACCTCATTTTCTCAGTTTCAACTTATTGTGGGTTGGCTCCTTTCTGATGAACTCTATCCAATTGGTCCTATTTTTCTCCAGAATTGTCTGAAGAATATCAATTTGATTAACTAAAAATAAACTATTATTTTTAAAGTTTTTTGTTAATTTATGAAATTAGTACGACCAATGCTTTGTAAAGAAAGGCTATCTACAGTCAACACATCGATGGTGATACTTCAAAAACGTGAATCTTGTTTGCAGTAAGTATTCTGTATTTAAAAATCTTGGTTCTTGGATTTTATTTAATTGAAAGAAAATGAACCAACACTTTTGCTCGTAACTCTTACAGAATACTCACCCCATAAAAAACAAAAATCAGGTAAGTTTTCAAGAAATGATGTTGATTATTTTTCCATCAAAAAATAAATCGTGACGGGAAGTCTGTAGGACTGCAAACGGAGATTTGCGGTTTTGTAGTTCCACTGATGATACGCTTTGGTAATAGTATTTTATCTTATGTATCAACTTCTCCACAATGAGCCTTTCATTGTCTAGCCTTGTCCTATTATTCTAGGTACCTGTTTAATATTTATTCACTATTGCTTTAATATTATTAAGTAAGTATTTTAAATTATTGCGTTTTGAGTCCAACTCAATTCTTAATTAATTGTGGAGGTAATTATTTTTGAGAGCATTTCAACAGCAAACCTATCTCTGTTTTACATTTGTACTTTACTTTGTATTTTAATTACTCCAGCCGGCTCTCTCCTCCTTTTTTCTTTGTTTCTGTGATTTTTGTCATTTTTCCTGTGTCATTTCACATGTTTTGTATGTTTAAATTGTTTATAGTTTCTCTATTTTAAGTTAATAATTTTACTTTTTTTTTTGAATGATTTTAGGTGGTGCACTGTAGATGTGGCAACCTAGAGCCTCTGATGCATGAGACTTGTACCCCGTTTATTCAAGGCTTAAGTATTACCGAGTATCGTCGAAACTGACGATGAGACAACGACTTTTTGTGAGAAAAATTGATTTTCAGCTCAGTACAATACATTAAGGTTTGAGTCTCAAGCCTCAAGAGTTCAGCTATCCAACTGCCACATCTTGGGTTCCACCTTCTTCTTTAAAATGTTTTTGGACTTCATTTGTGAGCACCTTAAAATTGATTTCTCTGCTATTTTACACATTTGTAGAGCTTTTCCAATATTTAGTGATATTTTTCTAATATTCACTTCAACCATGTGATTTCACTCATTGTTAGTAGCATGAAGTGAGAGTAGCATTTTTTGACAATCTCTCCATCCCGATTTTTTACCTCTAAAAAGTTGTGAATAACAGTGTACAAACGAATTAAAAAGAGTAATATCAGTCTTTTAAATTAAGAGGATTGATCTAAAATAATCATTAAATTGTCAAAAAGCAGACTTAAAGCAATCAGGAAAGATGCCTGCCACCATCAGTCACTGCTTTCTCTGACACTGATGCATATTAAAGTGATCACTTCGAAAACAGTTTCAAGCATACAATTTCAAAGGAAAGTTTTTTAAAAATTGCTGCAAACACAACAAAAGTGGTTTCCTCTAAAATAACCGCCCAAAAATTTCTAACCTTTTAATTCCAGTCACTTCCTCATTTACGTGCCCCTCATAGAGAAAAAAAATAGGAGGTATTTGCATTTTGGGCATTTTGGAATTTTTTTAATGACGTAGGTCGGTACGGCGACTTACATCATCGATTTTCTCGGAAATGGTGTAATTGATGGAAAAAAGTCATTCTATGTAAAGTGTTTGAGATTATATCAGGAGTTGATTTAAGCAAAAAAATTGGACGTCATGGTCCGTGTTTCATACTTCAAGTTCCGGATTTTGCTGACCAAGTTGTACCGACCTACGTCACAAGGTACACAATCCTCAAGACGCGAACACCTCCTTTTTTTTCTCTATGCCTGCTTCCTGAAAAATGCTACTCTTCTGCCAGGTCCAGATGGTCTCCAAAGTGAACTACCTCAAAATGTAGTATATCGGTTTAAAAATTGTTCCATCTGTTACTGACATTTGCAATGGTTGACATATTGAGTAATTAAGCAGATTGGTAGATAGTATTTCTGTCTTGTCCAAAAACCAGAATCATGGCAAAATTCAGGAGGACCAACATTTTATCCTAGCAAATTGCAGCATACTGTGGTTCGTTCCTAATGCAGGAGCACTTATCCAACCTCTCATGTCTCACCTCGCTTTTCTTGATAAGGATTTGTTCTTTTTAACCTTCTACAGTTTGTCTAACAGCTACACGGTAACTGTTGTCAGCTAAACATCTTGAAAGTAAATGCCAAAGGTATAGCTGAACCTAGAACTCCATTTCTTACCACATATGCTTATCTGCTGGACCACTCTTTGGTTGCAGGTTGCTAAATCATTGTTAATTCATTTCTTATTAACTTATATCATTAATTAATATTTTTTAGTGATATCTCTGTAAATAATAATGAAAGATAATCCCTCCAAAATTGTACAACTTCCATTTTCTTTCAAGTTTTAAATCTCGAGCTGTTGTTAAGTCATATTCCTTTGAAGTTGATAGGTGCAAATAACACTAGATCTGAGAAAAAGCCAGTTTTAATAATTGTAAGTAGGGATGCAGAATTTTTCAGACTTCCCTGTTCTCAAAAATCCTGCCTGCCTGCTTCCCACAAAATCTCCCTCCCATTTCAAATGTGAGGACCTTTTCTTTCTTGTTTCCTTTGATTTTTGACTTATGACCCTTCATTTGTTCCATATTTTTAAGAGCCTATCCATTTTTTCACCCGTCTGAACATGATGGTTTTGGAGGAACTTCTTACTGGTAAAATTTATCGGAACTTCTCAAATTCCGAGAATTCTACCCCTCACTGCATTCTTTTTGCTAATCTTGTTAAATGTGATAGTTTCGCATTATTTTATGTATTTTATTCTTTTTCAGTCTCTGTCAGTTTTCACATTTTTTATTTGTAATTAGTCTGGGCTCAAGAACAATTTTTGTGTATACTGTTTCTCTTTCAGCTGTATCAAAACCATATTCTGTGATTGTCCTAGCTGCAGTTAGAAGCTTCAACAATATGTTCAAAAATTAAAAGAATGATTTAAGTACACACACATTTAATTTTTTTTTTATTCTCACAAACCCTGTAAAAAGTTTATGTATTTTGGTCATTCCTTGATACTCCCCCTCGCCTCCTCCAAGTCTACCATCTAATACATCGGAAAATTCTTTAATTCTCTTGAATCTCACACTCAACTGTATTCTTTTTGCCAATATTGTTAAATATAATAGTCATACTTACATTGTTTTATTTATTTTATTTTTAGATCTAATTCTGTCAATGAAAAGAGATGCACCAATGAGTTTTGCATTCCTAAGCTTCCCTATTAACCATAAAGAGGTCTCTGGAGCAACAGCGTTCAAAGATTTTTCGCCTCAAAAACTATAATATTAGAGGAATGCTTTAGCTCTTCCTTAGTTAGGTACAAACCCCCAAGGCGTATGTCATTATATTTAATTAAACACCTCAGCTCACAAAGTTATCTTTATGATCATTTACCCACATGAGTGAGGATTTCCAGTGCTAGGGCCTTTTCTCCTGTTGAGCGACTCATAAAGTTAATTTTTTATTTTTTCATTAATAATGAGGAAGACTCCGAATCTAGATATCATTTTTACATCATTGTATAAAATCATGATGAAATCATCATTTCCTACCCAAGTAGCACTGTTTTAATGGATAAATTGAAATAATTCTGCAATTAAATTGCAAAACTTTTTAAAACGGTCCATAAATGCCTTTTTTAAACTAGCAAGAAGAAAGAGATATACCTACATATGTGAAAGGCATTGGTAATTTGTCACACACAAAAAATCCATCTTATTTCAAGTTTCATTGTAATGAACAATAAGAGAAGCCCCTTCATCCAGTGAACAGACAACATTCCAATACGTTACGATTAACCAATTTTACCGTATAATTGCAATTTATTGTAACTGTGCTACTTTGGTATTGACAAGAGACTTCGCAGTACTTTTTTCCATTCAACGCAAATTTTCAAAAAAATATTCTTAAAGATTTCAATTCTTATCACAGTGATGAAATTGCAATTTTCTCTAGCTCTCAAATGACCATCAGACAGTCGGATTGCGATCCTATGATACATCAACTGGGTCTTGCATATAGAACTACGAAGTTCTGATTTTTACTTAATTCACTGGTGCTAGTTTTCCCAGAAAAATGGAAACGATAGTTTGTCTTGACTCTGTGTTCATGCACTGTGTCAAATATTTATTTGACTGTGCCTTGTGCCAGGAGTAAATGTGCAAATATAATCAGATAATCTCGTCCTCCAATTTTTGAATCTCGGTGGAAGTGGAATAATCCTTATAGTAACAAGCATTGATTGACTGTTAAATTTTTACCTAAAAAAAGTACGAAAAAAGAAAAACTGATTTGGAAGCCCTTTTTGTTCCTA
Source organism: Bemisia tabaci (assembly GCF_918797505.1). Lineage (NCBI taxonomy): Eukaryota > Metazoa > Arthropoda > Insecta > Hemiptera > Aleyrodidae > Bemisia > Bemisia tabaci. The sequence continues at coordinate 34,387,200 of NC_092799.1, forward strand.
TTAAGTGAAATTTACATCAAGAAAAAAAAATTGGCATCAAAATACCAAAAATCACAATACTTAAGTGTATAAGGAGATGCTAAACATGAAGTAGGTACAAACTGCAAAATATACCTTATGCTGTGTACAAAACTACAAATTTAGGTAAAATTTACAAGAATGAAATGATAAGGCACTTGGGAAAACACATGGTAGCATTTTTACGCAAAATGGAATAAGAAGGTGCTTCTTAACTTAAATATATAGTTTTTCTGTTATATTTTTTTAAAGGTGAACAAATCAACATCATTCCTTGAAGTTTTCTCAGAATTCGTTCCGCAGAGATGAAAATTCTCGGAAATTTTCGAGATTTGCCATTTAACAGCTCTCCACTTAAAGAATGAAGTATGGCAGGAAGTTTGCAAAGTCGCAAACCGAGATCTACATACGGTTTGGGAGTTTCTCTGTTGACATGGCATCATAAAAGGTTCGTCCACTCTACACATCGGAGTCTTCCTGACTTCGTAATCACGAATTACAAGTAGGATTTGAGAAGCATCACGAGTGAAGCAGCTAGGAGATCTAATATTTGGAGACTCTTTGCTTTTCATCACTTTGTAAACTTCGTCGTTAGCTTTGAAATCATTCCGCTGCTGCTTACGCTCACTTCCCTTTCGCGCCATGGAACAGAAATCATTTCTGCGCTTTCAAATTTACCGCTGTGACAGTGACACCTGATTGGCTGTCTGTTGAGCGGGAAAAATGGCATGAGATTTTGAGGTTAGGCAGTTGTTGTGTTTTGTTCGTTTGTTTTGCGCTGTGACCGGAGATTTTGGTTTCCTTGAACTGTCGTATCATTTCCTGTCTTTTTTGCCTTGTTAACTTTATTCCAACTATGGTTTTCATTTCAAATTCTCAGCAATTGATCTACTGAATTCATTACCACTTAGCACCATGCATTCTTCATTGACCCGACCTGCGAAATAAGTGGATCGTCAAACAGGTACCAATGCTCGATTATTGTTTTTTAAAAGATATTTGCGAATATAGCGTAACCATGGATCGCAATCATTCTTGCTATGCTTCTAAACATTTTGTCACCATATTTAAGTGCATACTTCAATGAATACTGTTTGATGCAACAGTTTGATAACAGAAATTACTTGAGGATGAAGAGTATCGTCAGAGTTTTTGTCAGGTGAGTGGGCAGTTGTTTGATTTTAATGGTCACAAACAGTGGACTATTCTACATACTGGCGCTGCTTTTAGCTATTCCTTGACTGGTATTCAACAGTAGCAGCACAAACGCATACTAACTGAAAGTTTACAACTGCCATTCTAACTGACATTAGCTCCACACTGTTTCCAATTTTCTTGATAACAAAGAGGATGGATCCTGATACGGATGGAATTATGTTTCAGTTTGAATTGGGTCATTTTAGGAAATCATAACTTCATGATAGCCTGCCTTACGCACGGTGATTGATGTGGTGAAAAGGTGAAGTGATAAAACTGGCGTGCTCTACAGAGTGTCCCAGGATTAAGTAAGAATATTGAAGGAATCAATTCTTTGGGTCAATAAAAGGCGTTTTTGCGGTATACTTTATTTTCCAAGGATGCTTTCCCTGTCGGCCCCACTATCCCCCAGCTATTCCTATTAGTCCCTATCATCTCGAAAATGACGAGTCACAGAGAAAAAACGCAAGATACATTTTCCCAATATTTTTCAACGCTAAATCTAGTGGTGCCGTCAAAAATAAATTTTTGTTGCTAATAACATTAATTATAGTTAGAAATTCGATACGAGTTCAGGTAAAAAATAAAAGAGCGCAAAAAATTTTGGTTATCAATATTTATTAAAATGGTTATAAACATTGTACCAGTGTTAAAAAGACGTCTTTTTTTTTGGAATAAAAAGTTATACCACTAAAACGTCTTTTTTTGACCAATGAATTGACTCCTTCAATATTTGTACTTAATTCTTGGACATCCTGAATATCGCATCGCTTTAAAAAATCATGGCAGTTCTCAATAAGATGATAGCACCTGCTTATAAGTCTAAAGAGTCATTCTCAACCTTTACAAGTAATAGCATAATTTTTAGAAATGAATGCAGGATTTGTCTGTGAAAAAAATGTTGCAATCAATTCAGTAATTGTCCTCTGTATTATATGAGACCCTGTTTTGTAGGAAATCCAGGAGTTGATAATACTCCCGACTATGCTTGCGCTGAAATTGTGAAAAGCCCTCTGTTTTTTTTTTCTTTAGCGACGTTCGGCTTAGAAGTAATAAAATAGGCGTTGATTAAGCCCTTCTTACTATCATCTTAAAATTTTCTTCCCATTGTTCAATGAAAAAACCTGATTACCAAAAAAAAAAAGTAGGAAAAGGAAAAAAAAGGTCATCACTTCTGATGGTAACACTTTTTTGGCTTGCGCCAAATCGTGGAAAGCCAGGAACTCTCTTGACCCCTAGAAAATCCTGTTTTCATTTCTTCAAATTTTGAATTTTTTTTTTTTTTTTTTTTTGTGAAGATCAAAACTTTAGATTAATTGCGCAAGGGCTTTTGTTCTTTTCAACTTATTAGTCAAAGTCTACCTAGATTTTGACTTACTTAATTGATGCTATTTAACATGCTAGTTTGACCAAATCAAGAATTGGGGACAAATCATCTTAGCCTGTGTGCCACATAACTTATATCAGGTATTTAAGTAGACAAGGAACGGACTGTCATTCCTTCAAGAATCAGAAATAAACTGAGGCAATAGAAATAAAATCTTAGAGAGAAGAGCAGAAACAAATGTACCTAAATTGCATGATTGTGATATTATATTATCAGTGGAAGAAGGATTTTTGCCAGAAAAAATTGCCCATAAAATTTCTAAATGCTGGATGGCCAGGACAAAAAAATGTAATTAATTTTTTTTGCAGACATCCTGAATCTAAAAAAGAACCCTGCAGAGAACAGGGGGTTCAGTGGCTCCCAGTATATTTTGATGAAACTTCAATAGATTGACTTAAAGTTCATCATTAGCACAAAGCCAAAAAATTAACTCATTCTAATGAGTAGAGGCCGAGATATGCGCTATTGAACTCAGACTATTTTCTGCGCGGTGGAGGTAAATTTGTGTTCCTAGCCGCCTTTCCTTGCCTGCTAAGAACACAGTCAGGAAACCCTTTCCCTCATTCCTCCAGGTAACTACAATCTCAAATTGTCATTACTCACTCCTTCCATATGTACGCTCTCGCCAACTTGGGCTGTGTGATATGCTGGAGTCCAAAATGACAAAGAGTTGCATAAACCCTGAAACAGAATTGGCAGATGCGGGGAGAAGAAGGGAGTATGGCCTTCACACTGGCCGAGTTTAGTGAGCGTGCGAGGTCTGATCGAGAACACCTAATAACCAGAGGAGAGAGAGCGTGTAATTCTTTCGCTATGCTTTGACATGATAGAAAATAGTCTGGGTCCAATTGCGAATATCTTGGCTTCTACTCGGTAGAATGGGTTAATTTTTTGGCTTTGTGCCAATGATGAACTTTATGTCAATCTATTAAAGTTTCATCAAAATCTACCGGAAGCCACTGAGCCCTCTGTGCTATATGAGGTTTTTTCTCTGACCATATTTCTGATGGTGAAGTCCTCACCCTCCCCAATCTCAATGCCCACTCATGGAAAATTCTTGCTCTAGATGCAGAGTGCATCACAGCCAGCTCTATTTTAGAAGAGCCTCTCACTATGTACTCAAGTAACTTTAAAAGCTTAAAATAATCAAGAAAAATTGATCCTGAGTTTCAATGAAGCAACTTGTTATCGGGCTTATCTGTCATCATCATTTGCTCATTTTGTTTTGTTTTTTGTTGGTTGCCGTAATCAAATAAACTCTCAAATCCTCATTTATCAAGTTTTCATTCTATCTAAACAGGAAAATTCATGTAAACGTTAGAGTTCACCAATCTGACCATTTACTGATCCTTACTTTTTGCTTTGCAGATAATCAACATGTGCTGTGATACTCAGAAAAACCTCCGATATCAGAAACTAAGATCGCAGTTGAACGATCTTGGCTATCTTCAACCTCTAAGCAAAGATTCGTTGCTGTTAGTGGAGCATCTACTAGCTGACTACCTTCACACATCACAAAAATTAAAGTACTACAAGGAAACTGCCCATAACAGTATTCAGGTAAGTGGTTCGCCTCGAACTGCTGAGGTTGCTCCCCATTCTTTTTTCGCCTAGTTTTTTCCATGATTCAGCTCTTATCAGCAGCCAAAAATAGTGCCTCTTTTTTCTCTTCTTGTGGTAATTATCTGTTTATTTTGAGATGAACTTAAAATTCTTTCTACCCAAGTCCGCATCAAGCTCCTGAATAGGTCACAAGAACCATAATTGAGTCCTTGTAGCAGCTTGTGAGAGGAATTCACTTTTCTGGGACCCCATTTTCATCTTATCTTCTTCAGCATGTCTGGTTCTCTGGTTTGTTTTCATATAAAATTCTTTACAAGTCAGCTGTTTTTTAACCTAGCACTGTAAGCTATAACCTCTTTAAAATCTGCAAAATTGTGCTTATGTTAATTCTGTTTACCACTGAAATTTTATTGAAAAGGGATGTCAAGGTTTAGAAAAAGAATTAATTCAATTATATGTTACTGGTTTTTTTGGTACCTGACAGTATTTTTTTAAATTTTCCTCCCAGAAATCAAATTCAAAAGTTTCCATCTGTCAGCACTGATTAGAAGTAAGTGCCAACTTCAGCTGCATTAGAAGTAGAACAGTTAAGTCTTAAAATAGTGAATTATTGAAAGTTCAGATGGGAGCAAGTATCAAAATTGAGAACCAATCAAATTACATGTTAATCCTAATTTCAGTTCGGTGGCTGCTTGTTGAAAAACTAAGGCTAAGGGGCTTTAACAAGGGTGTGCTAAGCTCTTAAGAAAAAGAAGAAGTGGATTGTGTAGCCCTTAAGATTCATTCGCTAAATGATAAAATTGTGCAATAACTTATATTTTCTGTAAAATGGGGGCTGTGTCTTCTTGATTGAAGGCAATTTCTAATTTTCATTTGTACTTAGATGCAAAGTTAAAAAAAAAAAAAAAAATAAAACAAAAAAAAACAAGTTTTTTTGGTGTTTTCTCCACTACTAACTACCAAGTGCGCACCAAATCCTATGGTAGAATAACCGCTTTGGTTTCTTAAATCTCTGCTCAACTGACTACCATTTAACAAAATTTCCTATAATACAATTGACATTACTGCAATCTGAAAGCTCATTTCGAAATTGCTCTTCTCACTCTATGACTCACACATTCCAAAACTTTGCCTAGGTACAATGGTTACTTTCTCATTGGAATCGTTTTTGTTTTGTTCTCTATGTGGTAACCCTGTGCAAGCATGGTTTTTGCTTTTTTAAGTCGTTGAAATTTTGGATTTTTTTATTTTTCAGCTGAAAATTAATGACATGTATTAGAAAAAGTTTTAGTCAATTTTAATCCCCTACCAGGCCTGTATTTATTTTTGATTTGAGCTTTTAATATGTATCATTGGAATTAAAAGAAAATTTTAACTCCCCATTATCAGGGTATTTATTTTTGAATTGGTGTGTTGCAATATTTTTTTTTTCTTGACAATAAACCCGAACAGCTTTATTGAGGGAACGTACAATGTAAGAAGAATACAAGCTCTTAGATATGTTGAAGATCAGAGATAGGGTGTGTGGTCATGGGTGCACCAGGAGTTGTAATGGTTGATTAAATAAGAATTATCTCAATCTGTATCCTATCTAGTCATTGTGTCTTTTTTGTTTCAGGCATGTCGTAATTTAGAAATAAGTGTTGAACCCTACAAAAGTGACAACGCAAAACTCGTTACACAGTTGAACTGCTTACATAATCAAATTTTAGAGGAAAAAACTCATTTTGAAGAAAGAATCCATGGTGAGCAAACATTCTCAACCTTCAAATTTAATTGCTCTGTTTGTGTGATTGTTCTAAATCTAAAGTTTTTAAAATTCAAAACAAGGTTTTCTGAAAATTTTGGCAGTTAAGTGCAGTTAGGTAATACTGCACTAAATGTTGGCTCAAAGCATAAATTGTAATTCTAATGCCTACTGTATTCAAATTTTTGCTAAAGAGAAATGGGTAGAGTTGAAGAAATTGTCCAAAATTTTGTTATTTTATGACGAATAGTACTATGTAGGTATTGTAAAAAATATTGTCATCCAATTTCTTTTTAATTTTTTCTAGGTATCCAAGTTAAAACACCATCAAAATCAATTCTTTTATAATTTTTTTTTTTTTTTTTTTTTTTTTTTTTTTTTTTTTTTTTTTAAATTACTTCTCATACTACAATTTTAAAAATAAAAGTAAAGAAAAAGAAACGTCCAACAAGTTTCTGTGTGAAGAAGTATTATGGATGCTTCACCATTCCTGTCTGACGACTTTTGATGCTGAACACCAAGTAATCTACAAAATATGCAACATGAAAACTAAAATTTTTTGTAAAATTTTCGTAAAAATTTACTATAATTATGTGATGAAAACTTTTAAAAGTGGAAAATGAAGTTTTTAGGTAAAAAAGAACAAACAGTGCATTCAAACTTGGAAAGCTATTTTAAATGTTTTTTTAAGGAGATTCCTCTTTGAAATGAACAGGTCTTTTGACTTTTTTTTAGCAACCAGAGTCACTAGTAGGTTTAACTCTATTGAATTCCTAATCCATGGAAATCAAGGTATTTTTGTTACTGGTATTTGCTGTGAGAGTAAACCAAAGAGAAAACGGTTAGTGTCAAAGGAAATAAATTATCCCTGAACCCTCGCTCTTGCCCCCTCCTCAAGCATGCCTTGAGTGTGAAGTGGGGTCTTTACGGCAAGCTCATAACATGTATATTAACCCAACTGCACACGGCTTCCTGGCAGTGAGCACAAGAGGGTGCTTTCTTATCACCTCAAAGTTATGAAATACAAATATTGCTTCAAAGCATGCGATCTCCAACTTCCAACCCTCACACCCTCTCTCTCTTTCCCCTCCCTCCCACTAGTGTTCCTAGTTTGTGGCAAAACTTTTCACCGTGCAGTTTACTCGGTCAGCCTGTCTGCATAATTCTCACTTAATTGGCCTGTGTTTATTCCTCACCTGCCCATCCCTTGCCCCCCCCCCCCCCATTATTTATTTCCCAGTTAATACAGCTTTTCTTGATTATCTACCTTTTTAATTTGTGGAGGGAGTCAAAAATACTGCGGCAGTATTGTAGGCAGGCTTTAATGGTCTTCTCTTAAATTCTCTGTCTTTCAATTGCACATTTTAGTGTCCAGGTTGGTATTAGAGGAGTTAAAGTGATTTCTCGCCTTATATTGTTCTGTATTTTTGGAGTAATTTAAGCAACTTAACACTCCTGTTAACACTGAAACCTCTGAGAGTTCAAATCATCTGGAAAGAAGTAAGATATCCCAATCCCACTGAAGTTCAAACATTGAATGATTTCAGTACTATTTTTTACTTTTTAATTTTGATCTCCTATAACTTAAATACCTAAAATAGCGCCTTATAATTTAAACAAAACAGACCAAAAAGTGATCTTATGCATGTTTTAAGATTTCAATAAAAATTTAATACTATTGATTTTGTCTACTAGAATTCATTCCTTTTAAATCATTTTGCAGCATTTTGGTTTTAAGAAAATCTTTTGGTTTTTAGAAATTATAAATAAAGCAAATTTTGTCAGAAAGATTTCATGGCGATTCTTACTGTCTCTTCTAAATTGTGTTTTGCCATTCAATCCTAAAAATTCTGATACTTCTTCAAGACAATTAATATTTTCCTTCCCTTTGCCATGTTAAGTGTTCAAGAAATTTCATCAATAGAATCTGACGTTAAAATGTGCTTTGGATTTTCTCTAAACTGAGATTATCACCCATGTCAGTACTTTTTTTTTTTTAAGCTCCAAATATTTGGTTTTTTTTATCTATGTACCGAAAAATATGTGCTCTAGACAAAACTTTATAATTCCAAAATTTATGAATCTCGACACCCCCCCCCCCTCACTCATCTTGAATTGATTTCATCTTCCCCCAGTTTTGAAAATCTGCTGCAAGCCAACTATCATTTGTTATTTTTATCAAAATCAAATCAGTGGCATTATAGAATTTAAACGATTTCCAAATTATTTATTGAAATGTGAGTTGATGACTCTCATCGATTTAAATATGTCACTTTTTTACACGAGGGAAAAAAGGTGTGAACAATTTTCTCTCCTGGCGGTTCTCTCTTTACATGAAAATCCACACATATAATTGAAAATAAAGGAAACGTATAGCTTGATTACAAATTGCTGTGTGACCTTTTTTGGAAATTCTCTCCATTCTCATTTTCATAATTATAATTTACCCATCCTAGTTTATTTTCTCTTCTTATCTTAAAGGTGGTCATTAAATTTGAGGAATCAATTGGTTCTTGGTGTTGGTTTGAGGTTTTTTTTCACCTTAATTATTTATATAATATGTTACCTTTCTGTTCAATTCTTGTAATATTCTCTTCCTCTCCACAGGTTTGAAGTTACAAGTGAAAAAAGTAGAAGCTGAAAGATCTGACCTTGAGGACCTAGTGAGTTTGCAAACAAATCGTATTCAGGTGCTGGAACATGAATCTCAACTGAAAAATGAGAGATTACTGCAGCTTCAAGGCCTTGATTTAAAACCTATCATCACTACTGCTGGTATGCTCAGTTATTGATCTCTCCACGTTTTTTTATAGCTTGAATTCAAGTCAGTCTTACTGAATGTGAAGGAAAAGAGGATTTTAAAGCCAAAGGAAAAAGGAAAAAAAAGTATTCCCTAAACAGCGAAGAAAATTCGCGTAGATTTTTCAAATAAATTCTAGGATCAGTTTTCCAATGAAGTAAAGCATGACAGAAAGTTAAAATTGTTTTAAAAGAAGGTATGTGGCTCCCTTAAAAAAAACAAATTGTGAAAGCTTTGTTTAAAGGTTAGGAAAAGTCAGAAGAAGCCAGAAAATTTGAAAATGAAGAACTTCTGAAAATCCTGACCTTAGTGACCTGAAGATAGCCTGATAAGAATTTAAAAACGTGATCAAGAAATGAAGAAATTGGTATTTGGAGTGAAGCCGAGTGCTAGAAATAATGTAAAATTTTCTTTAAAAAACTTACATTTTATTAACAAACTAAGCTTTTCAAAACAAACGCTTCATCGTCAGGGTCACAAAATCGATATCACAAAGGCCATAATTTAATTTCAAACAAGGTAACAGATTTCATTGATGGTAACATAATTAATAATAAAAACATGTTTTGATTATTAAGAGTGTTTTGATCTAATAGCTTGTTATCAATTGTTACCATCAATGAAATCTGTTACCTTGTTTGAAATTAAACTATGGACCTTGTGATATCGATTTTGTGACCCTGACGATGAAGCGTTTGCTTCGAAAAGCTTCGGTCTAAGTTTGTTAATAAAACGTAAGTTTTTTAAAGAAAATTTTACATTATTTCTAGCACTCGGCTACACTTCAAATACCAATATATTCAGTGCTACTACCTTTCAGACATTGTATTACAATGTTTGCTGATTTTGAAATGAAGAAAACTAAGTAACCTATCATGATTGTAAAATCACAGTTAAAACTCTCAAACAGGGTAAATTTGGGCCACCCTGTATTTTATAAGTTGGCTGTCCTCATCGTTACTCCTATGTAATTAATTGGCTGAATAATTTGTCCTATAGTTGGTAGTAAAAAGCGGTCAGCCCCTCTTGCAAAAAAGAAGAGTTTTACACGTTTGGAGATAGACCCTGGTGTTGAAAGCGTCAAGGATTGGCAAATATACTACTCAGAAATCAACCGACTAAATGAGGATCCAGTAGTAGTCGATCTTGTAATATTGACAGAGAAGCGTATCGAGAGCTTGCAGAAAACAATAAATGATGTTGAAGCAGAAAAACAGTACCTGGAAGAAGAATTAGAACTATGTGCCACAAAGGTTAGTACTACGCTACGTAGATATTTGGTGCAGAATGTTTCAAAGAAAGCAGCATTCAAAGAGGACTGCTAAGCATCATTGAGGAATCGGTTCCCATAATGCTAAAATGATGGTAATCCATTTTAACCAATTTTTAAATGCTATGCTCGGGCATTTTTGCTGAGCAATTTTTATTTTAATATAGTTTGGTTGGGTGTCATAGTGACTTTTTAGTCCGGTGGGTTTTTAGATCACAGAAATTTTAGCACAAAATATTTAATCTGACCCTAGCCATTCCTTAGTTTTAGCAGTTGGTTCTGTAATCTTTGAATTAGCTTTCAATTTTTTTCTCAATAAGTAACCCTTTACCCTTTTTCAGATCTCTGATCGAGATGTTGAGATTGACCGATTGCAGAAACTTTTAGGCAGTGGTCGCCCTGCTGAAGCTGTGAATCGTGAGTTTTACACAGAGGGCACTTTAGAGGGTGCTAGCGATATGAACCCAAACATGGACAACTGTAGCAATAGCACTGTAAATAGCAAGACTCTTTTCCTGCAGCAACGACTGGAAGGTTTATATCTCAAATTTGTTCATGTTGGAAATAATATCCCCTAGTTATATGTTTATACGTTTTCATGAGCGAATCATGCGAAAATCAATAATTATTTTTTTGATGTCACTAGTTACTCCTATGATGTAGTTGATCAGCTCTTTTTTTTCTTTCTCTCAAAATTTCACACATGCCATAAGTTTTTGCATAGGTAAATCGATTTTTTTACTTATAAATCAATACTAGGAAATATTTTGCTCCATTCTTCAGAAAGCTAAGGTAGTGCTGTAAATAATTTGGAGGATCAAATGTCAGTGGCAAACAGATTTTTAAACTAATTATCAAGTATCTCAGGGGTAGACCCTTTCACAAGTCAATCAAGTCTTGCCTGAGATTAAGCTAGGCAGTCCAAGGTGACTTAAACATCTGCTAGGACACAAATATTTTCCATTATTTTTGTTGGATCAATTGACATCTATCTGCTCCTCTACTCCCGGGTCCTTTTAGTGCCCATTTCTATCAGTCAAATCTAGATGTTTTAATTTGAATAGAATTGAGTAAATCTACAGGGTGTTCGTAAAGTCCCCTCCCCCCCCTCTAACTTTTGACCTAATTGAGGTAGAGATTTGAAACTTGGAGGGTGTTCCTAGATCAAAGGGAGCTACTTTTTGACCCCCCAAAATTTTGGGGGCCCCATTTTGGGGGTTACGGACCCTAACTTTTAATTTCAAATGAGAAGACCCCTTTGTGATACCTCGTTCGAAAGAGCATAAAAAAAGAAAATTTTTCGCGCAAACCGGAAGTCATTATCTCAAACCGTTTCAAAATGGCGGCCGGTCAAAGTTCCAAATGGCCGAAAATTGGCACCTCTGCTATTTGCACATGGATTTGCTTGAAACTCGGTATCTGGGGTATTTTGGCACTAGAAAAACGAATTTAACGTTAGATTTTCAAAAAAACCCTAATTTTTCAAAATGGCGACCCTTTAGGCTCAAAAAGGGCCGAAAATTTGACAAACTCGATTTTTTTGCAATGGATTCACCTTAAATTCGGTATCTGGGGTATTTTGACCGAGAATAACGAATTCAACGTTAGATTTTTAAACAAACCCTAATTTTTCAAAATGGCCGCCGATTAAAGTTCAAAATGGTCAACAATTGGCAACCTCGACTTTTTGCGATAGATTCGTCTCAAACTCGGTGTTTGAGGGTACTGGGTGGGAAACAAACGAATTCGACGTTATTTCACCGAGTTTCAGGCGAATATATCGGCAAAAAGTCGAGTTGCAATTGTTGACCATTTTGAACTTTAATCGGCGGCCATTTTGAAAAATTAGGGTTTGTTTAAAAATCTAACGTTGAATTCGTTATTCTCGGGTCAAAATACCCCCAGATACCGAATTTCAGGTGAATCCATTGGCAAAAAAATCGAGTTTGTCAAATTTTCGGCCTTTTTGAGCCTAAACGGGTCGCCATTTTGAAAAATTAGGGTTTTTTTGAAAATCTAACGTTAAATTCGTTTTTCTCGTGCCAAAATACCCCAGATACCGAGTTTCAAGCAAATCCATGTGCAAATAGCAGAGGTGCCAATTTTCGGCCATTTGAACTTTGACCGCCGCCATTTTGAAACGGTTTGAGATAATGACTTCCGGTTTGCGCGAAAAATTTTCTTTTTTTATGCTCTTTCGAACGAGGTATCACAAAGGGGGTCTTCTCATTTGAAAATTAAAAGTTAGGGTCCGTAACCCCCCCAAAATGGGGCCCCCAAAATTTTGGGGGGTCAAAAAGTAGCTCCCTTTGATCTAGGAACACCCTCCAAGTTTCAAATCTCTACCTCAATTAGGTCAAAAGTTAGAGGGGGGGGAGGGGACTTTACGAATACCCTGTATGTGAATACAACGTTCAAACAAGCCAATCTATTTTCTTCCTTTTTCCAGTTCAATCAGAACAGTTATGACCCACCAGGTTAGGAAAATCATCCAGAGACGAAGTATTTCTGCAACACACACTCTGAATCTGTAAAGAGCCAGTTTTCTAGGTGACCCCTTAGTTCAGGGACTTTAAACTCTGACAGAACCAAAATTGATGTTTCTGGTCCTGCAAACATTTTGTTGTGTTAAATTTTGTTACCTTATAATTTTACGCTGAGAGATACAATTTCTGGAATGAACGGCATATCTGGAAAAAGCTGTTATTTTTTCTCATCAATACTTAGTTTTTAGGGTCAAACTTGGGTATGATTTATTTCCTCACCTTTAAAAATACTATCATCTAATGCATGTTTCCACACATTCAAGAAGAAACCGATGAAAATTCAACAATTTGCCTTTGCTGTAAAGGCTGCAGCCCAACTTAAAATATCACAATATTTCTGTACTTCACAAGCACAGAGGTAACAATGTATGAAATCATTATTTTTAATTCCTCTCTCTCTCTCTCTCTCTCTCTCTCTCTCTCTCTCTCTCTCTCTCTCTCTCTCTCTCTCTCTCTCTCTCTCTCTCTCTCTCTATTTCTACTGATCAGATTTAAGTAGGTCTTTTTTTATACATTTATTAGTACAGATATCTTATAGAGCAATCTATTCTAATTTTTCTTTTTAATGGTTGTCTAACAGAAGCAATAGAAAAGCAACATGAAGCTATGTGCACTGCTGTGCGATTAGCTGACCACAATCGCCTCCTAGAAGCTCAGTTGAAGTGTGCAGTCGAGTCCAGATGTCACTGCAGTACTCCACCTGAAGACGGAACAAGTGAACGCTGTAAAACAGATGCCACTGAGGTAATTTTCTATAATTCCTGTAACATTCCCCAGGAGGTGGACAGGGTTTGCACTGTTCACTTAGTAAAATACAATTTTTAAAAAAGCTAAGATTTACAAAACAGTGTTATGAACAATTTAATTTGTGCCTTTTCATATTTGAGGTGTCAAACTCACTTAAACTATAGATTTGAGACTAATGGTAATGGTTCATGCCAAGGATCAAGTTTTCTGAAAAACATACTTTATCTCTTCAAATTGATATTCATCAATGGCCATTTATTCATATTTAAGAGTTAAAAACACTTTGATTTGTAGGGTGATGAGTTCTTGAAAAATCAGAAAAAACCTGGGCAAGTCAGAGTATTTTGTCCAACCCTGAAAATTAATAATTGCAGTGAAACTTTGAAAAAAAATTTCCAGCTAAAGAATTGAATTTTTTCAATTTCAAGAAACTTGGTTCTTAAACTTTTTGGTGAAAAGAATTTTTATGAGAAATCCTGCACAGAAAACCATTGAAAAGTCAGCTTGGAAGTTAAGAAAACTTATCATCCTGAATTAGTCAATTACCAGTAACGTTCGGAGGGAAAATAATATGTATGTGCAATTTTCTTTGCACATTCAACACACATGTCCTATTACCTTTTTGCCTACAAGACAGACGGAGAAGAAAAGCTTCAAATTGGAAAGAAAGACACTCTAGCATAAGTGCAAGTATATGTTTGCAAGGAAATTGTCAATGTAATGAAACTCAGTGTGGTTTATACATTTCAACAACAAGATAAGTGTGCTCAGGGCCTGCAGAGGACTTATCTCAGTAGTTTGTAGAGGTATTCATTTAACAGCATCAATCAGAATCATAAGCTGGTAAATTTTGAATTTTATGTGTAATGATTTTTTTGGGTCAAGAGATGAATTTCAAATCCATATATCACCTCTTGATAATTGATAGTAATTTGTAGAGAAATTTCCAATTTTATCCAGAGATTCTTCACCCCAAGTTGCAAGAGAATTAGAGTGTTATTCCTGATAAATTAATTCATTGTTGATATCACTAAAGTAAAGTTTTTACTTTAACTAACAAATAAACCAAGCTAATTTTGTTACCAACTGAGTAAATACGCACTTTCATCTTGAACTGCTAATCAATAATTTATTTTCTCCCTTCAATTTGAAAGAAGACGGAGCATGTGCAGCAAAACTTTTTACAATGCATGACTGAATTGAATCGGCGAGTCGATGAATTGATGGCTGATAATGACAGTTTAAGGAAATGTGCAGAAAAAGGTGCAGAGGAGAGGAAAAAACTGACCAACAAAGTGAATGAACTGACAGCTATTGGTAAGTCTTGTTTCAGTATCATTCACTTATTGTTTTAAATTGATAATGAAGTTAAATTTCATTACAATTGGGCATGTTGGAAGGAATTTAATATAGTGAGATATGGGTCAGTACCGATCAAAATTGATTGGTCCTTCCTCATCCTAATTTTCCAAGGCATCAGTAGCATGCAATCATCAAGGAAGGAAAGAAAACAAAGAAAAAAAATAAACGATTGAAAAAAAGTTCAAGTGAAACAAAGGATATTGTTAATTTGAAGTAACTATGTCTTAACCAGCATCAGCTGTTTTGGCGTTCTTTACAATGTTAGAAATAAGGGTCTAGCATTAACTAATCTCAAGGTCCAGACTGAATTTGCATATTTAAGTTAGAAATAAGTGTTTTGAAAACATTCTATGTTTGTCCTAAAACATCCATTGAATTTTTTTTTTTTTTTTTTTTTTTTTTTTTGGAAACATAATAATTATTAAGTACCAATAGCAGGAGAATATTTATGACTGAAGTCGAAAAATTGGTGCCATTATTAGTTGACTTCCTTGGAAAAACCTCTAACAAAATAAGCGCACATGTTCTGAAACTCAACAAAGGATTTTGGGTGAAAATCCTGTTTATATTGTTTTGGAACCGAAAATTTGCTCTGACATAAGTTGTCGTTTGAAGTGGCACTGATGTACACAGGATTCTCTGACATTGTTCCTATGGACATAAAAATGGGACTGGACTAAAATTACGGTATGAACGGACTTTCAATGTCAATGTGTTCCAATTCAGTGGGTTTTTAACGTACTCTATCTTCCCTTATTAAAAGTGACTTCAATGGAGTTTAAATATCCCTTTCTCAGAAAAAATGATTTTTTAAGTTAAAAAAAATACATCTGCTATGTGTCATCACCAATTTAATACCAATTCTCTTTGAAATTAGAAAATGTAATCTTTTGATTTTGTTTCAGAAAATAAACTTCAGCAAGAAATCACCAAACTATCTAGAGTTAATGCAGCTCAAAAGGCAAAGATAGTTGATTTTGAAGAACGCAAGGCAGCTTTCTGTCGTAGTTGTCGGAAAACCTCCACTGAGGATCTGCCAAAATGCTCCTCAGGCAAGTAATTTTAGGTTTAATGTTCATTGGAAGTTGAAACTCGATTTTACGACGTCTGCCAGGTTTAAAATTTGATTTCCTCCGTTACCAGTTCATTTTGTGTCAAGGTGCAATGTTTTTTGGCTTTTAAAAAAGAGAATTAAGTACCTAATGAAGTGACATTTATAGAGCTCAAATGTTTTTAAACAGCATCGCCCTTTCACAACTTGATTCATCTCTTACTCCAACTCATTTACTATTATCACACATACCAAAATAAATTCTGAAATTGTGGACCTTTACATGAGAGCGTATTTAAACGTTCTTATAATTGGGCAAAGTTGCTCTCCTTGCCCAAGAAGAAGCAGTCAGGAAGAATATTTGAAGGAAAACTCGACCATACTAGAATGGGTGGAATAGAGAAGAGTGGACCTTCTCAATTATTTGAGGCTGACAATTGAGATCACATAAAGCATCTCAATGCTCTGTTCAGACACAAGTCACATCAACAGGACAACTGAGGTTTCCGATACATTCTGACCAGTTCATGCAACTTCCCCTATTTGAAATTCTTATTGTATATTCTATCGTTCCTTTTAAGGATTCTAAGTACTATGCAAGCTTTTTTAAGGAAGTCTGAGCTAGACTTACAGGGTTCAACAAGGAAAAGAGGGAAGCTCAGGCTAATGCAAGCCTCCCTCCTAGGAAAAATTATATTTTCCTCTACAAATCATTTTTTCCAGCAATTTTTTTAATTTTTTGCCATCAGGTTAATTTTTGGTAAAATGAAGGGGTGGGCTGTCAAGCCAGACTTACATAATTTAAAAGAAAGGGGGGTCAAAACTTTGGTAAAAGTCATTTACGTAATACTTGGAACGGCCCTTTAGCTCTCCTTTTTACTTATTTCCTCAGGTATTTGTAGAAGAAATAAGAATGAAGAGTACAGAAAGCACAGATCTCAAGTTGGAAACAGCAAGTCTTGTGACTCTCAATACTTGTCATCGTGTAATTCCAACCCTTGCAGCACCAAACCTTGCAGTAGCATATTGAGCACAGATAGAAGAGAGAGCAAAGCAAGCGATTACATTTGTCAAAGTATTCCTGAAAAGCCGCGGTTTGCGGCCCATAACTCACCCTGCGCCAACCTAAAAAAGAGTCCTGATCCCAATCCTTGCACGCAAAGTAGTCAGTCTTTTGGTCTCAAAAACTCAAAGGTTCTGAATCATTTCCGAGGAGTAAGTAGATATGTGTATCCCGAAGAAAAGCAGCCAGAAACCGATAAAGATAACAAAGAAAATGATAGGAAAGTAATCACAGGTCCCTCAACTTCCAATGCAAATAATCTCGAACCAAGCACTGTTAAGACGGAAGTTTTTTCTCACAACTCAAGTTATGATTCAGCTGCCAGTGCCAGGGATAACAATCAGTCACTTCCTTGTATTTCCCCCGGCACCTGTTTGCGTTCTGGTACTACATTAACAGCCGTGTCCTACCCGGATAGTAGAGTCCCAATGGCTGCGTCTGTTTCCACTTGTGTGTATACTAGCAAAAAGCCTTGCCCCCCTGAAAGTACCCTACCCTGCTCTAATGAATGTCCAAGCATGGATAGACTTTGCACTCAGATTGGAACAGTGGACAAATCTTGCCCCACCATTGAAAAAGTTATAAAATCCGTGGCAAATGGAACTTTTAAAAAATCACCTAGTCCTGAAAGTGAAAGCATGAAACGCTCAGTTAGTGTAGTGCTTGATTTTACTGAAACAGCTTGTGAAAATTTAAATTCACAAACCGAAAATTCTCATTGTCCTAAGGAGAAAGGCCGCAGATGCAACTTACCTCCACCACCACCATGTGTTCCAGATGATGAAATACTGAAAACTACAGCTGAGCAGGAGGATCAGAAACCTGTCCTTAGCTCAGCTAGTTACACTTTGGAGACAGACATGAAAGGTTTTCACTCTGGTTGTAACGCATCTTTAGAATCTCACTGTGCAAATAAGACAACTTCCCCAGTCAGTTCCAAACAAGCTACCGAGCCTTGCCCCTCCTCCCAAGCCACCAGAGCCAAATCTGCTCGACAAGATAGCAAATGCACTCATAATTCCTCCATTCACTTAGCTCCTCCACCGTGTAATAATGCAGCATTGATCGGACAGAAATGTCCACATGTTGATGAAAATCAAAAAGCAGAATCCTTTATTCGGACCGAACCTCAGAAAGAAAGCATAACAAATTCTGCCAGCTATACAGTTCAAGGATGCCCAAAACCTTCAACAACTTCTCCATGCACCCCAAAATGTTGTGAACAGGCAAAAACTCCAACACACTGCCAAAATAACAGACGGGAGAACTGCTCTAAAAGAAACCTGTCGCGTATCGGAACGAAGGCCCAAAGCAGTGATAGTATCGTGCGGCAAACCTGCACCAAGTGCTATCACTCGGATAGGAAGTCGACTTGTAAATGTAGCACAAATAAATTTCAGAATGAAAGTCAGCTAAATGTAGGTTGCTCCAACAACAGTGAAATTGTGAGATCTTGCAATGGTGCACACCAAGCAAGAGCGTCAAGTCAAAGATCTCAACAGTTGGATGATTGTGCGCCAAAGCAGCGTGAAAAAGGAGGATATTGTGGCCCAAATGATAGATTCGGCCCAAGGTATAGTTCCTTTGAAAAAACAATGCCAAAAACGTCCTCTTGTCTTCGCAGTTCTCAAAATAATTGCAAACAGAATATGCCACATGGGAATCCAAAAAGCGAAGATTTACCAAAGTCTAGTCATTCAAATGGGCATTCTGGATGTAAAACTCATCGCCAGGACCAGCACAGGTCAGGTACCAAGTCTGTCGAGTGTAGGAGAAAAATAAGTTTCCTTAATCATGATGATTCTTTCTACAAACCTCCAAGTAGTGGCCTGAAGAATGGACCGACTCGTCACATACATAAATTCCGTGTTCTTATGCCCTCAAATGCGCCTTTCAAGAAGTCAAATTCTGTTGGATCAGTTTTGTCAACCGATGGAAAGCAGCGTATGTTCCATTACAAAAATCCCTGATTTTGTCTGGCAAGGCATTGAAAATTTCTCTTTTTTCTGCTGTTCTTGTTTATTAGTTGAATTTTTTCACTCTTTTCTTTTCCCTCACTCCAAGTGTAATCACTCCTCACATGATTTTTAAGTTGTTCTAAACTTGGAGTATATTCATACTTAAATAATAGTGAATGGGTCTGCCGCGTCCTAGATTTACAGCCAAGTAAATAGACTTTTACTTTGTAAAATCCTAGAAAAATCCGAATAGGCACTACAAAAAAGTCTAAAATCCACATTTTAGCGTAGCTTGCAACTTGCTCATCCAAATAACTGATGTTCTTCGGCAATTTTTCAGTCGCCAGCGACCAGATTTATCCCAAAAGAGACGTAAGAAAACCTAACCTAATTAAACAGAAAATCTGCAAACTTATTCTCTCATGTGGTTTCTATTGTTTTTAAGCTGTTTGTTTTACAAAAACAAAATACATAAATCAACTAAAATCATAAGGAAGGGAAGTTCGTAACAGTGTGGGAGATTGTTTGTTTATTTAGGTCAGGTTCTTTTGCATCTCTTCTTGGGCAAACCTGTCTGCTGGTTGTTGAGGGAAGCTACCAGCGGACTAGAGAAATTTGCAGAAGCATATCATAAACTCTGCAGATTGTGCAGTTAGGGGTGAATTACAATAATTCCCATCGGACAATTGTGAGATTTTACCTCTGAGAAGTCTATGCTCCCGCTTATATTTCGTGTATGCAGGAGACCCACTTATCAGTTCAAATTGTGTCTTTCTTTTTATTAATTTTTTTTTACTGAAAACTCATCATCAAAGGAAATACCCATTTATAGTTATTTGTGGAGTAAATTCGTCCAAGGTTTGTAGTCTTTTTCTAAAGGAGAAGGCAAGTTCACAGATTTCGTTTTCAGATTAATGAAAACAGAGAAATAAAAGCCTCACATTAAATTTCCCATCAAAACTCTTGTTCCGTAATTTTATATTTTCAATCAAGTATTTTTTCTCACTGTTAGAATAACTGGACATCCCATTTTTTGTGAAAGTTAAAAAGTCTCTGCTATTTTCATGCCAATACTAGGTTTTCTTTATCATTCCAATGGTTTTTCTTCAGTATATAATACAAACTGTTTTTTTTTGGTTCCTACAGTTTCAAAACCTACAAAAACATCACCAGGAAAAACCTACAGAAAGAACGATAAAGTGCTCCACAAAGTAGGATCACGTGCACCAAAATCCTTGTACAATATGGCAGGAAATAGACGAAAATCTTGCGCGGACATGAATTCATTGGAGAGCAAAGAAGATTCCGAATCAGCAGATCAATTAGGCAATCTGCTTGCGTCTGAAGAGTATCGCACTGGCAATGGTGAATCCACTTCCTTGCATGATGAAGTCAAGGTGAGTCCAGGGGAAGAGATTTTTACAATTAATAGGTTGTCAGGAACTTGCAGGAGTAATTTAACTTGCCTTTTCAATATTTTGATGTAACTAAGTTGTAGCCCATACATCCTACAAGCTTTTAATTTTACCATGCCCCTTTTATAGTCAAGATAAAGGCCTTATCGCAGTGTGAATTTCTTCCCAAAGAGAGTCTCTTGGGAAAATGTTTGAAAACAGAGTATGAGAATGGCTATAATGAGAAGGTGAGCGCTAACAAGCATCAACCATCACACCCTCCATTGCTAAATCTTATTTTTTTAACTAGAAACAGTTGCAGCAAATTAATTTCTGCACGGTAAAGGTATATTTTTGCAATGAATTCCCCCCAAAAACATTGAATCATGTAGATCGTGCATCCTGCGTTACGGAAGGCGAGACAACTTCTAAAAATTCGCATGCCGATGAGTGGTGGCACCGACCCGCATTGATGAGTTCGTGTGTCCCAGTTGCGCACATCTGTGCATGCACAGTAGCGGCTCCAGTGAATTTCTGTCGGATTGTGAGACTTTTTACTTGGTTAATAATTAGTTCGGGAAAATGAAACAATGCTATTCGGGTGTAAAATTATGTGTTCTAAAACTTTTTTTCTTAGGAATTTCGTCTTAAAATGGACTCTAAATGAGATATTCGTGAAAAACCGAGTGCGGGAATGAATTTTCCATTGCCTCTCTGCAGTCTCCTCGAGTGCTTGGGACACACGCTCTCTCCCCTTCCCCGCCCGCCCATCATGGGGCTCCGAGAGACTTGCCTCGCTCCGCCTGTACTAAACCGAGCCGGACGCACGGTCTACATGATTCAATGTCTTTAATTCCCCCTCCCCCCCACCCCTGCTAATGTGTACTCTTTGATGATCAACCTAGCTTTAAATTATGTCACACTCACATAGGAGGAAGTGAAAAAAAGAGAAGACGATTATGTCTTTCTTCATTTTCCCATCAAATGTAGCTGAGAATATCTGCAATCTTGAATTTGAGAGCCAGATCAAATTTTTTTCAAAACGTTGCCACTCTACCAGTCGGTATCAGCTTTTCAAATGATAAAATCAAAAATTTATGTAATAATTAAAACTTTCAAGCCTCAACAAACTTTTTTAGTGATCATATCATGCCAGCATTGCTTTTTCTGATCATGGAATCGGTTCCAAGTGAAAGTAACCTATTTCTTTAGCACTCATTCGACCTGTGTGTGTTGTCATTTCTTTCAAATTCTGAAATCGTACAGAAAGTGGTCTTTTTCCTCTGTGTTTTGCCCCTTCCATATTTTATCGTAGATATGAACCTCAGGTCTAGTTGCAAGTATGTACAAAAAAAAACTATTCTGCGAAACATATCTTAGTATGTATCTAAAATTATATTGAGGAAGAAATAGTTGCCAATGTACATTAAATGAGAGCAAGAAAGATAGGTTGCCTGCAGAAGGAACCATCTCTTTGAAGTCACTTTGATTGCAAGTAACAGTAGCATCAATGTATTTAATTATCTCTGGGAGGAAAGGTTCCTATGGCAATTGAGACTTGCGGAGTACTCTAGTGCGCTGAGTTGGCAGCCTAAAAATATGTCTCTTTTATTGTATTTGATGTTTAAACGCCAGTATTGGTTATGCCTTCTGTTGAGTTCTGTATCATTATGCTACATTATGCTAGAAGCAACCCTAGTTGGAAGAAAAATCTGAGAAGCGCCCATATTTTGTTGAAGATTTCAAAGTGCCGAGGAAGAAATATTTCATTGATTAAGTTGTCTTGTTTTTCTGTCTGCTGCACCATTTTATTTTTTGTCTTTGTTTTTATAGAAACTAATTGAAGAAGAGAGGAGAAAGTATGAAGAGCAAATAGAATTTGTACGACGGCAACAAGCAGAACATTGTGCTCGACTTCATCCTCCTCCTTACCTTATTTCTGATAAAATCAAAGAGGTAAGAGCTTCATCTGAAGATTCTTCAGAATCTTTTTTAAATGGATCAAGTCTATACAAGAATGTTTTTTAGGGTTCATCATTTTTAACTACGCCATTGGTTAGTTGATATATTTAATGGCACTACATTAAGCAAATTGACTGTTTCAAATCCTTCATTTTACTGCGCTTTTCTAGTGTAACATAATTTAGCCTTACTACTATCTTACCCGCCGAGTATAACTCATATAAATGTGGAACCTCAGGATTGCTACTGTCAGTGAAAACCACATTGACAAAAAAAAAAAAAAATAATAGTAAAAAAATAACTGGTAAAAATTAGGAAATATCCAGCTTTGTTTTCTTCTATAATCGTAGATTTTTTCCTCTTTTGATCCTATGTATTAACGTGAGTTTTTAGTGCGTTACTCGCCCACAGTAAGTCTAAAAAAACAGCTAAGTCAGCATCGCTACAATGTTGATGTAAGTTGTCCTAAAAGTGAATAGTACAGTGCTGAATCGATGGTCCAGGAACTGCTCATAACCCATCTTGTGATCTTCCAACTCCATACTTAAGTTTTTAATCTCACATCAAAAAAGTGTTGAAAAAACCAAAAATGGACCGAATTCAACTGAAATGTACCAAGTCGCATTTTGGAGAAAAAAGTTTTGAATTCAATTGTTCATACATTTGAACCATATCTGAGGCTCGGACGCCGATGCTCACGCGGCTTTGCTCATTGTCGCCGAGCCGGGTTGTCTTATCTGGCGTCTGAGTCTGAGCCTCAGGTATGGGTGCTGGGGAAGCGGAGAGCGGCCGGAGTGGACTGGAAGAGAAGGGTACAAGAGGCGCCGCACAATGGTCCGGTCAGTGAAACCTCAATTTACGCACATAAAACAGGGAATATCTCGAAAACCGCTTGTCGGATCTCTTTCGGCCCATGAGAACTTTTGATCAGAATGACCAGCTGAGCAGCATATCCAAGTTTCATTAGATCGTAGAGAGAGCCATTTCCCATAAGGTCTGTGGCGGGTTCTTATTTAAGACTCATTTGTTGCTTTAATGACAAACCCCCTCTGAGCAAAGCACAATAGCCTTGTAAAGCGAACAAAAAAACTGTTCCATATGCTGAATTTTTCTCCTCCAAAAATAATCTATAATTGTGTTACAATATTTGATTCATTGCTTATTTGCTTTTGCTTTATTGATCCCTTAAATTGATAATTGAATTTTTCCCTTTTTTCTGCTCATTAATAAACAGACTATAAACCAGGCACCATCTGCAGTTCTAGAACTTTTACTAGCAGAAAAGAACTACTATCAGAAGGAGTACCACCGATTGCTGGACAAACAGCTGGCAAATGAAAAGGATGGTGTAAGTATTGAGAAATATTAAATTACATTGCATCAATCTAATTATAATCAAAGAACTTTTTTTTTTCTTCCTTTATGGGGAAAAGTCCTTTTCACTTGGCAAAAAGCTTTTCAGCTGAGCAGTTTTAGCCAAGTCAGGTTGAAAATCACATTTTTCTGCTATGAATGTGCGAAAACATGGATTTTAATCTGAGAATTTTAAACCATCTAGAAAGCAGATAAGGTACATTCAGGCAGATCAGGATTTAGGAACTGCAAACTTTAAACCGGCATTACTATGTTTAGTTTGACATTCTTTGATGTTTTACGCTGAAGTCTTTTTTAAAACAACTCACCAAGTGGCACCAATTTCTCTGTGGAAAAATTGAAGTGGATCAATATTGATAATATGGAAAATATGTCCGCTAAATAATATATCTTTTAATTCTCTGGCAATATGTATTTAAAAAAAGTTCAAAATAATTCAGTCTGAAAAATATGTTTGATTTTCCTGTGTGAGCAAGTTACAACATCATCGAAACAGACAAGTTTCATGAGTCATAATCACTTTAATCGTGTATCGTCCATTGTTTTAGGTCGGTGATGGTAATCAAGGTCCAACAAGTAAGAGCTCAGAGAAGATTATTGAGCAAATTCAAAGCGAGATTCAAAAGTCAACCAACGAAACTGTAAGATTTTCATGACCCAAGTCATCGAGCATGCAACTCACCTGCATCTGCACGTCCTCCGATTGGTCTTTCTAACTCTGTGGTGTTTTCTTGAATTGATTAGCAATCTTTAGTGCTCTTTGTCTTATAGTTTTTCTATTGTGTATAAACTTCCAAAAAGAAAAAAAGAATGTATAAACTGGTATCTATACAACCCTTGTCTCTTGTCATTTTCTAAGATGTAGTGATCTGTTCTTCTTAAACTTTCAGGAAGTTTGTATTTGTACGTTTTTTTTTTGGGGGGGGGGGGGGGGGGGGGGGGAGAACAAGTATTGATGTGGACCAGTGGAAACATAAGGTACAAAGGGTATCCCGGGATAAGCATGTCAAAATGCCCTTGTGAACGGATTTTTACTTTAACCATTTTAAGTCATCAAGGGTGTCCTAAAACTTAGGTTTTGGGGAATTTTAGCCCCCCAACCCCCTCCGCCCCCCCTCAGACCCCCCAAAACCGCTTTTTGGGGCTATTTTTGACTATGCTAACGTCTTTTCCTCATAACTTTCGTAATTTTCGTTAGAATTGAACCAAAATTTGTCAGAATCTACATCAATTAGCTTAGTTTTTGTAGAAAAAAATTCATTATCATCGGATAATATTTTAGCTTCTAAAGAAATTCGTAAAATGTTTTTAAAAAATCATTTTTTTCCTTTTTTCGCGCTTGGTGACGTATGGAAACGAGGACACAAACAAAAATTGCCTCTTTTCTTAAGTTATACATCCAATAAGATACAGAAAAAATTTCGTGTTGATCGGAGTGGTGCGCCATACTTAAAAACGCAATTTTCTAACCTCAAAACGGCCAAAATGCCACCATAGCCTCCTTTGATGACTAGGCGTGGAGAAATATGTAGAGAGAAACATCCGGTTTTATCGTCTCACCTCTTAAGTGATCCACTTAAGTACCTTGAGCCAAAATTTCGAGTTGATCAGAGTGGTGCGCAACACCCAAGCACGCAATTTTCTAAAATCAAAACCGTCATATTGCCCATTTCGGCACCAATTATCACTCCGTGTCAAAAAATAAGAAGAGGGACATCCGGTTTTATCATCTCACCTCTTAATTGATCCACTTAAGTACCTTGAGCCAAAATTTCGAGTCGATCGGAGTGGTGCGCAACACCCAAACACGCAATTTTCTAACCTCAAAACGGCCAAATTGCCCATTTCGGCTGAATTTGGAACCCATTATCACTCCGTGTCAAAAAATAAGAAGAGGAACATCCCATATTATTGTCCTACCTCATAAATTAGACACTTAAGTACATTTAGTCGAAATTTCGTGTCAATCAGAGTGGTGCGCAACACCCAAGCACACAATTTTCTAACCTCAAAACGGCCAAATTGCCCATTTCGGCTGAATTCGGAACCCATTATCACTCCGTGTCAAAAAATTAGAAGAGGGACATCCGGTTTTATCATCTCACCTATTAAGTGATCCACTTAAGTACCTTGAGCCAAAATTTTAAGTTGATCAGAGTGGTGCGCAACACCCAAGCACACAATTTTCTAACCTCAAAACGGCCAAATTGCTCATTTCGGGTGATTTCGGCACCCATTTTCACTCCGAGTCAAAAAATAAGAAGAGGGACATCCCATATTATAGTCCTACCTCATAAATTAGACACTTAAGTACATTTAGTCGAAATTTCGTGTCGATCAGAGTGGTGCGCAACACCAGAACACGCCGTTTTCTTGTTAATTTAGTTACTAGAATTTGCCAGTACTCAGTGCACTACCACGTATTATTGAAGTTTGGAGGAGGAAACGCTTCTACGTGGGGGATGAGCGAGCATCCCTACTGTCATATAATTCCTGGGAGTTCAGAGGTTTCGCTGAGTGATCGGGTCTGCTACGCGGTAGGGTGCCAAAATGAACTTTGAAATGTGCATCATGCACTTTTCAAGCGGGCTCGTCGCTGACATACAGTGATAATGAATGCCAAAATGAGAATTTTGGAAGGTTTCAGGTTAGAACACGGCGTGTTCCGGTGTCGCGCACCACTCTGATTGACACGAAATTTCAACTAAATGTACTTATGTGTCTAATTTATGAAGTAGGACTATAATATCGGATGTCCCGCTTCTTATTTTTTGACACAGAGTGATAATGGGTTCCGAATTCAGCCGAAATGGGCAATTTGGCCGTTTTGAGGTTAGAAAATTGTGTGCTTGGGTGTTGCGCACCACTCTGATTGACACGAAATTTCGACTAAATGTACTTATGTGTCTAATTTATGAGGTAGGACAATAATATGGGATGTTCCTCTTCTTATTTTTTGACACGGAGTGATAATGGGTTCCAAATTCAGCCGAAATGGGCAATTTGGCCGTTTTGAGGTTAGAAAATTGCGTGTTTGGGTGTTGCGCACCACTCCGATCGACTCGAAATTTTGGCTCAAGGTACTTAAGTGGATCAATTAAGAGGTGAGATGATAAAACCGGATGTCCCTCTTCTTATTTTTTGACACGGAGTGATAATTGGTGCCGAAATGGGCAATATGACGGTTTTGATTTTAGAAAATTGCGTGCTTGGGTGTTGCGCACCACTCTGATCAACTCGAAATTTTGGCTCAAGGTACTTAAGTGGATCACTTAAGAGGTGAGACGATAAAACCGGATGTTTCTCTCTACATATTTCTTCACGCCTAGTCATCAAAGGAGGCTATGGTGGCATTTTGGCCGTTTTGAGGTTAGAAAATTGCGTTTTTAAGTATGGCGCACCACTCCGATCAACACGAAATTTTTTCTGTATCTTATTGGATGTATAACTTAAGAAAAGAGGCAATTTTTGTTTGTGTCCTCGTTTCCATACGTCACCTAGCGCGAAAAAAGGAAAAAAATGATTTTTTTTAAACATTTTACGAATTTCTTTAGAAGCTAAAATATTATCCGATGATAATGAATTTTTTTCTACAAAAACTAAGCTAATTGATGTAGATTCTGACAAATTTTGGTTCAATTCTAACGAAAATTACGAAAGTTATGAGGAAAAGACGTTAGCATAGTCAAAAATAGCCCCAAAAAGCGGTTTTTGGGGGTCTGAGGGGGGGCGGAGGGGGTTGGGGGGCTAAAATTCCCCAAAACCTAAGTTTTAGGACACCCTTGATGACTTAAAATGGTTAAAGTAAAAATCCGTTCACAAGGGCATTTTGACATGCTTATCCCGGGATACCCTTTAAGCATTCTAATGCATGTTTCTTAACCAAAATTTCTTTTAGAACATAATTTGCACAATACAAATCACTGAAATCAACTTCTGACTAAGATATTTACGTTTTCAGTTTACATTGGTTACAAGAATTTTGAATTCCCGGCGCATAAGAAAAACAATGGTCTATCCAAATCGAATCGTGCACTACATCTTTTATGGCAGGTTTTTTAATCGAGCAATGTTTCTTCCATACCTTCTGTTGTTCAGAGTGTTAAAAACATGGAACAGCTGAGCCAAAGCACCAAAATGGAGGTTGCCATCTTTTTATACCGCAGTGACTGTTACTGTAATGTTAAGTGCGCAATTTATCTCAAATTTACTTTTGTTTTTTCATGCGTTAGAGGTTTGAAGAGGTTTGAACGCTTTGAAAAACGTTAAATAGCTCAGTGAGTAGTTAGTTTCAATAATTTTTGTCCCACAAAACGAGTTCTGCGTTAAATTTTTTACTGGAATGCTTAAATTTGTACCTTGTCTACTGGTCTATTGATCAAAAATGATAAAAGTCCCATAATCGAAAAAAAACATTTCCTGAAGGAAAGAGTTCTATTATTCCTCCATGATAATTTATGAACAAGATCTATATTGTTTCCTCCCATTGCCACACAATTTTGCTTGAGCAATATGTTTCATATCTTGCGGTCAGAGAAGAGGTGAAGATCTCTTGTTTTGCTTACCTTCATGAGAAAAGAAACGCTAAGCATGACCAAAACGGCGTAGTTGTTACACAGTGCTGTCTCCTACCCAAGGCACAGCGTTCAAGGCGCACCAGTCAGTGATTGAATGTGGCATAACAATCTTTCAAAGAAAATCTGACTAAGTTCCATTATTGACAGCGCGTTGTGTCGCTGTCGGTTGCTAACTTGCAATGCAGAGTTCCGCCTTAAGTGCAGCACCTTTACCGTGTTTGTGGTGATTTGGGACCAGATGAATTTAAGTATTCTCAATGAGCTGGTAAGAAAGCCTCTTCATCTCTCTAAAGTAAATTGAAAATGAACATAGAGAAAGCCTAAACTAAAAAACTCAAACTCACAAAAATTAGTTTCGGCTTTCTTTATTTTCATTATTTAGCTCACAGTTTGTTACCTAGATTTCCCGTTTGTTTCGTTTTGTTTTCGTTACTTTTGGTTTATTATTGAATTGAAAATATTCAATCTTTTGCATGTGGCTGTACTTGAAAATTTGCAAACACGTACTTGACAATGTTCGAATATGCTTGAATTTCTGTTTTTAAAACTTGCATGAACCGTGATTTTCCTGACCTGTGTGAAGTTTTTTTTTTTAAAACAAAAGTCATTGACTTCGGATGAGAGCTTTGCAATGATATATTGTCCCAAAAGTCAAGTCACAATAATGTAAGAGCAAAAAGATGAAGGTAGCAAAATGCAGATTTTACAAGCTTAATACATAATGATTATATTAACAGCTTTCTAACAAGACCTTGTTGAATTTATTTGGTCAAGAATTTGCTGATTCATATTAATTAAGAGTTTGTGTACCTCGTGGGAAATTCTCAAATCTTTTTGAGGGGGAGGGTAAAAAAAAAATGAAAATGCAACCAATATTATTGCACTGCCTTTATATGTATTATTTCTCTTCTGTTCGAGTTTTCTGTTGGATTTGCTTTGCATGTCCATGAATATCAGAAATGTTTTTTTTTTAAATTTTTTTACCTTTCATTTACTCTCCTTTTGTTATCTTAAAATAATAGAAGTCTTTTGACCTTGAAACATCTCAATATTTAATCAAATTTTCTAGATGGGAATCTATACTCTCATTTTACTCTTTTTAGTATGTTAATGGAGGATATTTTTTTTTTTAAAAAAAGTCCCCTTCCTCTGTTCATTTTTTAATTTGAAGGTCAAAATTGAAGAGAGGAAGTTATAAAAAACAAGCTTCTTAAGTAAAAATAAACTAGACCAAATTAAAAGCATTTTACAATTGATGATTTTCCAAATAATTAGACTTGTGCTTTGTGTTTTGCTGCTAGATTTAATTTTCTTTTGTTTCAGCTGGCAAACTTGATCACAAAGCTAAATGAGAAGGATAAAGAAATCATAGATTTGAAACTGTCCATAGAAAAACTTTCTTCTGAAAGAGGAAGAGGAGATTATTACAACAGTCAAAACGTAAGTTCTGATTCTCAGTAACTAGGATAAAACATGAACGGATATTTGTCAAAAACAACTGTTGCCATCAAAATTATTCTCTCTTTTTTCTTATGTTATATATTTTTGTTTTTAGTTGGCGGAACTAATGGCAAAACTGAATGAAAAGGACAAGGAAATTATGGACTTGAAGTACTCAATTCAGAAGTCCTCTTTAGAAAAAGGGAAGGGGGACTATTTAGACACTCAAAATGTAAGTACCTTTAAAAGTGGTTTTTGCCCTTATTTTTTGAAAAATAAGTGTCAAATGGTTCATAAGAATATGATTTTGTCAATGGGCAATGATCAAGATCCTAAGTAAAAAAGGATTTGAGTTTTTGCAATTAACTTGCGGATCATAGGTAATTAGTGAAGACCATCATGCATGCTTATTGAAGAGTCGTGGAAGAAGATAAGAAAATTTCAATTTTCTTTCCACCATCCGATGCTGTTTCTCTTCTCTTTTTGAAACCGAGCTTTTCCACATTAAATTTGGACCAAGTTTAACGCAGATGAACCGATCCAGACTAAACCGAGGATTGAAGTTGTGTTCCCTCGTAAGAATCAATGGCAGAAATTAAGTCTACCAGCTTTTTTCCAAGTCAAAATATTTTTGCTGACTTTAAATTTGGGTAAGAGAAAATATGCAGATAGGTAAGCTCACAACTCCCAACCCATTTTTCTCAAAAGGTTGACTCTGTGCCTCTCTGTTCAATTCAGTCCATCAGTTCCTTTAATTCAGTAATAATTTTTTAGAACGCAATGAAATGTATTGTGCCCATTTTTTTTCTCATAATCACGTTTTGATCTAATTGTTTAGGCTTTAATCAGGAGCCTGGAGCTAGAAAGGGACCTTGCCAAAAGAGAAGTCAAAAGGTTGGAAGAAGAAAAAGCAGCCCTGTGGAGTCAGCTTTCAGTAAGTTACACCGCAATCACACGCTGAATGTGGGAGCTGAATGTGGCTTCAATGTGGAAGTCATCGGCCCGATGCCTGAATTTTGCGCGTGACGCGCAAAATTCAGCAACGATTCTCAGCAACCATCGGACCAATTTTGAATTTGTCTGAACTATTCGAGTAGATTTAATACACATCTGGTTGAAAATAACTCGAATTTACTAAATTTCAGCCGTTGGGCGATGACTGTTGACTTCCACATTCAGCTGCTAAATTCAGCGTCTGATTGCGGCATTAAAATCAATAGGCTCTAGACAGCAGAATATGAACTTGTCGGAACATGGAGCTCCTAGGTCCCTAAATGGCAGTCAATCTTCTCACAATGGAAACACCAGAAAAATGTTGCCTATTCTTCACTTTCAAATGTCGAACCAACAATGTTTTTAAATGAGCACTGAGCTGCAAAAATGAGAAACGTATGCTAAAAACCAAGTCTAATAAGTGCTTCAATAATGTTTGAAACGACACGTAGTAATACTTGGAATAACAAGTAACTATGGATAATTTGAGTTCATTGTTTGGACTCCATTTTGGGCCCTAAGAGCTCCATGAACTGATCAAACGGATCCTCAAAATGACCAACTTGCCCTTATTCTCCCTATACAGCGGGCTTATATTGCATGGTTAAGATAGGGCTTTGTCTTGTTTTTTTTGTCCTATTGTGCCAAACTATAGGGCTCCAGACATTCTAAAAAGCATTGCGTTATAAATAAAAACAAACAGTCATTTTTTGGAATATCTGTGCCCCGCTATGCCATCTGTGATACAATTGGCTCGAAAGTTTATTGATCACTAAGAGGCTACACCCCTTAACCACGTCGCACCTCAGGTGATAAATTTTATGTGTTACTGTTATGATTTTATATTATAGAGAAAGATATTAAGAGAGTGATTGACGTTAACTTCCTAACAATTACAATAAGGTCACTTAGAGGGACCTTATGGATTGCAACTTGTTAGTCACAGTACAGTTTCAAAGCAGAAATTAAAGTTATGTGCTTTGCAAAATATTTAAATGTAATGAATTAAGGCACATTATTTCAAAAACTTTGAAGTTCCTCTTCAGATTTCTGAATTTTCTTCTCTCTTTCTCGGTTTGTATTTTTTTCTTAAAAATGTTAGCAAATTTTAAAAAAATGTCTTCAAATCATCTCTGCAATTTTTGAGATCCCAATGGTCTCATGTCCAGAAATGAACAAATACACGAATATTCTTCAAATGGTCCCTTGCAAAGCAAATTGTGGGCAGAATATGAGATGAAACTAGTTCTTCAGGAATATTGGGGGTTTTGTGGCTCCTGTGAAGGGAAGGGCATTTTTGGAAAACATTTTGTCGGAGAAAAAAGTTTGTATCAGCCATTGAATATGTTCTCATGTCTATGGGAGCATTTTCCGTTCAGCCTGCAGTCTTGCATGCTGATTAACCCCAGGATATCCTTCATGGAAGTTGTGTAATTTCATCGGTTCCTGTTTCTTAAAAGTGTTTCCTTTGATTTTCAGAATATCAGAGAAGGACATAGGCTTGGCGAAAACAGGATGAGTCAGTTATCTATTGATTTTGAAGATAGACTCCGAAAACTTGAAAGTGAACGCTGTGAACTTCTGAATAAGCAAACATCGCAAACTTTGATCATTGAGAATTTCGAACGAGAAATTGACCAGTATCGAAAGAGCCTTGTGCAGTCTCAGCAAGACCTCACGGAGCAAAAAGCTCTGTACAATCATATGAAGTAAGTGTTGTTTTTCGTTGCACAATCTCTGCCTTCAGGTCGAGTCAAATTGGCTGCAATAAAATATTACAAAACGTTCGATTCTCAACGCCTTTTCTACCAATTAATGCATTTAAAGAGTTGAAGGATTTTGAAGTATATATGTATCTTCTCTCTCAATCTCTGACTGTCTTAATTGGAACAAGTGCGGTAGAAAAAAAACATTTCTTAGCAGCCTGCTTACATGTGAATTAATTTGAAAACAAAAACGGAGACGTTTTGCCAGAAATTTCTAGCATCTTTTTTCAAGAAATAAAAAATGAAGTTCCTATTACTATTTATATTCACTTTTTTATACAATGGCCTCAGTAGACCAAGTTTTTCTCAATTGTTTTCTTATTTTCTTCACAGTCATTTTCAAATCAGTCAGGCACCAATACTGTACATATTATTTTACCTTGATTCTCTACTTCTGTTTTTCAGACTAGCACATGAGCAAGCTGAGCGAGCTCTTAGAGATTGTCATAGTAATCAAGGCCACCTGAACAAAGAGCTTTCTGTCAACCTAGATAGGATTCAAGCCTTAGAAAGTGAAGTTACCACTTTAGATAGAGAACTGCAAAATGTAAAAATTGAGAGGAATACTCTTCTCACCAACTTAAAACAACTGGACCAACAAAAAGATTTCTTACTGGTAAACATTTTCTCATTTTACTTTTTGGCTTAAAAAATCTGATCTGACGTACTAGCTGGTTTTCATGTTTTTTATGTACATATTTCTTCGTATCTCTTCAAAAAGTAACTGTTTTGTTCCTATTGGGCAGGCTTTACCAACGACAGCGTTACTTATTATAATGTAGTCCTCTGATTTCTTGCTTTATTGCCCTAAGATTTCAGGAAAACTCCACAAAGAGCGAACAAATGGCCACTGTTGCATGATGTTTGCATGTCATCCTATAAGTATCTACTCACACAAAACCCAATTGAATAGTTTAGTTGAATGTTTACATAATTGGCACATTTATGAACGTTGAGTTTTTTATTGCTTACTATTCTTTAAAGATAGATGCATCATGGTACTAAGCTATATCGCTGAAATTCCTCCTTGGATGAACTTTTTATTTTCATTTGCGTCTCATCTTTAGTGGAAGAAAAACAGAAGAATTTTGTGCAGCCCCTCCAATGCAGATAGCTTTAAATTAAAAATACGAGGGTCATCCAAAAAGTAAGGTTCCCTACCTTGTATCTTTCGAACGAAAAGAGATAAATCAAATCGGTAAAAAAGACATTATTAGGCATACTCTAAGCTTTAAAACAAGCTCAAGTTTTTGAAAATCAGTTGAAGGGTCTCCGAGAAAACTTAAATTTACTGAGACAACCTCCTGTCGCCGCGTGCCCACCTCCGGGGTCAGGAAGCGCGGAAAGTCGATTATCTCAGACTCGGGTTATCGCCTCCAAACATCAAATCAAAAAGGACTTTGAATGTTTTCATTGAGTAGACATTACCTTACTTTTAAATGTAGTCTCCGCATCTTTTTTGACATTTCTGGTATCATTACAGTAGCTTTTTGACGCCTTCCGCGTGGAAGCGCTCTCGTCTTGGCTACGAAACCAGTCATTGACAGCGATCTGCACATACAAATCAGTTGCTTTGTGTGGGGAAATTTTCCCCCAATCCTCCGAACTCTTCCAATTTAGCCTCAGGTGACTTCTCTGTTCCCGAGCTGAAATACTTCCACGGTAGAAAGCGATTTCTAGCTGATTAAGAGGTGCAGCTCGCTGTCAATGACTGGTTTCGTAGCCAAGACGAGAGCTTCTACGCGGAAGGCGTCAAAAAGCTACTGTAATGATAACAGAAATGTCAAAAAAGATGCGGAGACTACGTTAAAAAGTAAGGTACAGTCTACTCAATGAAAACTTTCAAAGTCCTTTTTGATTTGATGTTTAGAGGCGATAACCCGAGTCTGAGATAATCGACTTTCCGCGCATCCTGACCCCGGAGGTGGGCACGCGGCGACAGGAGGTTGTCTCAGTAAAATTAAGTTTTCTCGGAAACCCTTCAACCGATTTTCAAAAACTTGAGCTTGTTTTAAAGCTTAGAGTATGCCTAATAATGTCTTT
The DNA here is from genome assembly GCF_918797505.1 of Bemisia tabaci. Lineage (NCBI taxonomy): Eukaryota > Metazoa > Arthropoda > Insecta > Hemiptera > Aleyrodidae > Bemisia > Bemisia tabaci. Next base: position 34,421,458 of record NC_092799.1, read on the forward strand.
TTCACCGATTTGATTTATCTCTTTTCATTCGGAAGATACAAGGTAGGGAACCTTACTTTTTGGATGACCCTCGTAAATGTGTACAAGCGCATGAACAAGTAATAATAAGGCTGTAACACAACTGTTTCAAAATTTGTTTCAGGAAAGTGCGTAGAAATAAGAATGCCTGCTTTTTGCGTTTTTAATTTAATCAAATTTCAGCTGAGAAAAGACTTTCAAAGTTGTCCAAATTAAACCATGTTTCAAATGGAAAGATATTGTGCCAACTGTTTTTGTGGCGTCATGAAAGCTGTTGGCACTGTATTTTTCTTATTTTCTTAATACTATCAATGGAAATGCATGCCTTTTAACTGTACTAATATGTATTCTAAAAAATGTAGCACTAAGCAGTTTTGTGAAAAAGAAAAGATGTATCTGCCAAAATTTTAAGAATTCCCTTCTTAATTTCTCCGAACTTGCTTTACGGGTCATGGTATCCTAACAGATTGTCACTGAAATGTAAATGAATTTTTTCTTTGAGAATATGAAGAATTTTCAAAGAGATGGAAGCTTACCTTGTTTTCGAAGAAGTTGATTCTTGGTACATAGTCACATTTTTTTCCGGCGAAGAGATTGATCCTGATTCTGCCAAGCAAAATTGGCCAACAAATTTGGATTTTTGCTTCTATCAAACACAAAAATGTCCCATCTTTTGTCTCAGTTTTTTGTTAATTTTTTTGCACAACATCGTATGTCTGCCGTATAACTGCTGCAATAAAACTCAACTCATTCTGGGTAGAGTCTTAACTGTTTTATTAGCAATTATTTACTGCTGGAAAAATACTTCACAGCATTCAACCAAGCTTAACCATTCTGAAGTGTCAAAACTAACTGTATGATTAAGTCGTTTCATTTCAGTTTTTTCTTTTTTAGTGTAAATTAGATGACAAAACTGAAAGAATCGCATCAATGGAAAAGGAAACTATGAAGAATGAAACCGTATTGCGGCAGTACGAGACTACTATCGCAGAACTTCATGCCAAATACAAGTAAGATTTTGCTGATTTCTCTTTCTGCATGATTTTTTTACAACACAATGCTCACCAAAGTATTTGCTCATAAAAATTAATAACTGATGTAACTTCCCAAAATTGATCGTCTTTCTTTGTTTGATTCTCTCATACTTAAATGGGTGTCAAGTGAAAGAATTATAACCACATTATGCCAGGCGGCCACGTCATGTTTTCGTTTCGCATTTTTAAGCTTATACTTTTTTGATAGCCAGATTGGTAATTTTTAAAATTACTATCTCTCATCCTGAATTGCCTCAATTGTCAGGGAGTTTTCACAACAGTCGTCAGTTTCTCCTCTCAGTTTAATGAAAATAATGTATAATTCTTTCCAATATCCAGGTATTATTTTTTATTACCTGTATCCTTTAAATTGTTAAGAAATGTTTTACATTTACTGTGCTATTCTGCTATTTGTAATGTCAAACTTGTAATGAGTGACTTCGAAGCTAAATCAGAACTTCGGTTTCTGTTAGCGTCCAAGAATGGCAAGTCACATTTACGTTTTCTCCTTTATACTTGTGGCTCAAAGAATTTGTGGTCCATGCTGAAATCCTGTTTTGATTAGAGGATGCCTGAACATATTCTCATCATTTCCTTTTACCAGTCAGTTAAAAAATTGTGATGAAATTTTTTTGCATCAATTCAGAAAGGTTACTGAAATGGAGGGCTCTACGAATAAAAAATGTCAGACGAAATGGTTTCTAAGGCTAGAGTTGCAATTTTGCATGCTTCTGGTTTGAAGGAGTTGAAAGCGTGATACTAATTAAGCTGAACATTTTTTAGGAACATTAAATGAGAACACACTATCTTTTTCAACCTTTTCATTTATTTTTTTCTTTAAGTAAAATTCAATTGGTTATTGGACTAATCTAACGAGCAAAATTAATGTGAAGTAACGGACTATCACTTTCTGTAACTGTAAGTTGGTAACTTATCACAAACATATGTATGTACATTGCCTTTAAATCGACTTTCGCAAAAACAGCTAATGCTCATTTGTTTATCTTGTGAAATTTTTGGTCTTGAAAACTGTTGGAGGTTTCAAGATTTGGGTATGGAGATTTTTAGGGTTTGGTGATAAGTTTGGGAGTTTTGAAGGATATTTCTTTAACCAAATGTTATCCAGTGTGTATGCAACATTATGACCAAACAGGTAGTCTAGTATGGTCTTGTGACCAGAATGATAGAAGAAAGGCTGGCGAAAAAATTTTGATCGGTATCTTCCCGGGGGGAGAAAAAAAAATGCCCCATGAAAGCGTGGCGATACGTTGTTGAACAAGAAATGAGGGAATGCCTGCTCCCAGAAGGACCTTGGGGGATAGGGATCTGTGGTATTTAGGTGTCATAGAGCATCAGAGAGTGTTGTATAAGCAGCTCTTATGTAATTGTACGAATGAAAGGCTTGTGCAATTTTTGGCAGCTTTTTCTTATTAGTAAAAATCGACATCAGCAGTTTTTACAAGAGCCGATTTTTTTTTCAAATAGTACGAAAACTATGTAGAACAAAAGATATGTTCACAATAATTATTCCTTTGTACAAATCATGCTAATATGAACAACTCAGATCAGTTTTTTTGCTTCTTTTTATCCTTAGAAGTGATAATTTAAAATAGTTGATAAAGGTTGGTTGAGAGTGGATTTCATGAATCAGCTGTTTCGATTACGCTTAACAAGGAGTAAAATTTCCAATAAATAATTCTTCATATTTACATGCTTACTTTAATGAGCATTGAAGTTTACAAAAAAGGGAAGTAAAAATTCTAAATCAGTCTTTCCTTACAGGTAAGTACCTTTCATGAGTAATATTTACAAAATAAATAAGAACTAATCCGATGGGCATGTGTGCAATGTTTTCTCTCTTTCTAAGTATGTCAAAAGAAAATTAACTTTTTCCTTCGGAGGACAAATTTTAAAAAAAAATTGTTATCACCGCAATTCAACACTAGATGAACTTAATTCTTCAAATAGCGTTTCTAAATCTATTATGGGCACAAGTGTACTTGACGGCCTTTTTTCTGGCTCATTCAAATCTTCCCTCAAAGCTCTAGCATTGTCCTCACTCAGACCTTTAATCACATTCTCACTGAAACTCGTCGTTGTTTCTAATGTTTCGTCATCCGACCGCCTACTGCTCTCGGTTATCTCTACCTCAGATCCTCTGAGTCTCTTCTCTTTTAGCTCTTTTCTAGCTTTCAGAGAATCGTCGCTCCTGTGATTGCGCGCCTCGTTCTCGGCGCTCAAAGTATTTTTTATCAGAACCTCAGTGCTCCGCTCCGTGCTGGTAGGCTCTTTGTGGTTTTTATATCTGTAGGTGGTTGACGGCTTGAACTTTTGTTGCGGACTAGTAAAACTGTTGTTGAATTGGTAACTCTTGCTGTTCAAGAACTTTGCAATTGTAACGACTGGTGGTAGACATGTAGTGATGTTGGTCTTCTCATCTCGGTTGGGTGTGAAGCCGGGGCGGCACTCACATTTCCCAACCTTCCACCCTCTGCCTTTGCGCTGACCTTTGCCTCGATCAGGCACTATCCATTCACCTACATTGCAGGGGCCTTGTGTGTAAAGTTGCCGACATGTTCCATCTGCCCATTGGATGACGCCACGCTTAGAGCCACACAGGTCCTCCAGAATTTCGGAGTTGTCTTCACTCCCAGAGATCAGATTTGAGTTCGACTGGCGTGCTTGAGCCCCGCATTGGTTGAGAGGGTTGCCAGGCTCTCCTCTGAATGGCATGGGAAATATTGTACTGCAATTAAAAATCAGAAATTGATTGTAAACACTCATATAGCGTTTAGGAGTTGATTCGCTGGCTTTCTGTTGTGTGACTCGTTTTCCTTGCGAAGTTTTGAAGGGAGAACATGTTACGTAGAGCTTTAATTCTTAACTTTTATAGAAGCCCGCCAGGTGTCCTAGCTAATCATATAAGACAAAGAGGTTGTTCCAAAAACGCCGATTTTGGCCCCCCCCTGGATTCGGCCCAAACTTTGCTCAGATGTTGTACTAAGTGTCCCCGACGCTTTGGCAAAATTTCAGCCCCCTCGGATAATTAGGGGGGAGGGGGCAGGGGGGCAAAGTTGCAATTTTTTTAAAACTTTAAAAATCGATATCTCGCGAACGGTTTGAGTGTAAGTGTTGCGGTTTGCGCTAAAAAACGTTAAAAAATATTCTCTACAAGAATATTAATGCTGTTTGCAAGGTTGCGTAATTTATCGCGGTCATAAATCGAATTTTTCGATTTTGAAGGTTCGACTTTTTTTCGTTTTTCGTCTCCCCTCTCCAGGCGATCGTTGCTACGTGAATGAAAACCGGTTGAGGTGATTCTCCATGAAATTTTGCATCTGCTATACTTTGTTTGACCTTGGGGAAACGATTCGTTCGTGAGTTATAGCGATTTTTCTGCGCGTTACCGGTTACGCGCGGGCGGTATATCGGCGGCGCTCCATCCCGCACGGGCGAGGCAGAGGTTGTTTCACCGCTAGGGCCTTATATTCATGCTGTAGGCTGTAATTATCGATATTTTCTCCTCCCCCCACCCTTCCCCTCCAATAAATATTGTTTTAATACTTCGTTATACAGGGTGTCCCAGACCATCCGTAACAGGTCTTTTTCTCGGTTGGTTTAGGTAGTACGAAGTGGGGGACCGCGGGGTTATAGAGGGAATTGACCCCAAGGAATCCGAATTTCACGGTCCCGAAACCCCCCATGCCCCCCCCCCCCTGGGAGGTAGGTGCTCCCCTTGGGGTCATGATCCCAAAAGTCGGGAGACATTGTGCCTCCCCCTTTTACGCCCCGAGGGTGGCTAGGGGGCCTCGGGGCCATAAAAATCGGATTCCTTGGGGTCGATTACCCGGGAAATCATTTTTTTCCGGAGAATCTACGTCAATTTTGACCAAAGGGAAATTATGGGGGAGGCCGATGTCCCCGTTTTGAAGAGATCATTTTTGGGCGCAAATTGACGTAGACCCTCCGGAAAAAGATGATTTCCCAGGTAATCGACCCCAAGGAATCCGATTTTTATGGTCCCGAGGCCCCCCTAGCCACCCTCGGGGCGTAAAAGGGGGAGGCACAATGTCTCCCGACTTTTGGGATCATGACCCCAAGGGGGGCACCTACCTCCCAGGGGGGGGCATGGGGGGTTTCGGGACCGTGAAATTCGGATTCCTTGGGGTCAATTCCCTCTATAACCCCGCGGTCCCCCACTTCGTACTACCTAAACCAACCGAGAAAAAGACCTGTTACGGATGGTCTGGGACACCCTGTATAACGAAGTATTAAAACAATATTTATTGGAGGGGAAGGGTGGGGGGAGGAGAAAATATCGATAATTACAGCCTACAGCATGAATATAAGGCCCTAGCGGTGAAACAACCTCTGCCTCGCCCGTGCGGGATGGAGCGCCGCCGATATACCGCCCGCGCGTAACCGGTAACGCGCAGAAAAATCGCTATAACTCACGAACGAATCGTTTCCCCAAGGTCAAACAAAGTATAGCAGATGCAAAATTTCATGGAGAATCACCTCAACCGGTTTTCATTCACGTAGCAACGATCGCCTGGAGAGGGGAGACGAAAAACGAAAAAAAGTCGAACCTTCAAAATCGAAAAATTCGATTTATGACCGCGATAAATTACGCAACCTTGCAAACAGCATTAATATTCTTGTAGAGAATATTTTTTAACGTTTTTTAGCGCAAACCGCAACACTTACACTCAAACCGTTCGCGAGATATCGATTTTTAAAGTTTTAAAAAAATTGCAACTTTGCCCCCCTGCCCCCTCCCCCCTAATTATCCGAGGGGGCTGAAATTTTGCCAAAGCGTCGGGGACACTTAGTACAACATCTGAGCAAAGTTTGGGCCGAATCCAGGGGGGGGCCAAAATCGGCGTTTTTGGAACAACCTCTTTTACTTAAAAATTCAACTAAGAACTACCAGTACTGGAAAATAAATCGCTGGTCCATAGACGTTCTTTTATAAGTCAAAACTTTTTCCTCACAATTTATGTAAGTCCTTGCCACAAAATCCCCCCCCCCCAAGGAGTACAGTAATAAGATTTTCTTATGTTTGTATTTATTATGTAAATTTTTGAAGCTTTAAGCAGAAGTGGTAATGTGTTTGTGCTTACTTTGGATCAGAAGACGTTGCCTTGCAGCCGCACATCCCTTGGTATGATATGCCCTCAATGCTTGTTTTCACACTGTCTTGAAACAGAACAATTTGACCGGGTGGACAGGGTCCTTGAGATCCCACCCTGTGGCAACCTTTGCCGCCTGGGAAGTACAGCCTCCCTGTCTGGCACGGTAGAGGAATGCATCCAATTTCCATTCCAGTTATCTATCATAAGTCAAAGTAGAAATAAATTCAAACCATAAGCCATAATTTTTGCAAAAACAGAAGTAAATGCAGTAGTACCATTCATAACTTTATGCACACACTAAGTATCCTGTTTGTGAAAGTATCTATTCACTCCTAGAGTTCTATCTAGCTGGCATAATTTAACCTCTTTGAAGCAGAAAATGGAAAAATTTAAATGAGAAGAAAAAGGAGAATTTTCCCAGAAGTTCCAATTTTCTCTTTCCTGTTTTTTTTTCTTCTACCCTATCTTGTCCCTTAATCTATTGAAAAGAAAAATTAATTTATTGCTTGGAATTATTTATGCACAAAAAACTATCCCAGCGCCACTATCTATCAATTTCAAAATTCTATAATTTAATATGTACTCATGCTTGGAAAATGCAGCAATTTTTTTACGGTTTCATTGACCATTTTTTCCCTCATTTTCGATTTTTTTTGTTTGAGTCAATCATTTTTGTATTAGTCCCAACGGTGCTAACAATGAGGTATTTACCGTGTAATTTACGCTGTAGAGTTGACCTGGGGGACAAGGTCCTCTGGTGTATGGTCGGTAGCAGGCATTATCGCCCACCCAACGGACGTAGCCTTCCTTGCAGACACATTCAGCTCTGTTTCCAGGCACTTGGACTATAAACTGCTGCCCTTGCGAACAGGGCCCAGCTCCACCTGCAAAGTTAATTTTATGAAAAATTGTATTCCTGTGTGTATGTGACTATTGAGACCATAACTCAGACACTCTCAATCTCAAGTCTCTGAAACTCCTTAAATCAATCTGCAATTTTCAATTGATTTAGCATCTATCATTTGATAAATTAGAGCGGTTTGGTCAAGAATAGCCCTATTTGTACAAGGACTGTACTCCCTTTTTAAAACTACCTTTACACAAAGCTAACATGCTGATATCCACTTCCTACAACGGAGTTCAACTGAGTCACATCCACATCAGAGTTTTGCAACTACTCGCAGTTTTTTTTATTTCTTCTTCTTCTACTTTAAATAATCCTTTCAGTCCCATCCCCCCTCCGTCCCTACAACCAGTCCCAGGCAACCATTGCCATTGCCAGTTTGGAGAAAAAATAAAACATTCTTTTTTCCTTGACTTTGATGCTTCCAAAGAAGTGAAACTTCCAACTTCTTTTTCTCGGTGCAAACTTGATGCAGTTTGGTGGATATTTGTTGAATTTGGTCCAATTCAAGACTAAGTTAGGCTAATTATTAAAAAAACGATCTTTAAATTACCTTGTAATGAGTTTCAAATTTCAAGTATCATATGGGGAATCCATTGCACGTAGTAAAATTTACAAAGGATTGATGAGTTTAGTGAAAGAGTGAAGTCGAACAATAACGTTTTTTCGATTCTTATTGTTTTATTAATGCTTATAAATTTCTCCGATTCTTTTATACTGTTGTAATATGTGAGGAAAAGCTCAATATTTAAATTTTTCGTCAACAAAAACTTACCTAACGGATAGCACCGGTTTGTCAAGTTATGATAATGTGGAAGAGTATGGTGACAGCCACATTTACCTCCTGGCAAAAATATTCCGCCTCTCTCTAGGCAAGGACCTGCAGAACAATAGAAAGCTATGAAAAAAGAGGCCTTCAAATGAAAGTACATAATCTTTGCTATAAAAACTTGGCTAATCAGCATGGAAGCGCTCAAAGTTGGAAAAAACCAAGGGTTTTAAATTCTGATTCATATCCCTTTTTACATAGTAAGAGGTATTCGATTTTCTAAACCGGAATAATTTTTCTCAGACCCATGCTAAGTGGTAGTGCAGCAATTTTTAAATAATGAAAGAAGTATGTTCTGTCAGTGAGTAAGAAATCCAAATTTCCCCTATTTCAGAAACCCAGGACTTTCTTTGTTTGCCTAATTCTCAGTATTGTTATTGATTTCTTGCTGAAACTTGAGTTTTCGTCTGATAATGTAAAATAAAATCAGAAATTTTAGACATTTCAGTCAAAACTTTTTACGGTTACCCAATCATTTTCTCGTGTAAAATTTCAAACCACTCGACTCATCAAGTTCTCAGTTATTAAGAGTGCTGATAGGCATGTTATTTTCGTAACTTTTGCATTTTGGGGAAGTGTCTCAAGGCATGTAAGCTTTTTACAAGATCGTGAGGAAAATTTTGGCAGGTTGTCGCAATTTCATCAATTCGTTTGTCCCTTCATTTCCTTCGAGGGTTTCCGGAAAGGTGTTTACCTGTTGTGTAATGCTCATGGCAAGTTCCTGTGGGACTCCAGTAATATTGGGACAAGTGTCCTGTACTTTCGCAGCGGCACTCTCCTATCGATGGACTGGTTTTGCTAGAGATGAGCAGTTGTCCCTCTGGACAGGGCCCTCTCGAGTTGGCAGAATAGCACTGCTTGTCCTTAGCCCAGAATAAGTGGTCTTCAGGACAGGGTTCAGGATCCACACATTTTCCCCATCGCTGTCCCTCTAAACTGAACATATCAATTGGAATCATTAAGCACTGATCCTAGGAATATAGAAATGCTATCAATGATAAGTTTACCTACATCATATTTCCAAGTTACCATGTGCAAGGGAAATGAATTGGATTTATATTTTCTTTCAATAACGGAATGAACGTCTCTTACATTTGCCATTACTAATATCATACCTGGGTTTAAATTTGGTTACCTTTAAGGAATTAAGGACTATATGCATTTTCAAATTAATGAATTCCTCATAAATTTTAATTTTAAATGAAAACTAAACAATGTGATCCCGGAGAGCTTCAAATGAATTTTTGTCCTTGTACAACTGATTTAAAATTATGTGGAAAAAGGAAAACGAGAGCAAATGTTTAGAAACAATGCAATGTAAATTTTGTAGTATTTCTGAAATAGTACCTTACTATAAAGATAATGAGGATTAATGAGTTAAAAGCTGAGAGAGAGGTCTAAAAGACACTAATAATATCCGAAAACTTATTGATACTGCACTCCTGGTGTACAGAAGTGGGGGCAAAAGACATTGAGACAAGTATATTTGTTCAAAGCTGGCTTTTTGGATCCCTCATTTCCACATAAGGAAGAAGAACCGAGTCCTAGTAGGTCTGTGCATGCATCATGATGCCCATTTTATGAAAATACATAATTTATCAAACGAAAGATGTATTATTTTACGTACATAGTATATCTTGCCATAACACATGATATCCTTGATATCTGCAAATGACCCTGATTGGGCAGAAGTAAAGTACATTGGTACTTTCTAAGTACTGCTTTGATGTTAATAATTTTTGCAAAGTAAACTGACTGCATTTGGCGGCTAGGTGTCGCAGAGCGTCAGAGAGCGCTATAAAAGCAGCTTTACATGTGCATGTACAGACTGTATAATTTATCATTTAAAATTAGTCAACCGTAGATACTGTCCTCGAGTTGACAAGTTTCTGAAACACTTACTCAATGGGGAGTGGTGCAAAGTACTGTCCAGGGTCACAGGGAGCTGTCTGAAAGAGTAGATGACAACGGCCATCCTTGGCGCTCTGGGCAGATCCTGGTGGACATTGGCAAATGGGAGGTCCACCACCTGTCCCTGGAACCAACTCCATTGTGTCTGGACATGGGTAACCTGAAAATGGTGGTGGATGGTCGTCACTTCAAGGCTTTGTACCTCAGTGCAATAGGTATTGAGACTGAAGAGATACGGTTTTTAATAAACATTTTCTCAATTTCTCAGATGTTTAGTATCTCAATTTTGAACAAAATGATGATGTTTTATAATTCCTAGATTTCTGTCCATGAAAATATCTGAACCCTTCCGATTCTCAACCAACATAACTCTTTGTGTAATTCAATGGCGAAACTGGAGAAATATATAAACGCTGCTAACTCCCGTAATTCAAAGTTTCACCATATTTTTTCAGTATTATTAGAGAATACTGTCAAGTATTCATTTGCATATGCAAGTAATTACAAAAGTTATTATAATAATCCTTAAGAAGAGGAAAAAATCACTCGAAGTTTTGTGCAATACTGATGATCGGTTTTTGTCGTTAAAATTGAATTAAGATGAAAAATTTGAAACATTGCATACCAATATACATGTTTTCCTAGATTCAGATCGATATCGACCATGTTAATCGTTCCCAACCTCTTATTTCCCTTAAAATAGTCCAATTGTAGAAAATAAAATCGGGTAACAATATCAATCAAGTGGTATATGTACTGCCAAATCTACAAGTTCAAGATCAAATTTCTATTATCAATACGTAAAATATAATCTATTATAGATGTAACAAACCTGGAGTAGAGTCCATGAACATAAGTTTTTAAACAGAGTGATTATTCCCTATAGGGTAATGAATATTCTCTGGAAATTTTAAATTGATATCCATCCATTTCCAAACTGTTAAATGGACGTATTTCTGCCAAATGGAACTTTGTGCATTGAGACGTGAGCCCTGAGGCCCATAGGAAAAAAGGCTTAACAGGGCTCACGTCATAATGCACATAGTTCCGTTTTTGCAGAAATACGTCCAAATAGCTTACGGAAACAGAACTTTTTAATCGTAGCACCGAAGGTGCGTTTTTTTAACTTCGGCTTGAACCATTCGTAACATCTTTGTCGAAAGCACTCCTTCGGACCTCCTTCAATTAGCGATGAGAGCAATTTATGGCGCACGCCTGACGTTAACATTGCATATTCAATCAACTGAAGGCGTTTTCAGTTTGGGAGATCAACGATGTCTAAATGATGCATTTAACCTTTTACACGAGTCTTTTTGAGCAACACAATACAGCCTTTTTTTACAGCCTAGTCACAGTGTTTTTATGAAAATAAGGATGAAGGGTAGTTTTTAATTTCAACTATTAAAAAAGTGGTCCTGATCTTTGGAGCGAATAACGACCTAGGCAAGCTCACGGAAAAATTAAAATGCTGATTTAACAATACAATTGCTAAAAAAAGTGACTGCAATGTTTCAATGTAGATTTTACCACAAGAAAATGCTACTTTAACCACCCCCGTGGTTGAAATAGCTTACAATAGTGGTTGAAGTAGCATTTTTTGTTGTAAAATCTACGTTGAAACGTTGCAGTCACTTTTTTTCAGCAATTGAATTGTCAAATCAGAAATTTAATTTTTTTCGTGAGATTTTAGTTTGCTACTCTAGAAATCACGTCGTCCAAAAGACGGGCGTCCACAAAATACGTAACGCTCTTAGGGGAAGGAGGGTTCGAGCCTGCGTTACAGGAGAGGAGGATACGTTCAGGGCTACGCCGCGTAACGCAGGAATAGCTACTTTTTGAAAATCTAAGCTGTTAAAGTCGACGCGAGGTGGCAATTTTTCATTCTAAGTCATCCTTAAACGCCAATTCAGCACTGGAAAAGAAAACACATTGGATCTATAGTCCAGACTCTTAAAAACATCGACAAGGAAAAATACTCTTTATTCAATCGGATTTTTGCTTAAATCAAGAACCAAGCCTCTTAATTTGAGCGGATTTCCTTTTGATTTAAGCAAAAATCTAATTGAATCAAGAGTATTTTTACTGTCAATATTTTCAAGAGTCTTGGATCCAGATCCAATGTGTTTTTTTTTTTTTTTTTTCCAGTGAGAGGGTAAAGAGTCGAACCAAGCACCGCGTGATTTTTCACGGGGATGAAGATATGACGAGCTATGGGTGCGTTGCGAGAAGGAGGAGCGAGTAAAAAAGTCAGATTTCCAGCGTTACGTATTTATGAACGGCTTCAAAGTGTCCCTATAGTTAGTTACCTTTCTGGAAGATGCGGTAGCACTTCTTGTCGGCGGGCCAGAAGATGAGTTGCCATCCTCCAGGCTGCGTGACGCAAGGGTTGGTCGTGGGGTCGCCCCACGGGGGCGGGATGATGGCGGCGTGCAGCCCGGATATCGTCGCGAATATCAAGTGCACGCACAGATCGACTCGCCGTCTCATCGTCTGCAACAATCCAAACAAAGTCATGACTATTCGCTCCAGGGCCGGATTAAGGGGGTGGCCACGTGGGCCGCGGCCCATGGCGGCAAATCTATGGGGCGGCAAATTTTGCGATTTTTTTAAATGAAGGTATAAAGCAAATCGGATTCAGAAAAAAAATACAAACGAGAGAAGGCGACAGAATCTCTCATTTCCTTAGAGCACAGTTATTTCGCATTGCGTCAAACACAGTGCGTTCAGCACCGCTCGACGTGAAACGGAAAGCGCCTACAAGACTGTAGGAATACTACACGCATTGCGTCAAAAACAGTGCGGTCAGCAGCGGTCGACGTGAAACGCATAGCGCCTACTGGACTGTAGAAATACTTCACGCATTGCGCAAAACACAGTGCGGTCAACGCGGCGCGGCGGCGGAAGTTATAATTATTGAACCACATTTATGTTTGTTCTTTCATAATTTTTTCGTTCATTTCTTATAAATGGAGGGCCTTGTCCACACAGAGATAGGTTTACGGAACTTAACTTTCGCGAAAAGTTCCGTGAAATTTTGCTGGTAGTGTTGACATAGGGCTTTCGCAAAAAATGTGTCCAGCACGATGAAACGCGTCTTATGCACCCCTTCCCCTCCGGCACGTTCACTTGATGGTTTTAATTGATGTTTCAAAACGAATGAGAAAGGGGCGGCAAATACAGGCGGCCCATGGTCGGCAAGTAGGTGAATCCGGCCCTGATTCGCTCTTTAGCCAAAGTCAGAGCATCGACTGGTTCAAATCAGAAATGAAAAGTGAAACGCATTTTGAGAATCTCGTCCCTAGATCACACACTCGTAGAATCTTTTTAACGCATGGCATTTAAGATGCGCAAATCGCGACTGAAAGCAGCGTGGCGAGCCGTTATTAAAGGAACTAAATTCGATTGGATTTTCTCTAAAGCTCGTCGCGTTGGTCACCGATTTGCGCCGCGGACTTACGCCACTTAAGCTCCGTAGTTGGGTACGTAAGACATTTTGGCATACTTGTCCCGCCCCCTCCCTCTCTGTAAGAAAACCTCCGACCCTTCTTTTAAGTAACGTAAGACTGCTCCTGGGGAGGGAGGGGGGGGGGGTGAGCACGGGTGCGTTATAGTGAAAAAGGGGAGTCCCATGCTGCGTTCCGTAACGCTGAAGTCGGTAGCATTGTTGTGTCTCCTGTAAAATTTCTGTTACGTTTGCGCCACAATTTTACGTAGCATATTCGCAGCGTAATATGAGGCATAACGCAAAGCCGCTAAGTGTAAGAACTCAGCTTTCTGTTTTACGTTGACTCGCTCCAAGTCCAGCATTCTCTATCTATGGCAACGGGAATACCAAAAATTAAGATTTGAGGTTACGTCGACTTAACCCCAACTTCGTGGAATCATAACTCAAAATATCGTTTGTAGTATCAAGCGTCCGACGATGTAAATCAAATTTTCTGTGCTCCGTCCTATTTCTAAAATAACCCGTGGCCAACGATGGGAGTTTCGTATTTTTCGGAGGTTATGTGTTCCGAATCCGTTAACGTCATGCTCGCTTTGAGTTATGGAGTGAGGTTAGGTGGTGCCTCTGCGGTGTGAAACGAAGTTCGAAATGCGGAAAAATAAAAAGGCGGAATCGCTGGAGGACCTGATGGACACCATCGAGCACACGCTGGACCAAGCTCGTGGGGACTTTCCAGTCGCGGAAAAACAAAGACCCGCCCTCGCAGCATCCCTTCCAACACGAAAGGGACTTGCCGATCATCCCCCAAAGTACGTCGATGACCCTTTTTTTAAAAATAAATTTCAGAATTTATCCCTGTATGCAGGGTGTCTACAAGTTCGGAATTCCTGGAAAGTCCAGAAATAGTACTGATTTTTTAAGGGCGGTTCGGATGTCCTGAAAAAGTGTGGAAATTCCGAAAGATGGTCAGGAATTTTTTTTCCCCGTTACTGTTGCAATTTGAGCGAGAATTTCAAATTTTCGAAATTTTTCAAATTTCGATTACCTGTGTCCAAAAATCAATGATGTTTTCATGATTAATTTTTCCCGAAAAGTCGATGCAGTTCTTGATTATTTATGCCAAAAAGTCAATTCGGTTTTCATGATAATTCGTGCCAAAAAATCGATGCGAATTTTTCGATTATTTGCGCCGATAAGTAAGTGTCTTCTAGTAATCGATTCAAAACCTTCCTTAGTCGCCCCATTAGCCGTCTCGCTACCGGCGCACGTGGGTTACGAACATTGCCTCACTCCAGTGGCGTGGCGTGCTTTGCGATTTATCGCTTGCTCTTCCATTTAAACCTATGGAATAGAATCGATGAACAGGGTGTTCGCTTAATAATCGATTTCTTACTATAGCTACATATGGAAAGATATCGACAATCGCTCATTTACGCCACACCACTGCCTCACTCCTCTGACGTTAGGGCGTATCTCGATTACCACGTGAGCCCTATGCTCCGAATAGCTCTGTACTCTCCAAAGCTCATGAGGAAATAAAGATACGCCCTTACGTCAGAGGAGCGAGGTGGGGGGGGGGGGGGGGGGCGTCGCGTAGAGTCGTTTAGCTCCGCGCGTGTTGCACCAAACGATGTTTTAATGATTAATGAGCAGTGGCAAATGAGTGTACCGCGGGAGAGGCGGGGTAATTGAATGGGAGCTTCACCGCGCTTCGGAGCGTCAAGTAGTTAATCGATAATCATCGATAAATGACCATCGGCGCGGCTTGAATTGATTCCCATGCGATCGACACCCGGAAGAGTGATCTTATGCGACGAGATTAATCCATGCATGATGCTCGGAAGTTCATACTTTTGGTTTTAAAGCATGGTGTCTAGGACCGGGATAAGATACAAAAGATATTTATTCAAAATGTAAAACGTAAAAGGAAAAACAACATTACTCTGCCCGGCAAATTGGGAAGCCCAGTTATTCCGAATTAGACGTAAAAATAAATACAAATGATAATACTACAAAAAAAAGTAATAAAATAAATTCGATGACATAAATTAAAACAAAATTAAGACACAAATATGGTGAACAGTAATTGAGTATAAAAAATGAAAAAAATAGATAAATAAATAAATAGATAGATAAATATTGCAATGGAATAAATAAATAAATAAATAAATATGAAAAATCGGCACACGGACTTTATGTCCACTTTTTTACGTCCACAGTTCTAAAGCCCACACTATTGTTAAGTCCATTACTTAAACGTCCACTAAGTTAAGTCCACAAATGTAAAGTCCACTAAAATCAAATTCGAGCGTTATATTTTAGTCCGTGTGTGAAATTATATTGACAATATCGAAATGAGAAAATTAAGAGAGAGTGAGGTGTTGTTATCGTAACTCATATTTTAAATGAAATGTTAAATTCCTCTTTTGATTCATCTTTTCAAATTGTCTTTGGTAAATACTTGGTTTCATTTCTATCCTTGAAATTTCCGATATAGAATATGCCTTAAATGTATATTCTTTTTTTTAAATTAAATTGATTACTTTATTTTAAAAACATTTACATTTTTAATACGTGGTGAATATTTGTAAAACCTTTTCCAAGCAATGGCATCGATATGAATATCAATGAGCCGTAGTTGCGATGAAAGAAACTGTACAAAAATTAATAAAAGAGGAAAAAAACTAAGAAGCACGCAATTTTTTGTTTTCAACTTATTTATACATCGACCTTCTTGGGTCAAATACGTCCAATTTTGAGCGTTTAGTTGCGCTTACACCACGCTGCAACACAGTAAAAGCCCAAAACATAAAAGAATAAATTTGAATGCTTTGGAAATCGTTTTTGACACGGAACCACTATTATATTTACAAAAAACACATTATATTTTCCAGTAGTACATATTTCTTTTTCATCAGTTTAAAAGGGAATAATCAATGCAGAGAATGCAAACATTTCAAAATCATGAGTTGAAAAACGCTGACTCCGCGTGTTTAAATATTAGAGCCTAACACAGAGCGTAGCGGCGTGTTAGCAGCGCAGAACGCGCACTGGCACCTACAAACCTAACGGGATACTTCACGCATTGCGCAACGCGTGAAGTATCCTGTTAGGTTTGTAGGCGCCTGTGCGCGTGTCACGGTGGTTGCCGGCCGCGCCGCAACGCTTTAAGCAACTATTTCGCATCAGAGGCGTTGCACAGTATCCTACAAGATTGAAGGCGCACGAAATAACTAGTCAAAGAGGACTTTCAATTTTGACTGCATCTGTTACTGAAGAATGTTTAATTTGGCATTGGAGCGTTTCCTAGGCTCCCGCTTTGGTTTTCATCTTATCATATCCGCACACTGTACATATGAACATATGTTTTTATCTGCTCTTAGAGTCTGTTCTCTTTAATGACTTGATCTATGAATGGAATGTTTTTGAATGAAGGTAGTAGTAGTATGCATTTATTTTTAAGGTTGTTCCTGTCATTTAAATGAGGAGAAAAAAAATGTGCACTTATAACATGTCCACAATTTGGACATATTCATGGTTGGACATTAAATCATGTGGACTTAATAAAGATCGGACTTAACGTGTAGTGGACATAAATAGCGGTGGAAAATTTAATGGACGAAAGGTAGGTGGACATAAAGTCCTGGAAGCGATAAATCAAATGAATAAATAAAACAAAAGGAAAGAAAGAGAACATTTTGAAATGAAATAAGAAAAGAAATGGAAAATTAGGAAATCCGGGTTGAAAGTGCACACTGTTCGATGAAATCATGGGATTATCAGTAATTTTTTAAAGTTTCGGAATGTGCCAGACCCGTTTATCTCGGGGTAATGAACGGTGCGCGTGAAATGCCAACTTGGGTTGTCAAAGTGGATCTACATCATTTATGAATGGCATGGCGCACGGTGGATCGAGTCAATGGGAGGGGTCGGTCATCGCGCATCACGCGTCTTATTTTCTCTTATTACAGAGATTTCCCACCCTTCGAATAGAGCAAATTACCCTTATCTGATGTATTTTTCGTCGTAGATTCCATTTTTGATCATTTTTCAGCCGAATAACCAGTTTTTATACGAGTTTGACACACTTTTTCATGACTTTTGAAAATGGAATCCTTGATAGCTGTTTTTTCACGTTTCTTTCGGCGAATGGGACCGTAAGCATCTTACATAAAGAATAATTTTGCCGAACTTGACTCAAGGACATTACTTGAGGAGTGAAGGAGGGCGGCTTTACAGCCCCCTCACCACGAAGGTTGCCATATTTCTTTCAATTTCTGCTAACATCGTTTTTTGGTCATGTTAATTGGTTTCTCGCAATTGCATACTGACACATACACGGAACATACACGGACACACAATGTTCATTTTTCTTCTCTTTTCCTCCAGCCAGTCAATAGACGTTTTCATTTTTATGAACTCTCTTCTCTTTCAGTTATTCTACAAATATGCATATTTCAAAAAATAGATCAATATATTAAATAAATAAAAAAAGAGATGTATATACTGTAGCTTCTTTTTATCGAGTCATCCTAGAAGATTATTGTAGGTACTTATCACCAGATATAAATAATTGAATGTGCAGGGTAAAAAAAAAAAAAAATTATATCATCTACCATTATTTTGTTTTGTTCCTCGAAGTTTGGAGTGAAGTTTGAAACATATTTATTGAATAAATATTAAAATAGGAGGAAATTTATTTTTCATGCAAGTTCTGATCCCTTGAAGAACCTCTGAGAAGGACCAATGTCTCTTGAAGAAATTTCTTGTATTTCTTCTTTTTCAACCCACAACCGATTTTTACTTTCTTGCTACCCTAGAGTAGAGAAAGTATTTTCATCCTCCAAGGGGCAAAAAAAAGTTGAAATTTTATTTGTATGGAACTCATGAAAGAGTTCTAGGTATGTTGAAGACATTTTGCAAGAAACGGGACGTGTGTAATATACAATGCGCAAAACATACACCTTAAACTTTATCGCACAGTATAACACTGATCGAATCAGCTTCAAAGACTAAAAGAAGGTTACTGTCTCGTCCAAAAATATCAACAAATCAGTCAAAATCAGTAATCAGTTGAAAAATTATCGAAATTGAAGGATATCGTGTGATGCACGATTTTATTGATGACATTAGAGCAAGATCGGATTCCCAGCAGGCGCGACTTCCTATCATTCAAATGGGACCGTTTTCGCAGATTAGCGGATATTAGCGGCTAATTATTACATAATATCATTCCTGATAGTGTACAAAAGGTAACCCAACAAAGGATTTTGCGGACACTTGTGGACATTTTTTTATCGAGCTATTTTAACATTTTTTTGGGCGTTTTTTTAAAGCAAGCTTTGGAGGTGGTTTTGGTCCTCCTAAAAATATGCCAATGCACATTAATGATATACCAAAATGTTCCTCAAAGGGAGGAGAATAAGCATGTTTACTTGAAATTTTGATTTGTTTGCCACAGAACTCATGCAAAAGCGAAATAAAACCTTGAGAATCAGACGGCAAATTTGATACCACCTGCAATGTCAGCTTTAGGCAACCCGCATGTCAAAGCGGAAGGGTTCAAAGATCCTAGAACCGTGGATACATTCATTTTGGAAGCTTAACTACTAGAAAACCAAGAAAAAATATTTAAAATCCGACTTTTTTTTTCGTCGCCCATGACCGACCCCTACCATTGACTCGATCCACCGTGTGGCGCAGGGCATTGACTCGCTCGGCGGCGCACAGTGAATCGAGTCAATCAGAGAGCTCGCACATGAAATTTTTAACCAAAACTGCAAATTTTTATGTTTATACCATCACATTTGAAATCCTGAAGGGTGGTTATGAAAGAGAACTTCACGATGAAACCAGTGGAACCATTTTTAAAATCTCAAAGTTTCGTCTAAGTTTAGTTATATGATTTTTTAACGTGTCCAAATTTCGTTCGACCTCTTCCATCGACTCGATCCACCGTGCGGCGCGGCGTTTCGTGGGCGTCGTTGACGTTGGACGGAATGCCAGAACTTCCAGATGACTCCTGGTGTTGCACCTCGGTTCTGGTTGCACGCGTGCATCGCCGACAGCCCCCCCCCCCCCCCCCCCCCTCCGAGCAGCTCAGACCAGATGGACCTGACTTTACTAATTGGGTGAGTGAACTTTGGGCGGCCTTGAAGCAGCCACCGTAATCATCCGATGTGTCATTTTTTCAGCCGTGCTCATCGCGACTCGCTGACTGCGTTGCCGTATTTCAACCGTTCGTTTTGGGGAAGGAATCCTTAACAAAAAAAAAAATACAAAATAAAAATAAATAATTCAGAAAATTCTCACCGAAATTTAAAAAAATAATTTCTCACCGAATAAAATTCCTCTCATCGTCAATAAAAATTGATACGACGCATTGGACCATGCGTCATTTTAGTGAACATGACAGCTTGAGTAAATAAATTGCTTTTTTTGTGCTTGCGTTTAGACTCAAGACTTCGTTTCTATGTCTGCTGAGTAGAAGAATCATTATATATCATTCCCCCTTCTTTTTGGTAGATTCATTCTACACCACAAATTACTCGATACATCACGTCCGCTTTCTCCCCCGCCTTTTCGTAAGCATGAACCTTGCTTCTTCGAAGACGGTGTGTTAGTGTAGGTATGTATTTAGTGTGTAATTATTGTGTGTTAGTATGTAGACAGGGTGGCAGTGTGTGTGTGTCCATTCGTAACACAGGCAAGGAACGAAGCTGGTCATAGTTTCATCAGCCAAGGTGTTTTCTTAAATTAATTTATTTAATCTGACATATTTCAGAATAACTTACGGCATCATGGAAGAATTATAAACCAGAAAAACTTTCACTAAGGTACAAGTCTTGTCAATTATCAATTGATGTAGAACAATGGAACCTATAAAATATAAGTCACCAATACGTTTCTTGACTAGATATTAATCACAACGCAACAAGTGATGATAAGTAATTCGTCTCGCCCATGTAACAAACCCAGTGCCGGATTTATTGATAGGTTAAAAACATGTTTGACCTTAAATGACTCTTGATTCTCCTAAAGTGGAGCTAGAGTCCCTTTATACTGAGAGTAAAGACAATGCGAATCAATTTCTGATTGGTTCCCTTATTTTCAGCCTTCGCAGTGTCACAAACGGGAATAAAGATTACATTTTCACCAATTGCAAAGATTATAAACTGGAATGGACCGGGGAATGGAGATGTTGCATAAGTGAGGAATTTGCGATTTGACAATTGATTCTTATGTAAAAGTTCGCAAAAAAAGGTGGTGCCGCTGGTTTTCTCTGAAATCAACTCCCAAGCTCCAAAAAAGCTCTAAAAGTTGAGACAGAATGGAGGGGATATCCCACGCTATCCTGAGCGTCCCCTTCTACATCAAGACAAACTCTCCATGCAAAGATAGGGAGCAAATACATTGACAGGGTTGCCGTGTTTTCAATTTTAGAGTCCCCAAATAAAGAGGCAGCCCTGTCAATGTATTTGCTCCCTATCTTTGCATGGCGAGTTTGTCTTGATGTAGAGGTGGACTCTCAGGATAGCGTGGGATATCCCCTCCATTTTGGCCTCAACTTGAGAGCTTTTTTTGAGCTTGGGCGTTGGTTTCAGAGAAAACCAGTGGCACCGTCGTGTTTCTCGCAAACTTTTACAAAAGAATCAATGGTCAAATCGCAAATTCCTCACACATGCAACATCTCCATCGGAGGCGCGGCAAGGAACAAATGGAATGACAGAGAGAACGGCGACAGGAATTCAGGAATGGGTTGATCGAAGATTACTGAAAACGTCCGATTTGTGTAATCTTTATTCCTGTTTGTGACATTCATAAGCAGCGTTGTCTCCACTCTCTCTATGAAGGGACTCTAAGTGGAGCCAAATATTTGTTGAAGGTTGCTTTTAATTCAATCCATCCTGCGGGCCGATTATTGAAACTGATAAACAAAGCGATAGACAAAGAAGACATGGGGAGTATATAGCGATCCTATTGGTTGACATGGTTGGTTCTTATAGACGAAGGAAGAAAATTATGGACTAACTGTCGGGTCTTTGATGGGTTGCCGTTAGTTAGTCCATTACCTACCTTCTATGTTCGTTGCCATCTCCTGCTTCCACCAACAGTATCCCTCCAAATCCCTTTTGTCGTCTTTGTCTATAGCTTTGTCAATAAGTTTCAATAATCGGCCCGCAGGTTTACTCTAGCGCACCGCAGCGTGATCGAATCGCGCAAAGAGTTCCGAAACCAAATCGGTCGGGGTCGGGGGGGGGGGGGGGTCCGGGGACTCGAGACCTCCGGAAAAGTCAAGACCGCGGAGGTCGCGTCGCGCCGGTCAAATTCCGCACGGACAAATCGCCGTGTCGCCATCTCATCATCGGAAATCGTTTCCACTTTCACTGACCGCCGCGGCCACGGCGCGACCGACGCCGCACAGTGGACCGAATCGATAGGAGAGGTCGGACAAAATTTCGAAACTTTAAACCGCTTATAACTCCGTCTATATCAAACTTTAAGGCTCCAAAAGTGATTTCATTGATTCCTTCGTAAAATTTTCTGCTAGAATCACCCCTGAAAATGTAAAATGTGACGAAATAAACATAAAAATTTGGAATTTCAGTTTAAAATTTCGTGTCCGATCTCTCTGATTGACTTGATCCACTGTGCGACGCCGAGACGGATCCGCCGAATTCGCGGTCGCGGGAAAAAGCCTCCGAGTCGACGCTTTAACACGATTATCCACCGATCTCGATCTTACGTCCGAGTATATCTCATTTCCGCACTCTCCGCTCTTTTCTCGTTTTTATACGTACTTATTCCTGGGTGTATTTCGTTTTCCCAGCGAAGTTTTCCATCGTTTGCGAGGGCTTACCAGCTGGGAGTATCGCGTCGAAAAAGAAAAAGAAATGCGGCACACGTAGGGGAAAAACCGTGGTTACAGATCGTATTCGATAATGGTTCGATGTATCGTTTGGTTCAAAACAATATTTGTTACCAACCTTTCTACAGAAGATATTTATTTTTTAAAGATCCTCTCGAATGTGGTGCATACACAGTTTGTCTCAGAACTGAATAAATACGCCTACGTAAGGTAATTCGAGTAAAATTCTTGGTGAATGTTGCAAATGAAACCTAATTTTCCGCCATTATGAAGCATCCGCAAGCAACTTTTGCCATTTTTGTTTTATTCTAGGATTTTCTTAATTCTAAGATGGGTGACTCAGTCAGAAGTAGATCCTCTTGGGGGCTATTATTAAAATTTATAGACGAAGAGATAGACAGATGAGACAATGTGAAAATGGAACGATCCTATAGGTGAAAGCGGGGATGGCAACCTACGGGAGAACCTTTTCGTTAGTCCATCATTTTCGCCCTTGGTTTCTGGTAAATACTTTACTGTGCCATGCACCACTACTCCGCTGGATAGATAGCTTGGATACGTAGTCAATGAACAGCTTAAAGACTTAAATGCAGGGTAGGAAAGTAAACCATTCCATGATGCAATAATGCCCTGCATCATTGATTTTGGCAGACATACCTAGTCAATGAATAGCGTAGAGACTTAAATGCAGGGTAGGAATGTAAACCATTTCATGACGTAATAACGCCCTGCGACATTGAAATTGGCGGACAAAGCTATAGATAAAGAAGACGAAGAGAAAATTGACCGATCATACCAGCGGAAGCGAGTGGTTGCAGCTGACCAAGGATGCAGTGATAGATTTAACTAACGGCAACCCTCGAGAGACCTTGTAGGTGGTTCACTATTTTCCTCCCCAGACTAGAGTCTCTTCATACTGAGAGTAAAGACAACGCGAATCCATTTCTGATTGGTTCTCGCATTTTAGGCCTTCATATTGTCACAAACAGGAGTAAAGATTACATTTCCACCTCGCAAAAATTATAAACCGGAATGGATCGGGGAATTGGAGGTACGGCAAGGAATAAATGGAATGAGAGAAGGAACAGAGATACGAATTTGGGACTGGGTTGATCAAAGATTAGAAGAAACGTCCGATTTGTGTAAGCTTTATTCCCGTTTGTGACATCCATAAGCCGTGTTTTCTCAACTCTTTCTATCAAGGGACTCTACCCCAGCGGGCTGATAATTTACATTGATAAACAAAGCGGTAGACAAAGAAGACATAGGGAGGGTAAAGCGATCCTATTGGTTGAGATGGGTGGTTCCTGTAGAATAAGGGAGCAAACTATGGACTAACTAAATGGTCTCTCGTGGGTGGCCGTTCGTTAGTATATTACCTACCTCCTTTGTTCATTGTAATCACCCGATTCCACCAATAGGATCCTTCCATATCCCTTTTGTCTTCTTTGTCTATAGCTTTGTCTATCAATTTCAATAATCGGTCCGCAGCCAACACACCAACCAACCACCCATTTCAACCAATACGATCGCTCCATTTTCTCATCGTCTTCTTTCGCTATAGTTTTGTCCATCAATTTCCGTAATCGGTCCGCAGCGACCACAAAGGCACTCGAGGCGCATCGTTTTGATGAATGGGATTCGGCGTCGGTAGCAGTGGCGAATCGGACGGCAAAACGGGTAATTAAACGAGGAGCGACCTTGGCCGACATGTCTGGCTGCTCTTGGCGTCGCGTCGCGGCGCGGCGGCGTTGGAAGAGAACTGGAAATGCAGGAAAGGATGAGCCGAGCGCGGGCGTCGCGACGCCGACTCCGGCGCGCGAAAGGTGGCGCTGACCTACAGAGGTGACCGAGTGGCACGCTTGGCGCCTCGCGGGTTGCATAACGCTCGCGTGATCCGCCCGGGCTCGTGATTCGCGCCCGAAATTCGGCCGCGGCCGCGGGTTCATGAATCCGTGCCAGCGGTTACGTCCGCGACCCGACCCTAAGCGACGTCTACCCACGTCGACGGTAGGCCACGGTTTCGATGTGATAGCCCCGGGACGCGAGTTCGGGCGTTATGTAGACTGCCATGTTCGAAACTCACCTTTGAGTTTCAGGAGCCATGCACTGGAAAACAAAACACATTGGATCTAGAGTCCAGACTCTCAAAAACATCGACAAGAAAAAATACCTACTCTTGATTCAATCAGATTTAAGCTTCAATCAAGAACCAAGCCTCTTAATTTGAGCGGATTTCCTTTTGATTTAAGCTTAAATCTTATTGAATCAAGAGTCTTTTTTCTTGTCGATGTTTTCAAGAGTATGGACTCTAGATCCAATGTGTTTTTTTTTTTTTTTTTTTTTTTTTTTTTTTTTTCCAGTGCGAGAGTCCTTTTACAGAGAGAGTTGAGACAACACGGCTCTTGCACCGGAAAAAAATTCGCTTGGATCCAGAGTCCAGACTCTTAAAAACATTGACAAGAAAAAATACTGTTGATTCAAACGCATTTTTTCTTGAATCAAAAGGAAATCCGCTTGAACCAAGAGGCCTCGCTCTTCGATTCGAGGAAAAATCGGCTTGAATCAAGAGTATTATTTCTTGTCAATGTTGTTAAGAGTCTGCAGGACTCTAGATCCAAGCGACTTTTTTTCCAGTGTTCTGCCGTGATAGCGAAGAGAGCAGTAAGTGCAAAAATGAAGTTTTGAGAAATCGGACTCAGAAGTGTCAGTCTGGAATATATTTTATTGAAATAAGCCTCCGTTCTTTCTCAAATTATCACCAATCGTCCGAAAGACTCGAAGAAATTGTTTGGATGATTAAACATTTGACTCAATTTATTTCTATTACATGAAAACGGTATTTTTCTTTTTCATGCTTGGTTATTGTTCGGCAAAACAGCCGGGTCTGCATGCTTTCTTGGTTGCGGTTTGGACACAGAACAAACGCATTTTCAGATTAGAAATTGGCAGAAGAGGGTTATAATTTACTTGAAAGCTCTATAACGTAACTATGTTGTTGGTTTCGTTTAAATAAAAATGATCCGGCATTAGTTTTGAGTGATTGTACTTGTGATATGTATCCACTCCTTGATAGAAATTCCACCCAGCAGCAAGCAACATTTCAAACTTTTTCTCGGACTTATGTACGACCGAGTGAAGTATCGGAAACGCACCGGGTAATTTAAAGTGACATTCTTTCGCATAACTTTGTCCAGTAGTCTAGGCTGTCGTTAGCCGCGCCCTTGTTTGCCCGTTGTCACAGCTGGACGCCAGTTTTCCCGACAGACGGAGACGCCGTTCAGAGTTTTCACCGCCCCAGTGACTAATCCAGCCCAGCTACCAGCGGTTGTTCACGCGGTACATCGAACTGGCGCGCCCGACGGAGGCTGATCGCCGCGTCGCGCCCGGCAGTATGACAGATTCGATCTCATCACTTTTACTCTCATTCCAATGGAAATCGCTCTGTTGTCGGGTTTCGAACCATAGTATTAGGTTCAAGTCCCCCGAAAATAATTGTACACAGGGTGTCTACAAGTCCGAAATTTCCGGAAAGTCCGGAAATCGTACTGATTTTTTAAAGGCGGCCCGGAAGTACTGAAAAAGTGCGGAAATTCTGCAAGAAGGTTTAGAATTTTTTCATTTTTTTGTCAGTTTTGAGCGAAAAATTCAAATTTGTGAAAGTTTTCGTAATTCGTCAAATGGAAGTACTGGAAAAGTACCGATTTTTCCTGTTGAGGAGCTTCTGAATTTCTCGGGAATGTACTGTCAAAGTATAAGACATCGAGGAACAAGCGGTCTGAATAATCGCATCAAAGCGGCAACCTCGCATCCGGTGGAATATTCGGCCTCCCGCTGGTCCATCCGTCCGTGGATAGTCGGAAAATGGGAAATCCACGCACGCGAGATTTTCCTCGGCGAGTTAAAACGCTCTTCCTTCCCCTCGCGCGTTCTCCGCGTGACGTGTGACGTCCTGCCACGTCATCGGCTGCCCGTGACGTGCCGTCAATGATATGCCGCGTACTCTCTCTCTTGTCTCCGCGATCGCGTCACGTGCCGATCTCATGTCAGTCAGGTCGACGTTGACTCTTACGCAAACTCTTTTTTTTTCAATTTGCGGTGAAATATCTCTGGCCTCGAGTCCTTGTCAAACGCCACGGGAAAACTCGCTCGAATAAAACAGTGAAAAATTAGTTAATGGTAAAAAGGAACTTGCATATGTCGAGTTGCATAGTAGCTGGCAATTTGCAAGCGGCATGAATTTCAAGAATTTGCATCGCTATAGTGAAGCTTCTATTGATAAGAACTCGACTTGAAGCGCCTTCAATCCTGCTGATACTCTTTGCTTTGTCAGGGATTTAGTTTAGTTGCCTATCTGAACCAAACCCAACACAGGTCTCACGGGAGCTCGCGAGTGTGCTGCTAGCTCGTACCCAGTGGCGAGGCATGAATTATCGATTATCGATATTTCCCCATTTGAAGCTGGGGTAAAGAATCGATTATTTTATTAAGGTGTTCGTTGCGAACACCCTGTTTATCGATAATTTTCAATAGGTTTAAATGGCAAATCCATCGATGTATTGCAAATCAAACCACGCCACTCCTCGCACCAAACATGCAAGAAGAAACTATTGTCCTCCTTTATTCGGGCAAACGGGGACGCCTCCCCCCCAGATCCACATATGGACCCAAAGGTAATAGTTGACCATCATCATACGATTTTTCGTGCATACCAATCGTGTTCTATACGTGAAATTCTGATGGGGGAAAAAAATACATCCTATCTTAATGTGTAAATTACCGGTACTCGATGGGCCACATTAGAGTACCTATAGGCCACATTTCATCCTTTGCACCCCTCCTTTTAGGCGGCTTCCAAAGCGAATTTTTCTCCTCGTCAAAAAAAGAAGAAGAAAAAAATGTGCTTAAATTCACATTTTGTCTCGTGGTTCAATCCACCCCATCGCGGGTCGTGAACGCGCGCACCCCCGAGGCGACGGTATAAAAATGCAGGGGCCGTCGTATTGCCATTCCCGGCACGAGGAACCCGAGTGAAGGTTCGATCTCCCGTCCGGTCCTTCCGACGCCGCTCACTTCCTGACGAAGAGCGTCCTTCCTCCCGGAGTCCCGAGTCTCCAGTTTGTCAACGATCGGAGGCCGGCGCGGGTCTCGAGTGCTGCTCGTCTGCAAACAAGAGCGCCGGGACGCCGCCGGCCGGCCGCCGGAGAGGAGCGTCGGTGTCCGCTAATGCCGGTTAATGGAGAGCTAAACCACGAGCATTGACAATGATCCTCCGGCATCGGCGCACACTGGTAAAAAAAACCTCTTGGTTCAAGAGTGCAGTTTCTTGTCGCCGGATTTAAGAGTCTGGACTCTTGTTTCAATGCAAAATCCGCTTGAATCAATGCGAAATCCGCTTGAAACAAGAGTTCAAAACTCTTAAATCCGGCGACAAGAAACTGCACTCTTAAGTCAATGCAATGCGGCATTTGTCCAAGAGGTTTTTTTTACCAGTGCACAGTGGATCGAGTCAATTAGAGCGGTCAGACATGAAATTTTTAACTGAAATTCCAAATTTTAATGTTCATTTCGGCACATTTTACATTTTAAGGGGTGTTTCCAGAAGAAAATTTCACGAGGAAAGCGATAACACCACTTTTAGAACCTCAAAGTTTTGTATAAACGGAGTTATAAGCGTTTAAAGTTTCCACATTTTGTCCGACCTCTCCTATTGATTCGATCCACTGTGCGGCGGTGCAGCGTCCGACAGCGCGCGTCTCGACCGACCGGGCAATTGCATAACTCACTTAAGCCCCGGGCCTGTGACTGATCACTCCTGTCCTCTGATCCTCCTCAAGACTACCGAGCATCGTTGTCGCTTTACGCTCCACTAAAAACGACGTGTAGGTATTCAGAGGTTCGGAACGTCCTAGTGGATTTGGTTTCAGATTTTGACACTGAAAAAAAAACTCCGGCCGTCGAAGCTGTATTTACAAGCTGTGTAGCACTACCGTTCGTTCCGGGCTCAGAGGCGGGAAGATCCGGGCTGAGTCCAGAACAAATGGTAGCCCGTAAAGCCCGTGAGAACGGTTTCCATGGCTGGAGGTTTTTTTTCCAGTGAACCTACTGCCAAGCGCTAGTAAAATAAACCAAAGTTTCTTTTGCAGGGTGTCTACAAGTCCGGAGATAGTACTGATTTTTCAATGGCGGTCCGGAAGCACTAAGAAAGTGCGCAATTTCGCAAGAAGGTCCGGAATTCTTTCAATTTTTTTTGTCATTTTTGTCGCAGTTTCAGCGGGAAATACAAATTTTTGAAATTTTTCGAATTTCGCCAGTTGAAGGTATTGAAAAAGCACTGAATTTTTCTGTTGAGGAGGCTCTATATATCTTGGGAATGCACTGAAAAAGTACTGTAAAAGTACTGATTTTTGGCCAGCCTGTTTTAGTAGACACCTGCTTTTGGATTCGAAATGGCCTCAAAGCGTCGTTTCTTGTCGAAAAAAGTTAGTATTTTTTAGTTAACTCCATGCGAATGTAACTTAAGATCAGTTTTTTTCTTCTTTAAATTGAAGAAGCGTCGTTTTGCTTTCGTTAAGTTTAAGTTAAAAAATGATGACGAAAGAATGTTTCTTTAACTCAAAAAACCCCAAATGTTGTATATAAGAAACGCCGTTTGAAGTGAAGCGATGTCACACATTTTTTTGTCAGTGTACTTTAACCGGGGGTCATGTACCTCGCTACTCGAAAGCGGCATCGGGGCGAACAGCGACGGACCATCTGGTAGATGTTCGGACTGACGGACGTCCAAAGGGGCCGCGATCGCGTCGGAAGATTTATGACGGAGGAGTTGTCGATTAACCGCGTGGGATTTCGATGCATTTCGGAACCGACCGCGGCTGATGCGCGCGCAACCGACGCGACGTCATTCCACGTCCGCGCTTTGGATGAGAGCCCTCGGCCCGCTCTTCGTCGACATCCCGGCCGTCGTCGTTTTCATCAGAATCCCTTCAATACTGGAGTACCTGTATAGCGAGAGTATGGACAGATCTGAAACTCCGAAAGTCCATCAGGCCTTCACCGATGCCTCCGCGAATAAAGTTAGGGCCCAAAGGGCAGCCAACCTATGAATTTCAATTATCCAGAGCGATTTACTGATACTATTGTTACGAACCGTCCTTTATTAAGCACGTGTTTGACTCAGTTTTTGCATAAATTTACTCAATTTCGCGGAAGAACGCTCATTTCTGTACATTTTTGGCCATCATGGTTAGAATAGTTAGAATTGGAATCTGCAGACTGGCAGTGAAATTTTGTGCGTTAGAAGTTGGTTAGAAGGGTGGCTGCACTTTTGGGCCCTAAGCCCTCCATGAAGCGATCTGTCCATACTCTCGCTATACAGGTACTCTATTCAATACTGAGAGTGGAGACAATGCGAATCCGCTTCTGATTGGTTCCCGTGTTTCAAGCCTCCACACTCCACAGTGTCACAAGCGGGAATAAAGATCGTATCTTCACCTATGGAGAATTTGCGTGCAAATTTTTTATTGCTTCATCTGAAAGTGTCTAAAGAGCTGATTTTGCAGTATTTTTTATACTTTTTCCTGCCATGGGAAATATTATAAAAATAGATTTAAAAGTGAGAAAATGCACCGCCTAGTGACGTCATCTGGCGGCATTTCCCATTTAAACACGTTTATTTTAACAGATTAGGTTATTCTGTCGTACGTTCTCCAATAATTGTTCAATTTATGAACCAGGGGTATCCTCTTGGTCAGCTCACTTGGTGGCATCCACTTTGACACGGAATTTATCAAATTTCAGACACCTGCAAATTCTCCGTCGCGAAGATTATAAACTAAGGAACTAAAACTAGGTGGAACGAGGAGAAGGAAAAAAAGGAAGGGTAAAAAAATTCGCCATCTCTGTCAGTTTACTTCTTAAATGGATTACATTTTACAATGAGGAAACACTATACCTGGCTCTTCCATAAAAGCACCTTCCTGCAAAGGGAATTCAGTGGCATATATGTTGTTTCTAAATTTAGCTAGAAATAGTGATTCCTTATTGCAAAATGTAGCCTAAATACCTCATGGAATGAGCCACTGAGAGCAACTTGAGTTAACTTGTCTCCGTTTTATTCCCGCTTTAGTCGTGATTTTAACAAATTTGTCTTTCACCTTGTTTATGTTTATGTTTTGATTTTTGTTTCAGGTAAGTTTTAGCCATGCTTGCTTAGTTCCTTTCCCTGAAAAACGTAAGTCAAAATTGTCCCATTTTAAAATCTTTTTTGGAAGTCGCGGAAAGCCGCACAGTGGATCGAGTCAATACGAGAGGTCGGTCAAGAAATTTTTGACTAAAACAGCACATTTTGATGTTGATTTCGTCACTTTTTAAATTTCAAGGGGTGGTTCTATCAAGAAAATTTTACGAGGAAACCAATGGAACCACTTTTAGATCCTCTAAGTTTTGTATAAACGGAGTAAAAAGCGTTTAAAGTTCCCAAATTTTGACCGACCTCCTCTATTGACTCGACCCACTGTGAGCCGATTGCTCTTTAAATCTGAGTTCTGTGAAGAAGAAGAAAAAAAAATGTGATCAGTTTTTTGAAGTTGCGATAGATCTCAATCGTTCGTTGGTAATGTAGGCAGGGTGTCTACAAGTCCGGAATTTCCTGAAATGCGGAAATAGTACTGATTTTTTAAGCGCGGTTCGGAATTGCTGAAAAAGTCCGGAAATTTCGCAAAAAGGTCCGGAATTTTTATTAATTTTTTGTCGCAATTGCAAATTTTTGAAATTTTTCGAATTTCGTCAAATGGAGGCACTGAAAAAGTACGGACTTTCTGTGTAGAAGGAAGTACTGAATTTTTTGAGAATGTGCTGAAAAAGTACTGTAAAAGTACTTACTTTTGACTAGCCTGTTTTAGTACTGCTAGGACTTCGGTTCTATGGCTCTGAACTGAGTTTAATACCCAGTGCACGTCACAAGTTGTCGACCTAGCTTTTCCCCTTTATTAATTTCTTCGGTGTGCATATGCGTAGTTAAATGAAGCGGTTGTGGTTTTTTGATCCCTGTCCAACGCACGTTCTTGTGTTTTCTGAGAGCTCGTAAAAACGAGCTATTGCCGTTATAACGCGGCCGAGGACATTAATAAGTGCGTTATGATAGCCTCTCTTCCTTTTCATTATCATACTGCTGTCAAATCGGACTGAAAATGTTGTTTTCCACGCGCATAACGTCGATCATCATCCGCTTGCGACATAGGATGCGGCATCCACGGTGGTATTGAAATTTTAGCATGAAATTACCTCTTGTAAATATGATTTCTCTCGTGTTGTTCCTTTAAGATGACCCGGTTGCACGTATTAAAGCTTCATAAATTCAGGGTTCAGGGAAAACCGGGAAATGTTAGGGAAAATGACGAAAATGTCAGGGAAAATTTGTTAAATCACCTTCATTTGCTTTCTAAAATGGGTTTGAGATTTTGAACAAGAAATTTTGTCTGAAAACCATCTTCAATTATGCCTTTTTAACCATCTGTCACATCTTCAATTGTCAGGGAATTTCACCAAAAAGTGTCAAGAAAATTCATTTTCTAAATTCTGTGGCAATCCTGTAAATTTTAAACCGGGTATCTGAAGTTAAACGGAAGTTCGTAGTTTCAAACATATTTGCTCACTTTAACGAACCGAGGCGCAGTTTTACCAAGGATTGAGCATGTAGAACTAACGAAAAGATGGAAAAAATGGTGAATCAAGGGAAAACCCACGCGTAGTTCTGGGCACCCTCATTCTCTGAATTTTTCGAGGCTCATCTCATGAAATGTATCGCTTCCGGGAAATAAATTAATACGTCACGGAAACCTAAAATATGTCGAAAAGTCGGAGAAAATTTAAAGATTTTACTAAAAGTAAAGTAAAGTTTGGGCTGTATTTGTCTCACGCTCTTTGTTTGTGTTTTTATATGGGTACCAATTATGTTGAAAATGTCAGAGAAAAAGTTAGGTTGTTTTTTTCTCTTGAAGTTAAAAGGATGCTATATGCAGGAGGGTGGCTCTTCCCCCCAGTACATATCAGATTTAGTTCAAATGGCCTCACTTTATATTTTGCCAGCAAACCTCTCACTGAAGATTTGCAGGGGTCCCCCCCCCCCCACACACACACACACAATGAAAAACGTGGTGTGCTATTTTAGCACCTCGGATATATGTCATAAAAGAGTCTGGTGATCCTATGATGCTACCTTGATTGCCCACGCAGTTGAATTTGCATTCATGGGATGTAAAGGTAACTGCGAGGGCAGTAAAGGCAGCATCTTAGGATCACCAGACACATTTTTGACATCCTAGGTGCTTAAACAGCATATTAATTTTTTCAGTGCAGTGTTAAAATCATAGAGGATCACGCCCGTGCAAGTCTTGTGGGCCTACCAGCTTTGGCTGGGCCCTCTGATTTTTGAAAATTTTACACTTATTTATGATCTTTGGCAAGAGCGCTGCGTGATCTGGTCAGTTTTCCCGATGGGCGGAATGACACAGCCTCATAGCAGGCAGGGGATCTGGGAACGGATCAGATCTGGTAGGCCGGTGACCGCGGCAGGAAATCGAACATAACTGGCCGGAAATGACGTCTTCATTGTTTTCATATTTATTGTTGAGGCCGCGGCCGGGTGTAGACTAGAAACGGGATTTATGTAACGCCACGGATCCCGGGATCCCACCCGGGGTTGTCGACCCCAGAAAGGGAGGGGGCGAGGGGGGGGGGGGCGAATACCCTTCAACAACAACAAAAAGAGACGAAAGTAATGGAATTTGAGAGGAATAGGGCTGAATACTGAAGACGAAGTGCACCGGAGAAAAAAACACATTGGATCTAGAGTCCAGACTCTTAAAAACATCGACAAGAAAAAATACTCTTGATTCAATTGGATTTTTGCTTAAATCAAGAACCAAGCCTCTCAATTTGAGCGAATTTTCTTTTGATTTAAGCTTAAATTTGCTTTAAGCAGAAATTCAAAGCTGCCTCAAACTTCACGTAATTTCGAACTTAGTATGCGATTTTCTCGCAATCACAGTAATGGTGGCATGTAGATACTTCACTCTTGGTGAAATGATGCCCCATAAAATTAGTTTCATACCAGCTCAATGTAGAATGACACGAAGTTTGGCCACGTTTTGACCGGTGAGATGACATATTTGCCTCGGGATCTTAATCGTCATGACTCCAAAGTGCTTCGCAAGATAATCGACGGTGCAATGTTTGGTTTCGAGATAACGTCGATGGTTGACCCACATAAACTCATGCTTTCTGAAAAAGTCGGAAGTGTGGCGATCTACAAATAGAAACTGTATCGACTACTTCCTTGCCTGCTATCCTGTTTCGTCGCATACTTTCAATGAAGGAGAGAGAATTTTAGGACTGAACACTATTTAACATTTAAACCTGTTTTGTCACTGTACTCATACCTCAAACCATCCAGGCCAAAAATAAAACTTGGAAAGAGCCGATGTTCATTTCGCGTTTACTTCTACTCACCTCAAAAGCTCTGCTGTGAGGGAGATGAGATGAGGGAGTGTCAACTCCCTGATGACCTGTGGGAAGACCGAGCTTTGTGGCGATTAGGCGTCGTAAAGCGCCATAGAGCGCTGTAAAAGCGACTCGTATATATATAAAAGCTCTGCTGTTGTTGAAACTCGGAAGAGAGGCTGCCGAAGAAGATACTTGATTAGGTTCCTCCTGGAAGGAGACAAAGGGGACGCCTGGTGAAAGGGTAACGACAGGGAAGTTTAGAAGAGATGAGGGAGTGCCAACTCCCTGATAGATTGTAGGAGGACTGAGTTTTGTGGCGGTTAGGCATCGCAGAGCGCCAGAGAGCGCTGTGAGAGCAACTCTTATGTGTGTAAAAACTCTTCTGTGGAAACTACCGCCATGCCATCGCCACTGGAGCCTTTTGAATTCGGAGAGTAACCCGTCTGGTGACAATGGTGCGTTTTCAAGTGTTTGAAAACGTGCGCAGTTCTCAATTAGAACATGAATTTTGTACGAAAATTCTTCGGCGCTTGCTAGAGTTGGGTGGGTTTTTTTTGTAAAACGGTCAGTCTATTTTTGAAAATTTGAAGAATTCGATACTTAGCGCAAGAACGGAAGTCAATGAGATGCTGGAAAGTTGTTAGGGATTGCTCACTGATGATTTCACTGTTCTAGGACCATCTATTATTAATCTAGGGTACAAGCCGAAATTGATTTGCAATTTAATGGCTATCGAACATAATGTCGAGTCTTTTTAGCTGTTTTTCAGCTATTACCAATCGCAAAATTTCCCAACTTTGCTATTTGCTTTGATTTTTAAAATTTTTCGGTTTTCTCTGTCACTTATCCCGGAAATCTTACAAAATGCCCGTTTTTGCTAACGATCATAGCCAGGACCAAAGTATTTTATGTCGCCAGTTCGCCACGTCTCCAGCGAGCCAAACCCGCTTCATCCACGATCAAAGGGCTCGTCGAGCCCCCCCCCCCCCCCCCCCCCCCCCCCTACCGGGGGACCCCTGTTGTGTCGCGAGAGGAAGGAAGTAGGTGAACGACGGAGACCCATTCGCGGTGCTGCCAAGCGGGGGGCCGAAATAGCTGAAACCCGGGGGGAAGTGGGGCGATTTTTCGCACGGTTTAACACGCAGCGAGCCCGGTGAGTAGAGCAGTGGACAGTGGAGTACGGACCATTACGCAAGCTCCATTAACTGGATTTCATCCTGCGGCCCGGCGGCTAAACGGCCACATCGCACCAAGTTCGCACCCAACGCAGCGCAGGCCCGCCCAGCTTACCGGTTACCGGTGCGTTTGCGCACTGTACTGCTA
Source organism: Bemisia tabaci (assembly GCF_918797505.1). Lineage (NCBI taxonomy): Eukaryota > Metazoa > Arthropoda > Insecta > Hemiptera > Aleyrodidae > Bemisia > Bemisia tabaci. The sequence goes on from NC_092799.1 coordinate 34,456,431, forward strand.
AAAGGAAGAACGCCTTATGAACATTCGAAAGTTGCCAAATTTCCTTGGATAAAATGTTTATTTTTGAGGATAATTATGAATATTTTTCCTTGAAATTTTTAGACACTTTAGACCAAATTACAAATAAAATTATCTGAGAAATTGGTGCACGGAGAAAAAAAAACTCGTGCGTGGAACCCGAAGTTTAGGTCATATGGATCTCTGAAGTTTTCAGATTGAGCATCTGAACACTTTAGGTCTAGCTGCCGAAGTTCGGATCACACATCTGAAACTTCGGTTCTCACATCCGAAGTACTTCGGTTCTCTCATCCGAAGTACTTCGGTTCTCACATCTGAAGTACTTCAGATGTGAGAACTGAAGTTTCAGATGTATGATCCGAACTTCGGCAGCTAGACCTAAAGTGTTCAGATGCTCAATCTGAAATCTCCAGAGATTCATATGACCTAAACTTCGGGTCTCACGCACGAGTTTTTTTTTCTCCGTGTATAGGCAAATGTTCAAAAATTTTCCTGAAAATTAGTGATTTGCCAGGAGAAATTTGGCAACGCCTGAAGGTTCATACGACGTTCTTCTTTAGCATGACAGTGTGTACGTCCGACGTTAATCTGGGTCTGAATTTTGTCGGCCGACTGATTACCCATACGTAAATCGAACATGAGCTCTGTTAATGACGTCCGGTACTTCTTTCGATTTTGTGACCCCTTACACTGAAAAAAAGTTACGGACCATAGACCGGGCTCAGAAGCCGAAAATTACGGGTCCTGGAACCGGAGCTTCGACTGATCCGGGTACCACGCCCGGAACTTTATTTGGCCTCTGCGCCCGGAACTCGGTATGTCTGTATAGCCCGTAAGTACGCCTTCCACGGCCGAAGTTGTTTTTTTTTTTTTCAGTGTTAATCTTCCCCTATGTGGCAGGGCCCCTCGATCTTTCTCGCCCACCTCCAAGGGAAAGCTACCCAACATGGAAATGTGCCAATTTTCGGGCTCCAATTTTTTGTTCAAACTTAAATTTTTCGCGCTCTCGCTCCCAAATGAACCGAATTCGCAAGTTTCGTCTCGTCTCGTTGACCTAACCTGACATAAACCGTGCTTTTGAAAAATTTGCGCTCGTGTATACTGAGACCCTATAGCTCCCGTACATTGCCAAATTAAATTAAAATTCGAGTTTGTTTATGATTTCTAAAGCAATTTGATTCCCACAGAATCATCTTAAAACCCACATTTAGCCGGCGGTATGATTAGAATTTGACTTTCCGCAAGAGAGAATAAACGATCTGAACTTGAATTCGCTGCATTTCTAGCATTCAGTTTTGCGTGAAAAACCATGAGTCGAGCACGAATTTTTTGTTTGTGATCATTGATGGTACCTTACACTTACCAACTTACACTTAAATGTCAAGCCATCGTGGTGTTATGTCTCCGTTTCTTGAATGTAGGTCGGCAAGCACAAGTTCACCTCTCAAGTCCAAATAATCATTCCAGTCGTCACTTTGTTAATGACACAATTACATTAAGTCAGTTTAGAGATCACGCTACAGTCTTATTGATGTACTGCAGATATTGTTGCATTCAATTAAAGAGAGCAACGAAACTCATATAAGTCAAGGCGGTGTCAGTTTGTTCTAGACCACCTTGTCTTCATTGCTCCGCCAAGGAAATCACAACACAACAAATAGGGGTTCATAAGCTCTCACTGAGCGTCGTTTTATTTTTAATTTTTTCTCGGCACTTTTTGAGGAATAATATTTTGCTAAAATCGTAGCAATAATTGAAGTACAAACGTCTGAAATTCTAGGATCAACGTGTAGCGCCCTACATAAGTCCGTAAAGTAATCCTACACATGCACCATTGCACCAGCCAGCGACTATATCTTCGGAGACTTTAACGCATGGTAAGAAAAGGTGGCGCATCCGGTGGCGGAGCGTGAATGATCGACTATCGAGATTTTCCCATTTGAAGCCATGGTAAAGAATCGATTATCAAGGTGTTCGTTGCACACACCCTTTTTATCGATCTTTTTCCATAGATTTAAATGACAGATTGATCGATATATCGCAAAGCACACCATGGCACTGCACGCATCCACTAGTGATTATATGTATTGTAGCCGATCCGTAAAACAGGATGTCTGCCAATAGTAAAAAGCGGAAAATATCAGGAAATTTGATGTCATCAGGAAAATTCGAAAGGAAATTTTAGTAGACACCCTGCAAAAACGCCATGTAATCGAGCCAAAGTTATAAACTCTATGTTCTCCGACAGCTTATTCTCCACTCAGCCACTTATGCTCTATACTCTTCTTCACCAGGGCGGTGTGCTGTGATCAGTGGCGTGGCGTGAATTGCGATGTATCGATTGTTATGTCATTTAAACCTACGGTAAAGAATCGATTATGAAGGTGTTCGCTGCGAACACCCTGTTTATCGATCCTTTTCCATAGGTTTAAATGGCATAACAATCGATATAGCGCAAAGCACGCCACGCCACTGGCTGTGATATCAATATAGTTCGTGCCTACTGCTCAGCATGCACAGTATGTACAGCATCTCGGGGCTAGACCTCCGCCCCCTCCCTTCACTTCATCCCAGAGGTGACTGTCGCATCCGTCGCGTCTGACAATGAGAGGCATATCTGATCGGATAAAAAGTAAAAGTGACCGTGCGTTGACTCGTTGCAGCAGCGTCGTGTCATGCTCTCAATTCGATGTATTTCAACGATTTTCAACTAAAGTACACGAGTTGTACAGAACTCAGTATCGATAGTCCCTCTTGTGTCTCTCTAGGAATGCGAGTTGCGAGATGTTTCCTCTATATATAATTATACACTGGAAAAAAAAAAACATTGGATCTAGATCCAGACTCTTGAAAACATTGACAACAAAAAATATTCCTGATTCAATCGGATTTTTGCTTGAATCAAAAGGAAATCCGCTTAAATTATGAGGCTGGGTTCTTGATTTAAGCTAGATTCTGATTGAATCAAGAGTATTTTTTCTTTTCGATGTTTTTAAGAGTCTGGACTCTAGATCCAATGTGTTTTATTCCAGTGTAGGAATGCGAGTTGAGAGATGTTTCGTTTATATATAATTAAGGAGCTTTCCGGAAAAAGGGCACATGGCAAAAAATTGCGTTTGAGAGAAATGCATGGGAAGTTTTGATCATTACTCTATGGCCACTGACAGTCACTTTCGTTCGAAAGCAGGAGTCAAAGCTGCGATGAAAGGTACTATCAGTGGCCAGAAATTAATGATGGAAACTTAAAATGCATTTTTTTCAAACGCTATTTTTTGCTGTGTGCCCTTTTTCCGGAAAGCTCCTCAATTATATCATATTAGCACCAGGCATCACCCTTTTAGTTTTTGCACGATTTGAGATCGAGACTTGAAATTTTGTGTCGTTTGTGAAAAAAAACGACTTTTGAGACCCCCCAAAGTATCCGGAAGGGCACAAGAACCCTACGACTTTGAAGGGTGGTGCGGCACTTTTTGCTCTTAGTATCTAAAAATCACTCGCTTCAACTGAAAGGATCGCTCGATTTTCATTTTACCTTCTTTGTCTATCGACTTCAATAATCAGCCTGCTGGTTGTGAGAAGCCGTCGGACCCACCGCGTTCGAAGCGCCACGCGGGGGCTCCGTCACCGTGTAAGCTAATCGATTTTTTCTTCCGCAGAATCGCCGTCGATCGGTGGGTTTAATCGCAGTCGTGATCAGGTTTAAATAGATCGTAAACTTCGTTGTACGAGGGCCGAGCTCCACGGTTGTAAAACAACAGGTTCTGTCAATGGAGTGAAACTTTTCTGTTTCGTCTCTTCCATGCCGTTCGAACTGTCAGACTCCTACAAAAGTTGAACGGGTTGTTGAATAAAGGTGTAAGTCTATTTAAAATCGTTTCCAAATAGCCACGGGTAGTTCCTGTCGAACAAGGCGAAAACTTTCCTGGGAATTCTACTCAGGTCGGTTGGTCTTAAGCAGAAAACTCTACATTTTTCCCGCGGAAGTTAGATCAGTTTTTTTTTCGATACTTGAACCGTCCTCGATAGTTTTGGGATTGTTAATTTGTAACATATTGGTATAGTAGCACATAATTGAACTTGTTAGGTATAGGCGTGTAGCCAAAGTGCTAAAAATATGTGCAAGTGTTTACTTACATAAAATGGTTTATTTATATAATTTTTGATCAAAGAAATAATTTTTGGGGAAAAATGTGTCTAAATTTTGTTTTCTCAACACGAAAGTCTTGACGATGGCAATCGTGCCGGAAAGCTTTGACCAAAAATGATATCAATAAACCATTTTATGTAAGTAAATACTTGCCTGTTTTTTTAGCTCTTTGGCTACACACCTACGTAACAAGTTTTGGAATGTTGGGATGGGCTAACGCTCTTAGGCGAAACAGGTTTTCAATTATTTTTCATCCTCAAGGTGGCTTGGGTTGAAGATATTTCTACTTTAATATTTGTGTCAGCATTTCAATTTGAGTTTTTCAGTATTAAAATATGCTGAAAGTCTGGTCCCTCTGAAGATCCATTTAGAATATCTTATATTGAATGTGTTTCAATGGGCGTGAAAATCGTTTTTTCTGTGATGCTGTGTCAGCGATCCTCTTAAACGTTCCCTAAACTAAATGTAAACCAACCTGGGTCTCTATGAGAATAAGATATGTTTAGAAAACAACCTTGAACACGACTATGGGGTAGGCATCAAAGTTTTCCTTAATAGTCGAGTGTTCAGAGCCGGAACGTTGCTGGTAGCTCCAGAGGCACAGAAAATGCCTGATCCAGCGATTCTAAAAGATCGCGGCAAACCTAAAGCAAATCTTTGATCGTGATGCAATTTTCAAAAGAGATGGCTTTTGTTTTTTCGCTCCATTTTTCTAAATAGTAGGGCGAATCGCACATTTTACCAGAAAATCTGGCATTTTGCTGTAAGACAATCGAAAATGCTCCCAATGTGAAAACGCCGAATCCAGGCAGGCGGCCGGCGTTCTGTAACTTTCTGCATTCTTGGATGGCTCCTCTTAGTGTATTACCATGCATATTGACGATCGAAGTGCAAAGCCTCGTGTCTGTATGGCGCCTTTACCATGTAATGGACCCGGGGTGATAAGGTATCGAGTCTGGATTGCTTTGGGTCCTTACTAGCTATGGGGATGGGGGGTGTAGCGTCGCTCTTGGTAAAATGACCACCAACAAAACGTGCGATTCTTAATTCCTTACAACTAATGTATACAAATTCGATTCACGACACGGATACCATGACTAAAAAGACTTTTATGCGACTAAGAGGATCCTCTGGGAGCACTTAGGGGTCGGACCTCAGCGATCTAGATAACGCTCTTAAAACGCGGAGCCGACTGCCGAGACTCAAAGCTGAAGCCGACCGAACTTACGATTAGCCTCGGCTCTGAAAAGCCAGCCATGAGACATCACGACCGCGTAAACTTTTATCCGGAAAACCGCGTTGGCTGTCGTCTCTTGCTCTCGCAGACGCCCGCAAACGCAAACCAGCGCTTGGCACTAAAGACGCATACAGTTTTCCCGGAGATTCTGGTGTTCCATTGCCGCACAGTGGATCGAGTCGATAGGTGAGGTCGGACAAAATTTGGAAACTTTAAACGCTTGTAACTCCGTGTATACTAAGCTTTGAGGTTCCAAAAGTGATTCCATTGATTTCCTAGTGAAAATCTCTTACAGGAGAAGCACCCCAGAACGACAGAAACGACGTACAGAAATGTGACGAAGTGAACATCAAAATTCACAGTTTTTGTCAAAAATTTCATGTCGGACCTCTCTAATTGACTCTCTCCACCGTGTGCCGTTTCGCATTGTAGCCATTGATATGTCATAGACTAATTACAATCGTGGTTCACGTGTTTTTGCGAAAAATCGCAAAATTGCGCATCGGCATATTGAAAGTTTGATAAGTAGCGGCCTTTAAAGCATCATCTCGATTTGGAGCGCCTTCATTTTTGTGATACTCTATGCTTTGTCACGGAGTTATTTTAGTTGCCTGTTCCATCTAAACCCAACTGAGGTCACGAATTTCACCACACGCTCTCCTGAGTGTGACCGTCTCTATCATGTTTATTACGGAGGATGAAGTGTCTTTTCATACTAGCGGCAAAATAATCAGTACGCGAATATTGGTTCTTCATTTCTAAAAATTATTTTTTATTGATTCATTAGTGGATTGCAAATATCTGGCGATTGCTAATGGCTTGAGGCATATCTACGGTGGAGCTGCAAAAATGCGTATTTCGGTTGCAGTGGTTCAAAATCTCTGCGCATAATCTATTTTTTAAAAGGAGACCCAACGAAAACTATGGCTCGAAATTTTCACAAAATATTCATCTCACAGAGAAAAAACAAATCTCCAAAGTGTTTGCAATTTCACGATCGATATATGTGCGCATGCCGATGCGTGAGTTTTTCTGGCGAAGTTTTCTGGAACTGTTGATTTTACCCGAGAATTCCGAGGGAAAGTTCCCATTTCCCTATCCCGGGAAGCTTCAAGAGATGTTTCCCGCGACGCACAGTGGGTCTAGTCAACGAGGAAGGTCGGACATGAAATTTTTTACTAAAACTGCAAATTTTGATGTTAAAATCGTCACATTTTAAATTTCGAGGGGTGCTTTTAGAAGGAAATTTTAGGAGGAAACCAATGCAAACACTTTTAGAAACTCAAAATTTTGTTAAAATGGAGTCATAAGCTTTTAAAGTTTCTAAATTTTGTCCGACCTTTCCTATTGACTTAATCAACTGTGCGACGGGAGACGCCACGCATCTCCGTCCGCCCTTGGATACAAAACTCCGCCCATGCTTTCCCGAACTATTGGAACCAACATGAAAATTGTGAGTAGTAAGTTGACATGTCGTGAAAGCTTCGTGATACGTGGCGGGCAATTAAAAAACAATCGGAGGTTTTTTTGCGGGGAACATCCACGGCCGAGGACGCGTTGGGGGTATTCAGAACACGACCTTGAGAGCGCGTTCTTGAAAAGCGAATCGCAGCGTCATCCGCTAAAGACACGGTTCTGCACGAGCACGACACCGACCGGTGTTAATGACAGCTTTCCATTCATTTCTGCGCGATGTTTACGTTCTGTGGATGGGCCCACGACACGGTGCCCTCGTCGTCGGTGGACGTCGGGCCTGGGTGTGACGTCACAGGAACGGAGGGGACGTGGAAATTGGAAATATGCCTTCTCATCGCAACCCAGCTCTGCCGTACTAAGGAAAAACGCCGTATGAACCTTCAGGCGTTGCCAAATTTCCATTGATACACTGAAAAAAAACTTATTGGATCTAGAGTCCAGACTCTTGAAAAAATTGACAAGAAAAATTATCAATCAGATGATTGATCAGTATGATTCAATCAGATTTTTGCTTAAATCAAAAGGAAGTCCGCTCAAATTAAGAGGCTTGGTTCTTGATTTAAGCAAAAATCCGATTTAATCAAGAGTGTTTTTTCTTGTCGATGTTTTTAAGAGTCTGGACTCTAGATCCAGTGAGTGTTTTTTTTTTTTTCTTCCAGTGTACAACAAAAATGTCCTGGTAAACTTATGAATATTTTTCCTCCAATTTTTTAGATAATTTGTTTTTTTAATTCCACCTAAAGTTCCTGAAAATTTCGAGGAAAAACATTCATAACTTTTCTCAAAAATAAACATTTTATCGAAGGAAATTCGGCAATACTTGAATTTTCATACGGCGTTCTTCCTTAGCACGGCAGCGCTACGAATGTGTTGTTCGCGGGATCCAGTGGTAAACATGGTGTTTATAAAATGTGAAATGTATTTGAGCCAGCTCATCAAATAATTGATCGCTTGCTTTGGAGGAAGAAGAAAAAGAAGGAGAAGAAAAGAAAAATTAATAGGAAAGAAAAAGAAATAAGAAAAAAAAGAACCTAGGTAACAGAAAAAAAAACCTAGGTAACGAAAATCAATTGTTAGCCAAAGTATTCAAGTCTTATTTATTACTTCCCAAATCGTTATTTCCCGAAAGAAGGAGATTTAATCCATGCCCAGCTTGCAAAATTGACTTAAAAAACTAAATTTTTTACAACAATGTATACTTGTGCAATTATTGTCCATATTTTATCTGATTTGTACATGCGATCAGAAGAAAAATCAGCGAAAGTTTAAGTTAGAATTGTCCAAGATTCTCCCGGTAGAAATGCAAATTGCAAGGGGAAATTTGGTAACATAGAAATGCAGTTACGTTCTTTCGCGACGAAAAAAAAACGACGAAATGTTCAAACCGACACAGAAAAAGGAAGGGTTGTGATTGATGTGATACTATCATAATTTCTTCACGTTCAGCAACAGAAAACGCGAGGAAGCGGATTTATTTCCTTCAAAGTTCGTAAAGCACCTCCTTTATTTTTTGCCCGTCAGCTGAGAGACAACTTCATTAAAAGTGCACGCATGCTTGCGAAGTGACCGGCATTGCGGAAATTAAACCTTTCCTGTCTCGGATTCTAAAAACTTTGGCGGCCTTTCTTCAAGTGTCGGCTTACGTTAAAAGTTTCCCAATTTCCTGCAGCCGTATGCAGGAGTGTGGTTGGTTGAGCGTCGATGTGGTCTAATGCAATCGCACCTTATGCAACCCTTCTGGTGCATGTGACGGTTCGCCAATCATTTTGGCACCTCGAGTGCATTTTGGACATCGGACTTGCATCATTCCGATTATGCAGCTTGTCAGCTCTGAGTATCGCGCCTCGGTCGTTTCATGTAACCGTGCGCATGCGTTATGGACCGTACTTCATCGCCGATGGCTCAATCCGAAAATAAAAAAACTTTTATTGGTCACGATTTATCCTCGCAATTTGTTCGGAGAAATTGGCGAAATTTTTGCCAGCTTTCAGAAATCTTCGCATTAGTCCAGGAATTATACGACAAATTTGACCCGAGAAGGGAAAAAATTAATAACAACACTGGAAAAAAAAACACATTGGATCTAGAGTCCAGATTCTTGAAAACATTGACAAGAAAAAATACTCTTGATTCAATCAGATTTTTGCTTAAATCAAAAGGAAATCCGCTCAAATTAAGAGGCTTGGTTCTTGATTTAAGCAAAAATCCGATTGAAGCAAGAGAATGTTTTCTTGTCCATGTTTTTAAGAATCTGGACTCTAGATCCAATGTGTTTTTTTTTTTCCAGTGAAACTGATTTTTGGCATAAGGAGTCGTTATGACCCCCCTAAGTCCCGAAAAAAAAGTTCCCATTTATGTCACCAATTTTTCTACTGATTGTTCACAAAAATCAGCATCTCTTTGGACACTAATTGTAAAAGTAGCGACCTGCTGCCTGAAATTCGTGTCAGCACGACAAGATATCGATAATTGATGTATCATTTAGCACAGATATGGTCATGTCTTGTCTTATCTTGCCGATAAATCCAGAATAGTTTGAACAATCAGTCTGCTGATGCTTGCAACAAATTGAATTGTTCGTGCCAATTTTTCAACTTCGGACTAAAATTAGGTTCCTTCGTTTTGAAGACGACAATTCATTGTTTTCCCAACGAAAGAACGTAACTACTATTCAATGTTGCCGAATTTGAATTTCCCCTCGTAAATCGAAATTTTAACTGGAGAATCTTCGGCATCTCTGACTGAAAATTGCACAGATTTTTCTCCTCATCTCCTGCAAAAGTTCGACAAATTTCGGAAAAAAGTTGCACGGATAAATTTTTGTTAACAATTTAATTGTGCGAGTGAATTTTGCAACCTTAGAGTGGAGTTACGTCCCATCGTCCGCAGGGTGTCCAGCATCGGGATTTTTCCAGACTCTATCAGGATTTGAGGTCAACAAGGATTTACTCCTGATTTCATCAGGATTCGAGGAAAAATCGGTTGTATAATCAGAATTTGAGAGAAGTCGGCCGTCCGATCGGACTGCTTTCGCATTCGCTTATGCTGAAATTTTAATTTTTCCCCGCAAAAAGTCAGGATTTGATCATGCAGGATTTGGAAAAATCATGAAGCTGTATTTAGCAGTCAAAAATCAGGAAAAATCAGAATTTCATCAAGATTTCCCAAAATGAAAAAAAAACTAGGACCGTACGGACTGCTTTCGCATACGCTTGTGCTGAATTTCTAATTTTTCTCCGCAAAAAATCAGGAAGCGATCATGCAGGATTCGAAAAAATTATGAAATCTGGATTTAGCAGTCAAAAATCAGGAAAAATCAGGATTTTCCAATATGAAAAAAAAACTAGACACCCTAGTCCGGGAAACGACGCGTTTTCCCATATCGATTGGTGAAAAGAAAAATAAAACCATCTCCTCGATGCGGAGATGCGTGAGCGTATCCTACCTGTGAGGTCAGGTAATCCAATAGAAAACACTATGTTTATAAACACTGGTGGCGGGGCACATTTAAACCACTTATCCCCTCGTGTCACTGGTGGGTTTGATTCTATATCACCGGGGTGTTTGGGAGCGTGTCACTGGGGCGGGACTCGGAGCGGCGCGAAGCACATGGCGATCACGCGGGGTCGCGTGGGGGTTCCGCGGGAAACGGGGTTCGGCGTCGCGGCGCTGCTGGCGGTTCGGGGCCGACTGAGCTGGCTCGGCGCGGCGTCCCGCGAGGTCGGGCCGCGGCTCCTCTTATGAAATCGGCCACCCGCCGGCCCCTCCGTTACGTCACGCCGAGGCCGCCCCGGGATTCCCTCCCGCCCGCAATCCGGACGGGATCCTCCCCGTTTTTGGGCCGGATTTCGGACCGGGCCGGGGGTTTTAGGATCCGTGAATAATCAACAATAGGTAAAGGATATTTCATTTTTATTTTTTTCTCTTCTTTCCTTTTTAATTTTTTTATTTTTTTCTTATTTTTAGGTTTATTATTTTTATTTTTAATTTTTCTCAATTTTTTTTATTCATAATTGGTTTTTATTTTTAGTTTTTTTTTTGTTTTTATTTTTGGTATTTTTTTTTTAATTTTTTTTCATTTGTTTTTATTTTATTTTAAATTTCATAGATATTTTTATTTGGTATCTGAAAATAATAGACATTTTTGTAATTTTATTGATAATTTTACGTTTTTAACCTTGATGATATGCTTGAAAATTTATCTTAACTTTTTAAAAAAATTAATAATTGTTTTAATTTAAAAAACTCAAACTTTGCCCCCCTTTCTAAGCTTTCTGTTCTCCTCTAATATAAAAAAACCTGGGTCCTTTTTTCAAATTCTGATCACAGCGGGCTCATTTAGGGACTATCGCCTGTCGAAAACCGCAAGAATCATGAAAATCGGTCCAGTAGAACGCTCAAACGAACTATGACAAAAAATAAAAAATTACATTGTTAAATGGGAGAATTCGCAACTTTACCACGTGATATAAAAAAAACCTGGGTCATATTTTCAAAATCTGAGTAAAGCTGGTTCATCTAGAGATCTTGCCTGTTAATAGCCACAAAAATCATGAAAATCGGCCAGGTAGAACGCTGGAACCAAGCGTTACCGAATACGCAAAATTTAGGAGATCTTGGAGCTTATACTATAGATAGTCTTTGTAGATCCTCTGTCGAAATAGGGCACGTATAAATTTGGTACTTTTCTATTTTCTAGGCGTCCTTTTGGCGTGGACGTCGATTAAGTAGTTGAACCCGGGGCTTTCTCGGGCGGCCGACGGAGCCGAAAGGGAACCCGTGCGGGACTTAGGGCGTCACCGCCTTGGGCGCGGGATCGGCCCGGGAGTTGGGAGTGGGTTCCGTTCCGGCCGAAGTCGGGCCGGGGCATGGCTGCATGGTCGATGCAGATGTCTCGATGGCTTCACTTCCGAGCGGGGCAAACACTTTTGATTCTCGGTCCAAGTCTAAGTTCACCCGCGGCTGCGTGCCATCCCATAACGCTTATGCATACAATAACCCCGTCTTGGCGGCTCATCGAGAGGCGTTCTCGTCGCGCGGCCCGGTTCCTCTTCTGGTCTCCGAGTCCCACAAGGTGCTCAAAAATCATCCTGTATAGCCAGGGGTCCGGAAACTTTCCGACGATGCGACCGGGAACTACGGGCTGATTGTTCACGGAGAAAAAAACTTTGTGCATGGGACCCGAAGTTGAGGTCATATGGATCTCTGAAGTTTTCGGATCTCGCATCCGAAAACCCGAGGCCCAGCTGCCGAAGTTAGGGTCAGACATCTGAAATACTTAGGTATGTACCGGATACTTCAGATGTGTGACCCGAGCCCTTCGGTATGTATTGAAGTACTTAAGATGTCAGACCCGAACTTCGGCAGGTGGAACTCAACTTCGGGTCCCATGCACGAAGTTTTTTTCTCCGTGTTGAAATTGAACTATTTATGAGATAAGGAACTATGTGCAAGTGGAAAGGTGAGGTGTGCTCGTGGTGAGGTGGATGAGAAACAATGTAAATTGAACATAGTTCCTTTTGAGAAAATGGGAAAGCGGCATTTGACATTGCGCTCACTCGCGAGCCGTGGGCATGTGACAAGAGCGTTGTGGACAGGGCTCATGGGTTCAACACTGACGACCGAGTCGTCGTCGCTCCCGTCGAGCGCGGTCGTCACTGCTGACGTCACCGGCGCTTTTAAATTCCCATTCATTTTTATGGCCCGAGCACCAACGAGCACACCCCATCTTTCCACTTGCACATAGACTATGTGACGTAGTTCCATTAAGTACGTCCAATTGTCAGGAATGGACCAGGGAATAGGGGGTACGGCAAGAACTGTAGGGTTAGAAGGCACGGCAATGGAATGAGAGAACGAAAAGAGGAATTCGGGAATGGGTTGATCAAAGATTCCAAAAAACGTCCGATTTGCTCACTTTTTATTCCTGTTTATGACATCCGTAAGCCGCGTTATCTCACCTCTCTCTATAAAGGGACTCTGCAACGATGAATGCGTGGTTCTTACGGGATTAGTTCCTGTTTCTGGGCCACCGAGTGGTCTGTTAAAGCACGCACCCGTGGCGTATTGTTCCCCAGGGGGCATGGGGGGGGGGGAGGGGATCCCCGATGCCACGACCCAGCCTCCAGATCTCGGGTCGATCCGTCTACGTCCCTGTCGTGGGTCGCCTCGCCGCGCCAATCGGTGACAAGTTCCTGACTTCGAAAAATGTCTTCATTGTGCGCTCGAAGAAGACCAACGCACGAGACGGTTGCATCCCAAGAAAAGTTTCCAGTCTTGAAAGATGCCTCGGAGGTCGGAGTTCTCGGAGACTAATGCAGTGGCGAGGCGTGAATGATCGATTATCGATATTTTCCCATTTGTAGCTACGGTTAAAGATCGATTTTCAAGGTGTCCGTTGCGAACACCCTGTTTATCGACCCTTTTCTATAAGTTTAAATGACTGATTAATCGATGTATCGCATAGCACGCCACGCCACTGAACTATTGGGATGCATCAAATCGAATGTATCATTAGGTGATCACGTCGGAATGAAAGTGTATTTGAATTTTTCATATCTGTTTTGCGTTTCTAAATAGCTTAATTCTGAGTAATCGATTATCTCAATTGACCCCAAGAACTTGTTTTGGGGCCGCCACAGCCAGGGAAACCGGGCAATGTCAGGGGATGTTAAAAAGTCAGGGAAAACCTGGAAATATCAGGAAAAATGACAGAAATATCAGGGAAAAGTTGTCAAATCACCTTTATCTCTTCTCTTGAATGCGTTAGTCGTTTCGGACAATCAAAGTTTACCTGAAAACTATTTCAAATCATACCTTTTTAAGCATCTGACATCCTCCATTGTCAGGGAATTTTACCAAATTATGACAAAATATGAAATTAGGGAAATGTCAGGGAATTTTATTTTCTAATTTCAGCGGTATCCCTGACGTTTCTGTGTTTCCGATCGCAAAAACTCGCCTGTGGACACGCGTGACTAACCCTTCAGGGTTGAAACACCCACGACCCAGGGCCGGATTTATCTACTTGCCGCCCATGGGCCGCCTGTATTTTGCCGCCCCCATCTCTTTCGTTTTGAAACATCAATAAAAACCGTCAAGTGAACGTGCCGGAGGGAGAGGGATGCATAAGACGCGTTTACTCGTGTTGGATACATTTTTTGCGGAAGCCCCGTCAACACTACTAGCAAAAATTCACGGAACTTGGCGCGAAAGATAAGTTCCGTAAACCTGTCTCTGTGTGGACAATGCCTTCCATTAATAAGAAATGAGCGAAAAAATTATGAAAGAACAATCATAAATGTGGTTCAATAATTTTAACTTCCACCGCCGCGCCGTGCTGATCGCACTTTGATTGGCGCAACGCGTGAAGTATTCCTACACTCTCGTAGGCGCTATGCCTTTCACGCCGCGCCGACCGCTGCTGAACGCACTGTGTTTGACGCAATGCGTGAAGTATTCCTACACTCTTGTAGGCGCTATGCCTTTCACGCCGCGCCGACCGCTGCTGAACGCACTGTGTTTGACGCAATGCGTGAAGTATTCATGCAGTCTTGTAGGCGCTATGCGTTACACGGCGACCGCTGCTGACCGCACTGTTTTTGACGCTATGCATGAAGTATTCATGCAGTCTTGTAGGCGCTAATATGTGTTATATGCCAACCGCCGCGCCGAGGGCCTCTCCTTTCCACCTCAAGTCCTCGTCATCATCGCTCTCTGCGCCGCGCCGCTCTAGGCCAAATTGCGTGTTTGGTTTCTCTCTCAACTAGACTAATGAAAGGGTAGCCAACCTTCTAACTCAAAAATGTCACTGACAAAATTCGGATTCCAATGTCAGACCAAAACGGCCAAGAATGTTCATAAATGAGCGTTCTGGCCAAATTGCGTGTTTGGTTTCTCTCATAACTCGACTAATTGGATAGCATTTTGCAATTCGGAACTATAGGCAGAACGGTAGGTTTTCAGGAGAGCAACTTTTGCAAAAACCATTGGCGTTTTTCATCAAAACGATCAATGTTGCGGTTTGATGGTTCATTTTATAGCTATGGAGTTCCTTTAACACCCTGTGTTGATAGATTCGTCAAAAACATCACACTGTTGCCAATAATTACAAAAAAAGGCTATAGTTCCTTATTGCAAAATGAAGAATCCGGGAAAGCTCATTTTGCAATTAGGAACTATAGATTGTTTTAGCACTGACTGCATAGGGGAGACGACCCTGGTGTCACTATTACAAACTGGAGGGTTAACCCCAACAGAGAAAACACCCCTTCCTTCCATCATACGAGGAAGGGGGAGGTGCATTGTCCCTGCGGAAAGATATACTACAAAAAACAGGGTGTGCCAAAAATATGGATACCTACCGACTTGCTAATATTTCGAGAATGGTAGCAAATATTAACATGCAATTTGGACGGGAGGGTTTATAGATTTGATTGACATAAATCGATCAAAAAATGAAAGCATGAATCGATTAACACCGACTCGATCGACAAATTATTGAAAAACCGGTGTCATGATTCCGACATGACCGACATGAATCGATCGAAAAGTTAGAACATGAACCGATTGACGTGATTTGATCGGCACTGATTCGATTGACGACCGTGAATCGATCAAAAACCAGCGAATCGATCCGCAAATCCGTGAATCGATTGACAACCCCGTGATTCGTTCGAAAAAATCCGTGAATTGATCGATAAACCCTTGAATAGGTCAACAAACCCGTGAATCGTGAAATTTTGAAAATTCGAAAATCCAAGATTAAGGATGTGGCCTATAATGCTATCTCGGCTCCTGTTCGATGGATCTTGCTGATTTTTGGTAACCGGGGGTATTTTTCGACAGGAAACTCGAATTTCTGGTCAAATTTTAAAAATTCAAAAATCCAAGATGGCGGATGTGGCCTAAAATGCTATCTCGGCTCCTGTTCGATCTTGCTTTGTTGTTCCTGATCTTGCTGATTTTTGGTACCCGGGGGTATTTTTCGACGGGAAACTCGAATTTCTGGTCAAATTTTGAAAATTCAAAAATCCAAGATGGCGGATGTGGCCTAAAATGCTATCTCGGCTCGTGCTCCATCTATCGCGGTGAATCTTGGTACCAGGTAGTATTTTTGGATGGGAAACTCGAATTTCTGATCGAATTTTGAAAATTCAAAAATCCAAGATGGTGGATGTGGCCAAAAATGACCTTACTTGAGGAAGTATCCCCTGGGGGATCTTTCATTCCTCGGACACACGTTTAAAGGGGAGCTCAGAAGACGCAACATCAAACTTGTTTTTCGTGGATTGAAATGCGAAAAATATCGGAGAAATTATTTGTGGCTTATGCGTAGTAAATACTTCAAAAAACGCAAAAATCAAAAATCACTGAACAAGCTCAATGTCAAAATTTGAAAAATTTCAATTTTTCGAAACTCGGCTAGGAATTTGAGATTCCCGGCCAAAAATACCCCCTATACAACCAAGATTCACCACGATAGGTCGAGCAGCCCGAGATAGCATTTTAGGCCACATCCGCCATCTCGGATTTTCAAATTTTCAAAATTTGACCAGAAATTCAAGTTTCCCGTTCAAAATCCCTAATAGCACAGTTACACAATGGAATGTTTTTAAAATGTTTCAAATTATGTCAATCTCGGATCAGTCATTGACATATGTTTCCAACAAATTTTCAAAACGAATACATGAAATGGGCAAGTTGGCCGTGTCTTTGAAACGTATTGAAAACAAATCGAAAATGTTTCTAATTGCGGTCATTCAAACTTTTTTAAAAATAAGTTGGAAACGTTTCAAACTTATTTCAAAAAGGCATAAATAACCCACCCAAAAAATGTGTAAGAATTGTGTCAGCTATGTGTTGTCAATATATTGCAGTCCGTTCAATAAACTATATCAGAAAGGTTTCAAAAACATTTCAAAACCATTGCCATAGCTAAGCTTATGATTGAAACATATTTACGGAACATTTCTGCCACAATTTATATGAAAATCAATGAACCTTTATTGACATCTATCGGAAAAAATTTGTAATGGTGTCAATTTTTTTTTAACGACCCAGGCACAGATTCATATTAGATTTGTGTACGATATGTTGGGAAAGGAGATCAACTAAATATTTTGGAAACATTTCTAAAACATATTTAAAACGTTGCTGCAGAAATTATTGGAAGTTCGAAGTTTCTGAGAAATAAGCCTGACATATTTCTGACACAATTTAGCAACGTTTCCAAGATCCTTCAAAAACATGTTTCAGAAACAACTGGCAGATATTTCGTATTTTTAATCTGATAAGGTACAGCTATATGTTGAATTTATGTATGAAATGTGACGGAATGGTATTTGAAACGCCTTCAGATTTTCGTGTACGAATTTCCCTCATGGCTCTCCAGTTGAAATACTCGTATCACTCTCATTTAATTGATCCGCGGCGATCGCACGTCATAACCATTTATAAAATTAATTTAAACGCATAAGGGTAAGGAAATTTATTTCAGAAATGTGTCAGGAATATATCAGTTAAACAAAACAGTGCCTTGATTGTCATTAAAACCTGGTGAACACAAGTTGAAAACATTTCTCAGACCTTTCTAAAAATTTTCCTAGATCAAACTGAACCCACCAGAGAGCGTTGACGTTTCATTTTCCAATTTTACCAAATTTTGGTTTATTTTTTTGTCTCAAGGTTTACTTTTTGGCTATTTAATTATGCAGAGTTAAAAATAGTTTTAAATTCTTGGTATGCATCGCATTTATCTCCATAAGAGCTTATAAGTTATGGATTATCTAAAATATTGAAACCGTACATCATGCTTTGCGTATACCTACTTTTCTAAAGTGAGGACGTCCTAATCCCTCTGATAGTTTAATACTGATGGAGTGAACCCATAGTTCCATACTCTCCTTAGGCATAGTCTGTAATCAGGCCGCCCAGGCACTTGATTTGATAGCTATAATGCCTCCACGACATTTGTTAGAACAGATGTCAGAAAATTTTTTTACGGTTAAGAAGTAGTGACATGCGGATGTATTCAACACAGAGTGGGCTCGTGTTTAACACTACATGGACTGTAGTGCTTATACCGAAAATGTGTCATAAACATTTAGAAAATCAGAGGAAAATCTGAGTTAAAGGCTCATTGTTTTACAAATGTGTCAGAAATGTGTCAAAAATGCACTGCCAACGGAGACCTTTGCCCATTGTGTCATTGAAATATGTTAAAAATGAATTCGAAACATTTCGGTGACACAATCTGCAAATGTTTCACAGACACATAAAATGTGGTGACATGGGAATGTGTTGAACACAGAGTGGCTTCGTGTTTGACACTTCATTCGGGTTTTTAAAGTATCACGTGAAACATTTCAGAAATGAGGCTTGGTGTCATTGACACGTTTTAAAAACATCTCTAAGACTAGGTGTGCTATTACGGTACCTCCTGGTATTGAGCATTAATGAGCATTGAACATATAAATGAGCATTTTAGGCCACATCCGCCATCTTGGATTTTTGAATTTTCAAAATTTGACCAGAAATTCGAGTTTCCCGTCGAAAAATACCCCCGGATACCAAAAATCAGCAAGATCGATCGAACAAGAGTCGAGATAGCATTTTAGGGCACATCCGCCATCTTGGATTTTTGAATTTTCAAAATTTGACCAGAAATTCGAGTTCCCCGTCGAAAAATACCCCGGATACCGAAAATCAGCAAGATCCATCGAACAGGAGCCGAGATAGCATTTTAGGCCACATCCGCCATCTTGGATTTTTGAATTTTCAAAATTTGACCAGAAATTCGAGTTTCCCGTCGAAAAATACCCCGGACACTAAAAATCAGCAAGATCGGTCAAACAGGAGCCGAGAATGCCGAGAAAGCATTATGCCGTCCTGTCTATAGTTCCGAATTGCAAAATGGAAAATCCGAGTTTCGCATTACGCAATAGGGAACCATAGTATAGGTCCCAATTGCAAAATGAACTTCGCGTGATCCTGCGACGGCAAATTTTTGCGGGGTCGCTGAAGCGGGATAAAAATTGTTTTTGAGGATTTTCTTTTTCTCAATAGTAAGTAAATACCCTCCTGGTACGGAATTCATCATAAAAAAAAATTCGAAAATTTGACCCTAGTTCCTTATTGCATAAAGCTGTCCAATTAAAGGTGCTGTCTTTTGTATCACCGCAAAATGACAAAATTAGAAATTACGATACTCACAGGTAATGCAAGATTTTGTCGCCTTTTCCCGTTTACAATGTTATTTTTATACTTACATTTAAAAGAAATTGCAAAATGTGCCACCTCCTTTTGCCGCCATGGGCCGCAGCCCATGTGGCTACCCCCTTAATCCGGCCCTGCCACGACCAGGAGTTTTTCTATCGAGTATATCGGGATTATATCACCGGTATCCTGAGAAGTGCACGGTTGTTAATTGTTTCCAGCAGCCGTGGTCCAGTCGTCCGCCCGGATTTCGACATCGACGCGACGTCCCCGTCCACTTGACGTTCGGTCCGGATCGAGATCGTTGTCGATCCACGATTTTAATCACTCGCTGCCGTCTTTAGTAGGGCGCGTTGCACAACGAGTTTTCCAATCGGATATTCAAAGCGAGAATGAAGACAACGACCACCGTACGGCCCTCGAGTGGACCACAAGACCAGAGGCGGATCCAGCAATTTGCAGGGTGTCCGGTCCCCGAAAGTCCCCAATGTCCCCGATTATCCGCGATAATGGAAGGGGGGGTCATGGAAAATTCTATTGACACGATTAGTATTCGATTTAAGACAACCGAAATTGAGTAGGTGCCAATTTCGGTTATTCATAGGAGAACGCAAGTCTTTTCTCTCCACCGGGGTGTCTACCGGTTCCCTACAGTCCCCTATGTTCCCGATTATCCCCGATTATGGAAGAGTGTCCCTGATATCCCCAAAAGTCCCGAATTATCTTCCTCATTGCTAATTATGTAGTCCAGTTGTTCAAATGTTTGTGACTTTAATTCCAAACCGTTTTGCAATAAAAAAGGTTTAAAAATAAATGGACGAATCGCCACAAATAGTTATGTCTGTTGCATCCTTATTCCGATGAGATCCAACGCTCTCTCGGATTAACCGAAGATCTGAAATTCTGTATGAACAATTCATTCGCACCGAAAATTTTTGCCTCTTGTGAGGATCGAACTCACGACCCCTGGTTTACAAGACCAGTGCTCTGCCACTGAGCTAAAGAGGCTCCTTAATGAAGCAGTGCCCGTTGATTCTTACTATTTTGCTCTATTTACACGCGAGCTTATTTTGAGTGTGGAAAATCGGTCTCTAGTACACATCATGAATAATTCATTTACCTACTGGTGTTATCGTGTGATGCTTTAGATTTTCGACATTTTTGTGGCTATTATCTGACAGCTTCGTGAAAAGAATCTATAGTCTCTGTACTATTGACAGTTGCTCGGTTCAAAATCATATGCGTTCATCTAGCTATTTACTTTTTCGGCCTTTGCCGTATGAGCCTCAGTTTAAGGTTCCAGATGTATGTTAAACGCACCTTGTAAGTTGTAATTGATAATCATAAATGTATGTCTTGTGCAGGCTTTTTGCAAATAAATATCTATTCGTATTGACCTCTTCCAAAGTCATCTTTAGATATATTTGATTGGATTGAATGCATTCCATTAGTCTGTGAGAACTTTAGTTCGGAACATAACTGATAGTTTGAGCCGGGAATCCAATACTTGAGGCTTCAGGTATACCGGTTATACTAATTGGCTTGTAACAAGCTTCAGCTAAAGGTAAAAGAAGAGTTGTTACTTTTAGAAAATCGATCAAAAATTACGATGAGTGCCTCGGGAAAATCTTAAATACACTCCTAACCACACAATATGCATGAGAAAGATGGGTTTTTTTAAAGCCTCTCGCTTTAAAAACGATACTGCGGCACAGGTGAACATTTTGTAAGAAGAGTCGTCCTATCCAACCCTTGCGCACCAATGCTACACAATATTCAACATATCTGTCGCTTCTGCGTGTAAATCATGAGGAAGCACCATGGTTTGTATCAACGCACAGGAAATGTAAATAAAAACACGCCGATTGATTAAACCTGTCGCGTCCCGTGTGTTTTGACGGGTTGGCGTCGGCCATGTTGAATGTTGCGTAGCATCCTTGTGCGCCAGGGTTGGATGGAACGACTCCCCCTAAGAAATGTTCACCTGTTTCGTCAAATCGTTTTTGAAGCGGGAATTTTCAAAAAACTCATATTTCTTAAGCAGATTGTGAAGTTAGGAGTGTATACTTCTCCGATATGCTCACCGTGATTTTTTAGCCATCTGCTATACTGCCGCAGGCTAAGGAAAAACGTCCTATGAACCTTCAGGTGTTGCCAAATTTCCTTTCATGAAACGCAAATTTCCTGGTAAATTTAAGAATATTTTCCTCCCAATTTTTCAGATAATTTAGTTCACAATTTTACCTAAAAATTCTGAAGATTTCAAGGAAAAATGTTCTTAACTTTCCTCAAAAATGCACATTTTATCGAAGGAAATTTTGCAACTCTCGAATGTTTATTCGGCGTTCTTCCTTAGCACGGTGGCAGTATAGGTGACAACTCTTTTTTTGCTCTAACTGAAGTTTGCACCAGGCCCATTGCTGTTGGAAATGACACAGCGATTCACCTCTAAGTTGCAAATCTTCTATCCAAACTCCTACGAGCTTCCCTCCCAAGACAAACGCATCCGGATGACGAAACTAGACTCTGTATTTTCTTTAGAATGGTGTGGATATCGTCCTCGCGAACTGGAGGGGGCCGTGAGAACTGGACCAAACCCCAACGGAAGCTCGATGTTATGGAAGACGCTGGAGGCGCCGCGCAGGCACTGCGGTTGTCTTATTCTTCAAGCTACGCCGAGTGACATGAAATGTGGTTCCAACTTCCAAGGCCACGATAGTGTTGTCTCGTTGCACTCCTCAATACGTTAAATGTAGGCGTTAAAATTAGCAGGGGCAGTATATCTAGCGACCCTATGCACTCTCACTTAAAGCAATTCGGCTATTTTTGAGTATTTTTGTCTTTTTGCGTAATTGTCAAAAATTTTAATAAATCACCCTTTCCGCACGAATTTTGAGTCATAGAGGTTTAGACCTCTGGATCTTCTACAGCTCCGACCCTAGAACTACAATTTTTGTTTTTTTCCTAGAAGAATGAGCCAGAATTTTTGTCTGCAGGCTGATTATTAAAATTGATAGACAAAAAGAAAATTGAGGAATCCTATTGGTGGAAGCTGGTGGTTGAAATGGACGTTGGAGGTGAGTAGTAGACTAACTAACGGCAACCCACGAGAGGCTCCATAGTACTCCATCATTTTCCCCCTTAGTCTATAACAACCACTTGTTTCAGCCAAAATTATACCTCCATCGTCCCTTTGTTTTCTTTGTCTATAGCTTTGTCTATCAATTTCAAGAATCATCCCGCTGAAGCAGCATCCGAAGTCCATCCCTGCGGGTTGATTGTTGAAATTGATAGACAAAACGATAGATAAAGAAGACATAGGGAGTATGGAGTGGTCCTATTGGTTGAAATCGGTGGCTCATATAGACCAAGCGAGAAAATAATGGAGAAGAAGATGATTAGGGCCTCTGGTGGGTTGCCGTTAGTTTGCTTATTACTTACGTCCTTTGTCCATTGCATCTATCAATAGGATCCCTCTATATCTCCTTTGTCCTCTTTGTCTATCGCCATGTCTATCAATTTCAATAAGCAGCCCGCTGAAGCAGCATCTGAGGCCCATCCCTGGCGGTCTAACCATCTCATGCCCCCGGGGGAAGAAACGGAGACCTACTCTGCCGTGCTAAGGAAGAACGTCGTATGAACATTCGAGAGTTGCCAAATTTCCCTTGATAAAACGTGTATTTTTGTCAGCATTCATGCATATTTTTCCTTGAAATTTTCAGTAATTTTAGATTGAATTGCGCACAAAATTGTCTGAAAATTTTGGAGAATAGTATTCGCAAATTGCCCAGTAAATTCGGTTTTTATCGAAGGAAACTTGGCAACGTCTAATGGCTCTTACGGCGTTCTTCCTTGGCACGGCAGTATTAGACCTGTGAGGACGTCAAACCAGTTGCAAATGTTGACGGGTAAAGGTGAAGTAATTCAATTAAACGGGTAGTGCGATGACATTCAGCCGGGTCCGGCACCGGCAGCAACCTTTACCGAGGAACGGAGATGGAGATGGAGGTGAGCGCTTTATCGGTTTCGCGGGACCCGGTAGAACAATATGATGAATTGATGATGAGCCGCGATCAAATCGTCGCTTCTCTGACGTAAGGGCGTGTCTCGATTTTCGCATGGGCCCCAGAAAGGATGGGTTTATATGTGAAGTAGGGCTCACGCGAAAATCTAGATACGCCCCTACGTCAGAGGGACAACAAAATGACGAAAGAGAAACTGGTCGCGTATGGATGCGTGAGTTGAGGGCTCGCCTGCAGCGCAGAAGAACTGGGTGCATCCGTCCCTCCAAGTCCTGAAGCTGATTTAATAAATGAGAAGTTGAAAAGTGAACACGTATTCATGGTTAATTTGTAGTTTGGTTTCTGAACATTTCATTCGGAAGAATGAAAGAAATTTCGCAGAAGAATTTTCGTCGAAAAAATTTACGGAAATTTCACCTGTGAAAGAGTTTCTCTGGAAAATACGTTACGGAAAAAAGGGAAGGCAAATTGCACCGCATATACAGCTGATTTTTGCGCTAACTGAGAATTATGGTTATGGTCAAATTAACTACTCTGCTGGAAACTTTCGTATTTTTTTTAGTTATCTCTACTAAGGAGATGACAAAGTTAATAGCACTTCTTGCTTAACGTCAAAATCAGCTGTAAATATTGATTTATCTATCGGTCCTCTTTTCTCGTACTCCACGATTCCTATACGCAATGAAAGTTGCTACATCGCTGCAGTCTGCACAAAAGGAAATCACGTTGTGGACCGAGAAAAAAGTGCATCAGCGAGTGGCTTTTGGAATTTCAGATATGCTAAACGTGATTTTTGTGCGATTGTAGGATTGTACCCCTCAGTCCACTCCATTAGCTATATATCTTGTGTGCAAGAGACACATTTTACCCAATAGTTCATTTCATCATTCGTGCGTGCGTCCGGCTTAACAGTTGATACGGAGGTGCACGCCAATGTTATGACGTCAGCATATACCTCGTGGCTCCTTTGAAAACAGCGAAGCCCTAGCCTTGCTCCCTTTTTTCACGGGAAACGCCACCGGATTTACCGTTGAGCCATCGATGATCATGACGACGCAAGCGCTTAAAAGGCAGATCCAGTTCGCAATGAAATAAAGCACGTGCCTTTCTGGCCTCACCTCTTACCGCCATCGAAAAGTGAGTCATTTTTTTTTTCTGTGTGATACCTTGTTAATGCGTTCACCTTTCATAGTTGGTCATCTTAAACGAATTCTGGCATTGCTTTGCCGTGGCTCTGTATTAGCTGGAGACCATAAAAAAACCTGTTATTTTGATGGCCAGGAGAGCTACCTCAAGTTTATGTTATGGCGATGATTTTATAGTCACTTTAACACTTAATGTTGGAACATAAAAGTGACATGTTTGTGTTATTATGAAAAAAAAAAAATGGATTTGCCATCTCAAGAAATCCTCTCTTTTGTAGTTTCTCGTTGTGCTGAGGAAAATATTTGTACCGTTAGTGGAACGGCCTACCATGCAAAATTTCGAATGGAAAAACGAAGATACTGGTTGTGATGGACTTTTCCTAATTGTGATTGGATCGTTTAAATTTATTGTATGTTAAATGACCTCGTTCTATAGCAGTTTATTTCTCGAGTGTGCTTTTTAAAAGCTTCGCAGATTGTTGAAAGTGGGTTAGTTTGAATTAGACGTTAATGTGTATTATGTTTTGGAAACATGGAAAAAGTCAACTTTTTATCCGTAAAAAATCCATTTCTTGCCTCTCAATAATGACGCACGTAAAATAAGTCAGCCTGTATCCTATCCATTCTGATTTTAAAAACATGAAAATAAATGTATCGTGTGACATCATGAGATATCTGTTACTTCGTGTCTTGTCAGTGAAATTAAGCTTGATGAAAAAAATCACCATTAGCTCACTGTATTGTTAGTTGGTTTATGCCCTCAATTAGCAAAATATCTGTGATGAGTAAAATTATTTGGAGCTTATGCCTGTTTAACAATGACTCACAGAACATTCGGCTTCCGAGACTATACCCTCTCTGCAGTCTGATCGTAAAAAATGTCGGCACGACAAGAATCGAAAATCGATATATTACACAGCGCAGGGCTACGTCTTGTCTTTTCTTGCCGACATAGCCATTTAAATGGCTATGGCTTATGGCTGCTGTCCAAAAATTTCCTCCGTTTTTGTCTTAAGGAAAACCCTCTCGGAGGAGAGGGTGGAGGTGGTGTTGAACACATTTTTTGGGAAAGCCCTGTCAACACTACTGGCAAAAGTTCACGAAACTTTGCGCGAAAGTTAAGTTCCGTGAACCTATCTCTGTGTGGACAAGGCCTTCCATTCATAAGAAATTAACGAAAAAATTATGAAAGAGCAAACATAATGTGGTTCAATGATTTTAACTTCCGCCGCCGCGCCGCGCAGACCGCACCGTGTTGGACGCAATGCGTGAAGTATTCACGCTTTCTTGTAGGTGCTATGCGTTTCACGCTGACCGCACTGTGTTTGGCGCAATGCGTGAATTATTCATGCATTCTTGTAGGCGCTATCCGTTTCACGCTGACCGGAATGACCGCACTGTGTTTGATGCAATGCGTTAAGTATTCGTGCAGTCTTGTAGGCGCTAATATGTGTTACATGCCGATCGCCGCGCCGAGGGCTTCTCCTTTTCATCTTAAGTCCTCGTTATCATTTCTCTAAGTCGCGCCGTTCTAGGCCAAATTGCGTGTTTGGTTTCTCTCGTAACTTGATTTACTGAGGGTGCTGTCTCTTGTATCACTAAGAGACGACAAAATTAGAAATTACCATACTCTCAGGAAATGAGAGATTCTGTACCCTTTTCTCGTTTGTAATTTTGTTTTTATGAATCCGATTTTTTTTACACCTACACTTTAAAAAATTGAAAATTTTTGCCGCCCCTTAGATTTACCGCCATAGGCCGCGGCCCACGTGACCAACCCCTTAATCCGGCCCGATGACGACATGCATCTTCGGCGAAGGAAGGCCGCAAGAATTTAAAAATGCCTTCATTTCGAACTCAGAGAACAACATAAATACAGTAATTTCAACCATAGTTTCTCAGTGTGTCAGATCAACCACTCCATCGCAAAACACGCCACGCAACTGCTGTAACACACTGGTAAGAAAAACCTCTTGGACCAATGCCGCATTGCATTGACTTAAGAGTGCAGTTTCTTGTCGCCGGATTTAAGAGTCTTGAACTCTTGTTTCAAGCGGATTTCGCATTGATTCAAGCGGATTTTGCATTGATTCAAGTGGATTTTGCGTTGAAACAAGAGTCCAGACTCTTAAATCCGGCGACAAGAAACTGCACTCTTGAACCAAGAGGTTTTTTTTACCAGTGCAATCAAAGTAAGAGCCGGTCAGGGCGCGAGCGCGAAGGAAGCTATGAAGAGCGGATAACGCGAAATAACTCAATTGAGCAGGGAGATGACGATGCGTTAACGGACTTGGTGACTCCCGTCCGTCGGCGCCGCGTTATTGTGCAACGCTCAAATGTCACGCCCGTTAACGAAGGGCCCCAGAGGTCGGGTCTGACGGAAACGCTCTCTGACCAGTGCCCAGTGCCCAGCGCCCCCATCTGCATGCGCCCGGCGCATAGTGGACCGAGTCAGTCAGAGACGTCGCACATGAAATTTTAGACTAAAACTGCGAATTTTGATGTTTATTTCGTCAGATTTTAAATTTTAAGGGGTTCCTCCAACAGAAAATTTTACGAGGAAACCAATGGAACCACTTTCAGAACCTCGAAATTTCGTTTAAACAAAGTTGCAGGCGTTTTAAAGTTTTCTAATTTTGTCCGACCTCCTCTATTGACTTGTTCCTCTGTGCGGCGCAAGTGCGACACGGACAGCGAATGGTCGTCCCTCTGCACCGGAATGCGTCTGATTCGCACGCTGACGTGCTAAAGAAAAACGCCGTATGAGCCTCCAGACGTTGCCATATCTCTACCGGTGCAAAATAGGTCGACTGTGAAAATGGTGAATATTTTCCTCAAGCTTTTCAGACAATGGGTCAGTTGCGCTGGTCACAGAATTGTGTTTTGATGCTTGATTCTAGTAGATTAGCTTAAAATATTAAGATGTGTCCAAACCGCAACTTTCTACGTTCGATAGTAATCGATGCTTGATTCTAGTAGATTAGCTTAAAATATTAAGATGTGTCCATAGCGCAACTTTCTACGTTCGATATCAACCGAGATATCGCCCTTTGAAAAGTCGGGTTCTTGACGTCATCCACCGCGGTAGTGACAACCTTGGTTTCTTCCACCTTGGTTTCATCAGTCAGAAAGACACACATTAGCACTGGTTACTTTACGTGAAACGCGGATGAAAGCAAGGTGGAAGAAAACAAGGGTGTCACTACCGCGGTGGATGATGTCAAAAACCTAACTTTTCAAAGGGCGATATCCGATTAATATATTAAACGTAGGAAGTTGCGGTTCAGACAGAGCTTAATAATTTTAGGTAATCCTTAAGAATCTAGCATAAAAACACAATTCTGTGACCAGCGCAACTGACCCATTTTGCTCGCAATTTAATCTAGAAGATCTGAAAACTCCAAGGAAAAATATTCATACTTTCCTCGAAAATAAACAATTTACCGCCGGAAATTTGGCAACTCTTGATTGTACTTACGGCGTTTTTCCTTCACGGCATTACGGGTGCCCGCGGAACCTCCGCGAGGGTTCGCGGCAACAGCGGCCGTCCAAACCGGTACGGGTCAAGAGTCCGGAGCTCGGACTTGTCCAGACTCGCGTTCCTGTCGATTGTCCGTGCGCATGTGTGTGCGTTATGTTGCATGTATTAATGAGGAGCGTGTTTTCTGATGCCTCGTGTTTTCGAGACGCCACCGTTTCTCGGGCACCGTGTCTCCGTAGAGACAAAGTGGACCCTTTTGTGCATAGCATAGGTCATACATACAGGGTTATTCAAAAGTCACAACCACTGCCCATGAGGGGGGTGGCCATTTGAAATTTTTGAGTTGCCCCCTCCCCCCGAAGGGATCAAAAACTGGAAAGTACCTAAAAAATTTTCCTCCTCAATATGAGGGAAAACGTCTTAAACCGCAAATCGATATCATAATCAGAGCTAAAGTTATAGCCAGTGGTGCGTGATTTTCGAATAACCCTGTATACGTAATCAGTTAATAATTTCTTCAACTGATCCTTTCCTAAGGAGTTTTTGGTTTAAATTATGACTAAGGGAAGCTCAAGGAAATCCTTAACATAATACAACAGAAAGGGTAATGTTTGTAAACCTTGAGTAAAATTCAGCAGTGTTAACTCGGAAATGGGTCTTTGAAAGGGATCGTACTAATTCACCATTACAGAAAATAGGAAAGAAAATTTCTTGGGGGGGGGGGGGGGGGGGGGGTCTAAGCTTGTTTTAAGGATCTTACGGGAGAGGAGGTTAAACCTTGCTTTACACAAGTCTTTTTTGTTGAAAAGAAAATTGCCACCCACAAAAATACTTCTTTCAGCTGTTTTTCAGGATTTCTTCGTTATATGAAAAATTGGGAGGGGGTGGGGGGGGGGGGGGGGGGTTCAGAACAGTCCAATGTAATTTCAAAGTGGAAGGTGTGAGAAGATGTCTCATAAGCACCTTACAAGTGGAGAAGAGGGGGTTAAAAAGTCGGCAAGTGACCCCTACTGGAGACTTGAACGCCAGGATAGGAAAACAAATCGTCTTATATTATATTCTGACGTGACTTACATGATGATATGGTTTCTTGAACCAAGAACCTTTCTTTTATGAGGTACGTGTACCTTTTTGGCTAACGTTTATCGGTTTGGCAAATTGATATTTCGTTGAGCTGTTTTTCATGAAACAATTATTAAGGATTCGTTTAATCTCCCTTAATCATAATGTAAACCAAAAATTGGCCTCCAAAGGAAAGCAGCTACCGAATAAGGAACGACCATAAATATGACCCTAAGTCTATCTATTCTTCAAATCGTATTCCCTCAACACGATGTACCAATATAACCGGAACAAATTTCTGAGTGGACATTTAAACACCGTCAAAAGTAGAAGTTTTCCGGTAACCGCAAGCTCAATTCATTGCGTCTCTATCCGAGCCGTGTGTCATGGTTACGGGAATCACGTCTCGGAGCTTCACACCCAAAACAACTCAATCGGAAGGCAATCGGTGACTCGGATACGGCGATTGAGTAACAGTTGCGTCGCGTTACGTTTACGCTGCGGCGGGTCATCTAATCCAGAGCAGCGTAAACCGTAAGTACGCCATCCTTCAGAATCCAGCCTTGCCAAATCTTGACCGCTCTCGATTTCAAGCCCTCAGCGAGAAACAAGGAACCCTCCTCTGGCCTCTTGGCGAAAGGGAGAAGCTTCTACTTACGGGGAATTAACACTTCCTTGTGGACAATTATAAGGGAGCAACAGTCATCACCCTAATTTCGGCTGTTGACCTACCTACATGAGCTCCATAGAGTTGTTGCGACTCCTCGTCGGTAAAGTACGTATATTTGACTTATTTTTCGTATAAACTCATTCATTTTTGAGGAAAAACGCTCATTCATGAACATTCCTGGCCATCTTGGTTTGATATTTGAATCTGAAGATTGGCAGTGGCATTTTTCGTTTTCAGAGGTTGGCCACCCTTTTCGGTCCTAAGAAAGAGCTCCATACTTCAAGTAGGGCCTCTAATTTCGACAAGTTTGCAGGGTGTTAGAAAGTCCGGAAATAGTACTGATTTTTTAAGGGCGGTCCGGAAGCACTGAAAAAGTGCGGAAATTCCGCAAGAAGATCCGGAATTTTTTTCATTTTTTGTCATCTCATTTTAAGCGAGAAATTCAAATCTCTCAAATTCTTCGAATTTATTCAATTGGAGGTATTGAAAAAGTACTGAATTTTTCTGTTAAGATGGTCACCCTGGTCTGTAATCTCCCTCTATAGTTACTCTCCCTCGGATGATCCTATTCGATCAGAGCTCGTAAAAGCTCTTCAATTTTTTTGCCGAGCTTGCAACATGACGAGTCGATCACCCGCGTTTGGGTAGCAAGTGTCGGCGGTGGAAGTCGATTAAGCGCTAACCGCTCGGAACGTCCCGCGTCCGGAAGCCCGGTCCCAAAAGAGGAAGTCGGCTTGCAACGTTGCCACACTTCTTGAAAATCATTGGATTCCTCGTATCGATGCGTTTAGTTACCAAGCCAATTTCCGATGGCGTTTGCCGGCTCCGCGCCGATGTGTATCGACCGTAGATCGCCTAGAGACACCGAGATCCGGACTAAATTGCTCCTCAAACTTCTTCGGTCTTTATCTTCACCGTCGGATGCGCGATGAGTGGTGGATGGTGGACTCCGCAGCATTGCCGAATGTGCGGCCGAGGTGTTTCAGCGCTAGCTATCCTCGGACTATAATCGTCGGACTAGGTTAAAGTTCATGGGGATCAAAGACATAAAGGCGGAGCACTCCTATCTACTAGAGTCCCTTTTTAGAGAGAGTTGAGACAACGCGGCTTATGGATGTCACAAACGGGAATAAACATTACACAAATCGGACTTTTTTCGGAATCTGTGAGCATAACCCATTCCAGAATTCCTGTCTCCGTTCCCTCTCTCATGCTATTTGTTCCTTGTCGCACCCCCAATTCCCCGGTACATTTCAGTTTATAATCTTTGCAGTCGGTGAAAATGTAATCTTTATTCCCGTTTGTGACACTGTGCCGGCCTAAAATACGGGAATCAATCAGAAACGGATTCGCTTTGTCTTTACTCTCAGAATAAAGGAACTCTAGTATTTACTAACACGGAGGAGAAGTGATGCAGCCCTGGCGCTCTGCGTTTGTGTGAATGTGTAAATAAGCGCGGGAATCCATGGCGGCAAACGGAAATTCGATTTGTACTTGCACTCTTGATTTTTGCACATTTCTTGTTCTAAACTCGTTTTAAGTTAGTGAAACGAACAAATAAATAAAGTTGGGACGGTGACCCGGTATAATACTTTATAACTATGCTTCGAGAACTTTATGTCCACCTACAACAAGCAGAATTAGGCAAAATCGTCGGGGTAACCCAAGACCATTCACTAACACTGAAAAGCAATTCAAACAGATTTAGAGATCGAAGTGGCAGCCAGTACTTTTTTAGTTGCAAATGGAAGCGTCCATACTTTAAAATTGATTCCCCCCTATGATTGTACTCGTCTCAGATCGGATTAAAAGAGGAGTGGCGGACAGCTCAAAGCTTGGTCGAATTTTGCCACGCGTCCTCAGCTAGCGGTTAAATCCCCTTCATTCTCCTCTTGGGATTGAACCAGTGGCGTGGCGTTTGCGATATATCGATTGATTCGCCATTTAAATCTATGGAAAAGGATCGAGAAATGGGATGTTCGCAACGAACACCTTAACAATTGATTCTTTACCATAACTTCAAATGGGAAAATATCGATAATCGATCATTCACGCCTCGCCACTAGATTGCACTCAAGTTGAATGAGTCGCGTGACATGAGGGAACGGCAGTGCGCAACGAATGAGCCTACGCCTTTTATCATTTGGACGTATTTCTGTCAAACGGAACTATGTGCATTATGACGTGAGCCCTGTTATACATAAGTTCTCATGGGTTTCAAGGTTCATATCTTAATGTACACAGTTCCGTTTGACAGAAATACGTCCATTTACAGAATAGCTGCCAGCTGTCATGTCGGATTAAATTGTTATCCACTATCGTATTTTCAGCTCGTTTTTAATGTGATCGGGATTTTCCTCTTTTCTGTATTTGTCAATTTTTGATCCAACGTGGAAAGTGTTTTTACTTTGATCCGGGAAAAGCCAGATACTTTCCTCCTCAAACATCTACTAACACCATGGGGCGCTTCCTATTCTGAAAGGACCAATCGATGACTAAGGAACAGTACCATCTGCAAAAAGACAATTTTGCAGGACGTAGAGGAAACTTAGCCTTTTTTGTAATTTTGAGGTTAGATTTGCAATTTTTCTATACATTACAGCCTCATTACATCGCTCTCTTACAGAATTGGAAAAAAACCAAAGCCATCAACTCGCGTATTCGTTTTCTGTAGATCGCGGCAAAGTTGCTAATTTATTTTTGCTAAAATTGTCAGTTAAGTGGTACTGCTTCCCAGCCCTAGAAATATAACGATACTTCCGCACGATGTTTTGCGAGAATGAACTGTCCAAAGCCTTACCACAGCGCTCCCCTACAGATTGCGAAAAACCTAAAACCATGAACTTGCGTATTTCATACTGTAGAATGCGGCAAAGTTGCTAACTTATTTTTGCCAAGATTGTCAGTTAAGTGGTATTTCTCCTCAGCCCTCGAAATATGACGATACTTTCGCACGATACTTCGCTAGAATGAACTGCCCAAGAATGAAACCAGAGGACAATCCATCATTTGGAGGTGTCATATCCGGTGGGGGATTTCAACCTACCAGCAAGGATGTAAGACAGACTGATGCCTCTAAGGAATCGTTAAATCCCTGGAAGTAAAAGTTTCCTCCATCGCCGGACACCAGAGGAGGGCCTCCATTTGTCCCTGCTCTAATGGCATATTACCATAAATTCCGCAGAATAAACCAGTTCACGCTTGCCGCGAGTAACCACCGCGCGTCTCACCGGCGCGCACAGAAATAGCATCACCGTGAGTGCACCTGTTCTCATCAGTGCGGAGATCATGTAAGAGGCGTGCTTTTGTGATGGACGAGCCGGAATTCTCATGATTTCTGCCGCGCTAAGGAAGAACGCCGTATGAACATTCCAGAGTTGCCAGATTTCTTCCATTAAAATGCTTAATTTTGAGGAGTGTTATGAATATTTTTTCTTGAAATTTTTAGGGTATTTAGATCTGATTACGAATAAAATTCCCTAAAATCCAAAGGAAAATATTCATAAATTTCATAAATAGTGAATATTTTATCGGAGGGAATTTGGCAACGTTTGAAGACTCATACGGTGTTTTTCCCTTCGCATGGCAGATTTGCCGTCACTGTGGTGCGGTGTCACTGCGGCTTACGCCGCGCCGCACGGAAGTTCGTTACTGATACATAAATCCATTTTGCCCCATCCATCTCCATTTCTCCATCGTCCCTCCGCGTGGGACCCTCCTGCCACCGCGGGCTCCCCGCATCTCTTTTGTTCTGCTACTGGAAATTGACGCGGGAAAATTCTTCGTCAACTTTGAATGACGAGATGAACGAGGCTGGACCCATAGTTTTGAGAGGAGTGATTCGATAATCAATCGAAGGACTGGGGTTTCTGGATTTTAAGACTTATGAGGCGAATTACCGCGAGTGGATTTGGTCGACTTTTTCCACCAGATCGGCAGGGTTGCAAACCACAGGAGGAAGATGCTCTGCTGAGGTTGTGATAAACATTTTCATGAAAAATATGAATTTGAAATTCCAAGTGAAATTTCATACAATTTCCTTGTAAAATTTCAATAATTCGACTTAGAGGCAATTTTTCATGCTTCTGAAACTTTTTGAAATTCCATTGAAATTTCTCGTGAAATCTAAAGGACGATCTCAGTGCTGAGATTAAGAGGTGAACTCAACCTGCTGAGGTATACTGCTTGATAAATTTTGGCCAAAGTATGCTAGTTTGCCGCTTTTCTGAGTTGCAACGTTTGAATATGGTCGTCATTGCTGCCAACATGAAAATGAAATGTAGTAGGCGGAGGGAATTTCGTCGTGTTTTAATTGTGGTTGGCAGTAGGTCAATAACTCGACCAAATCCAGTCAGAAATTCACCTTTCATGAAGATACCTAAGATTAACTTCCCCTGCACTCCGAGAATTCATACTTAAAAATTTTAATCAATAAATATTTTGAAATAACTCGAGAAGTATACGGAAAAGAGCCTCCCAAAAAAAGGGCCTTTTTTGGCCCCTTTTGTGAAACTCGGGGATTTCATTCAAATGTGGCCTAAACGAAACCTTATGATGACTCAAGACTCCAGTAAAAATTTTAGCTTGAGTATACGTCTGGTTTCGGAGATACAGCGTTGCAAAGTTTGCATATTTAAGCTTTAAAAATCTACATATTTTCAAATATTATCTTCCTAAAACCAACATCAGAGTGAACTTTACTGGAACAAAGCGTAAATGAAGCATAATGATAAAGCAAGTCTCCAGTAAAAGTTTCAGCTTATGTATGACCCCTGTTTAGGTAGTGCAACGTTGCAAAGTTTACCTTTCTGAGCTTTAAAAATACTCATATATTTTTTAGTTTCTTAGTTAAAAACCAATTTTAGTGAATGTCCAATTGTATTTTGTGGCACGAAATTAACCCCTAGTGGTACTCGTGGATGCATAGTGCATTGATGTAAGGCTACAATAATTTCAAGTAACACAGCGTTGCAAAGTTTACATCTTATACCTCTGAACATGTCTTTTCTACTGTTTTTTTATTAAAAAAAACTTCGATCAAACATGTCTCGGTATTGTAAAGCAAAATGTTAGGACTCTAGTTAGAACTAGATGACAATTGGTATAAAAAATTACACTGTTGCCTATTTTTTGTTTTCCTTCAACATTTATACATAAAACAATTTTGAAATTAGGGTAATTCCAAAAATAATAATCTGATTTCAAAATCAAATTCAAGAGACTTTGTCATGCTTAATGGAATACTCAGCATCAGCGTTTCTTTCAAAATCCAACAAATTCTGCCTCGCCATAGTTGCCAATTAGACCTTTTGTTAAGAAAAATTAAAAAATAAACATAGAATACGGAATATGTTGAGTTTTTTTAAGTATAAATTAATCTTAATCTGGAGAATACATTTATTACGCCTTGAAAAAATAATTCGTTCATCCATTGCATCCGTTCTTGTTCCTTTAGTGTTCATTTAATCATTTATATTTTTCTTCTTTAATTTCTTAATGTTAAAGTTTAAGATTAGCGACAGTGTCAAGAGTGTCAAGACATTGTCTATAGATTTGCAGGCAGAACTTGTACCGATGTGTGATAAATTCATGCAAAAAAAATAAATATAAAAAATGAAAAAAAAATGAAGGAAAAAAATGATAATTGTTATTAAAAAATGTAAAAACATTAAACATGTAAAAAAAAATAAAATAAATAAAATAAAAATTAAAAAAGTAAAGCAAAGTTATAAAAAACAAAAATCAAATATCAATTCTTGGAGGATTCCTTATTTTAATTTCTCATTTATTTATCGCTTTAAAAGAAGTATTAATAAACTTGATCATAGTATTTTTGCCAATACCAATTTGTCACTCGGAACTGACATCAACCCTCGATATTTTGCCTTGATACTAGGTGATATCAGGTATTACATTCATAGACGTCATCTTTAACTACCATAAATAATAATTTCAAGAGTTTAACGTTGTTAGCTTGGCAACGCTGTACCACCACCAATCAAAGTATCCCTGCTTATTCGAACATACATCTATAAATGACACGCTGGTAGATTTTATTCCTCAAATTCGAAAACAAGATCCACGAAAATCGCTCTTTAAACGCGAAACTTCAAAATATAAACATTTTTAAAGCTCAAATAAATAAACTTTGCAACGCTGTATCATTGAATATGTGCTTACGCTCGCGGTAAGGCCTATATGGAAGACGTATCTTATTATAAAATTACACCTAAACCCCATAAACATATATTTTGATGATCAGTAAGTTCGTCTTTTTTATAAAAAAACTAACCAAAATGAGCATTTTTTATAGGTCTTTGGTGTCAACTTTGCAACGTTGTATCAAGAGAATTAGCAGTATTATTGTATCAATAGATATATGCATTCAATAATAAGACTAACTGTTGGTTAAATGTCACAAAATATCATAAAATGTCCGATGGAGGTGTTTTCGAAAATAAGATCCTTGAAAATATGTGAATTTTTAAAGCTGAAATATGCAAACTTTGCAACGCTGTATCTCGGAAACTAGACGTATACTCAAGCTAAAATTTTTACTGGAGGCTTGTCTCACCATAAGGTTTCATTTAAGCCACATACGAATGAAATCCCCGAGTTTCAAAAAGGGGCCACTTTTTGGGAGGCTCTTTAATCAATAGATATTTTGAAATAACTCGAGAAGTACACGGAAAATTAGATCAATAAATATTTTGAAATAACTCGAGAAGTATACGGAAAATTTGATCAATAAATATTTTGAAATAACTCGAGAAGTATACGGGTAATTTGATCAATAAATATTTTGAAATAACTCTAGCAGTATACGGAAAATTTGATCAATAAATATTTTGAAATAACTCGAGAGGTGTACGGAAAATTTGATCAATAAATATTTTGAAATAACTCGAGAAGTATACGGAAAATTTGATCAATAAATATTTTGAAACAACTCGAGAAATATTTATTTTGAAATAACTCAAGAAGTATACGGAAAATTCGAGAAGTATACGGTCCGGTTGATGACATGCATGCCCCTCCCGTACTTTCCAGCCCGTGATCACTTTATATTACTTTTTCAATCATTCGTAGCGGCTGAGCCTGCTCCAATTTTCAGTTGACTGGCTCCAGCAATTATATCATCGAGAACTCAGTCCAGAGCCGATCGGTAAATTTTCGGCCGGCGGGATCGGTGACCGGTCGGCGGTTTTAATCGACTCCCTTTTTCCAGATTTTTTTCTCCATATCTCGATGACTCGGCTCGGTGCTCGGCGGCGTTGATGGGCGAGTAATTAGAATTACAACTTCGCCGCCGCCGAGCGCCCCCCAGTAGTGACTAGTGAACGGCCCAGACTCGTAATCGCCCGTACCGATGCCCCATTTAATCGAGCCCCGGACATGGTTGTCGACTCGCTATGCATGGAGGTCTCGGAGAGTTTAACGCTGCTTAAGAAAGTTAACTAAATTTTTCTGGAATCAACCAGAAAGTTATTTTACGCAGCGTTAAAGTCTCTGAGATCTCCGTACCCCATTTAATCGAGCCTCGGACCTGGTTGTCGACTTGATCGAGATCTCAGAGACTTTAACGCTGCGTAGGAAAGTAAACAACATTTTTCTGGGATCCTCCGGTTGATTCCAGAAAAATTTAATTTACTTTCCTACGCAGCGTTAAAGTCTCTGAGATCTCCATGCTCCATTTAATCGAGCCCCGGACATGGTTGTCGGGAAAATTTCGAAAGTTTCCTCTGCTTATCGACTCGCTGTATATGGAGACCGTAGAGATTTCAACGCAGCTTACAAAAGGAATCTTGCCACAGAAAGAGTTCTAAGCGAACTGTGACTCAAAGTTTCGAAAACTTATTTTAAATATCTAAAACCAAATTCTTCTCATTTCGTGACGCGATGAGATTTTCAGAAGAGCTCTGATTGGTGACTTAGAAAACTTGTGTCAAGTGAAAACAAGATAAGGTAACAAGAGTGAATTATTCAGACCCTCAGCTGCATTTTATAGACACTTGCCAGACCTTTGCGAACTCTCAGAAAAGCCCGCAATATGGCATCAACCAGTTCGTCCATCGATCACTCGCGAGGATTGCGCGGAATCTATTACACGCGTCACCGAGGAGATGAATGCCTGCTGGACACTCGGACAGTGAACGAATCGTTGGCGAATGATTAACACCTCGCAATTGCAAGCTACCTCATTGTTTAACGCTGCCTCTTGAGCAGTGTTTCCGATTCGCCGCAGAGCCACGCGAGTCTCCCTCGAGAACCGATAACGAACAGCGAAATATCCACAGAAATGGCCACCGCTGCTCTCATAGCACACAAAGGTTGGTCTAGTCTCTATTCACGGGAGGGGGCTTGCAAAACAGTTGCAGAACAACCGGCCAAAAATGAGTTATGCCCGCCAGGACAAAAGGGTAGAACATTTTTCACGCGCGCGTCTCGAATGCTTTGAAATTGTGTTCGGAATTAGAAGCGTGTAATACGGAAACGCTCGAACGAATGGAATAATACATCAGGGTGGAGGGTTGAAACTATGAACTGAATTATATCGTAAATTGCAGATCTAGATGATCTCCTAGAGAACTCTCTAAATTAAGGACAGATTCAGCCCAGAAATGCATTGATGGTGGCATAATGCGTTCCTTCTTACCAAAATTTTGCTCTGGGTGAAAACGAACTAAGATTATTCAATTTCATTAAAACGGATTTGACATTCGAATGAGCCATGGATAGTATTTGAATTTTAAAACTTAGAAAAAAATAAATAAATGAATGAATAAATCAAATAGTAAACAAAAAATCCTTTCTTTCAAACAAGCTACAGTACGTCAGTATTAATTTTCTCAACTCGATCAGGCAATACTGACAATATGAAGTAACTGAGAAAGCACGGGCTAAGGGAACATAGTAAATCGTTGTCTCTCAATTTGTGGCATTCTTTCTGTTCTTCCCTTTAAAGGTATCTAAAAGTATTTCCCAATCCTATTTTTTTATAATGACTTTTTTTTGTATCAAGTGTGTCATTTTCTATGATTTCCTCAAAACCGCCCCTCCCTCCTACTTTAGAATATTTCACATCTGCATGATTTTTTTAAAGCATGTTTTGGAGTGAAACGTTACGAATGGGAAACCGTTTAAAAGTTACAAATGGGAAATCGTTTAAAAGTCCGAATTTTCACTGCAACGTAGTAGGATTTTTGGTCAGGTATTCTAATCATCCGGATCCCCAAGGCTTGCGTGTCGTACACACGTTTTCCTTCCCTTTTTCCATTGAAATTTGTGTTTTTCATCTGTTTTTTTTTCTCATTTTAATGTACCTTCTCCTCCCCTATTCCTGCAAATTCTCACATTTAAAAAGAATTCTCTCCAAACCTTACAGTACAACTGAAACGACTCTACTGATAAGGCAATAAAAAATGCTCAGGTGGCTGTTAGTCCCATACTGGAATGGCGCCAGTAAGCTCTCTCAAAAGCCGAAATCCCCTTGTATTTCACTTCATTCGGTCCTGGCTTGTCCTGTGCCCATCGGGGGCAAAGCAATACTGCCGTGCTAAGGAAGAACGCCGTATGTAAACCTTTAAGCGTTGCCAAATTTACTCTCAGAAAACATCTATTTTTAAAGAAAGCTGTGAAAATTTCTCCTTATAATTTTCTCAAATTTTAGATCAAATTACGGACAAAATTCTCCAAAAAAATCGGAAGAAAAAGATATACAAATTTTTCCGAAAATTCGTGATTTATCAAAGGAATTTTGGCAACGTCTGAAGGCTCATACGGCGTTCTTCCTCAGCACGTCAGAATAGGTTCTCTAGGGCACCCCGATCCCGGCATTTGCGCAATGCGAGGGTACAAAGTAACAACCTTCGCCACCCGTCCTCTTCCGGTCTACGGCTCTTATGCAATTCGTCTTTCTTCTAACGTAAAGACGTATCTTTTTTTCCACGCAAGCCTCGAAAAGCATGGAGTTAAATGGACAACAGGGCTCACGTAGAAAGCGAGATACGTCCTTACGTCAGAAGACGACGAATTGTCGAGAGCACGAGTCGCTGCGTTGACGCGAGGGCGTAACCCGAACTTCACGTGAGCCCCAGAAAGCACGGCGATGTATGGATACCATGGTTCAGCTCAAAATGTAGTTACGTCGTTACCAGAGCCGAGCGACGATTTGTGGGTTTACCAGAGAGCGCGCCGAGCGGATCGTAAGTTCGGAACGTTGTCCCGGTAAAAGTTGTCGCTGTTCGGGGTTCGGGGCGGGCACAGTGGATCGAGTCAATTAGAGAGGTCGGACGTAAAATTTTTTACTCAAATTGCAATTTTTTTACGTTTATCACGCCACATTTTAAACTTTAAGGGGTGCTGTTTGAAGAAAATTTCACGAAGAAACCAATGGAACCACTTTTAGATCTTCAAAGTTTTGTATAAACGGAGTAATAAGCATTTAAAGTTTCCAGATGGAGATGTTGCATGTGTGAGGAATTTGCGATTTGACTAGTGATTCTCACGTAAAAGTTCGCGAGAAACACGATGGTGCCACTGGTTTTCTCTGAAATCAACTCTCAAGCTCAAAAAAAGCTGTCAAGTTGAGGCCAAAATGGAGGGGATATCCCGCGCTATCCTGAGAGTCCACCTCTACATCAAGACAAACCCTACATGCGAAGACAGGGAGCACATACACTGACAGGGGTACATTTATTTGGGGACTGTAAAACTGAAAACACGGCAACCCTGCTAATGTATTTGCTCCCTATCTTTGCATGGAAAGTTTGTCTTGATGTGGAGGTGGGCTCTCAGGACAGCGTGGGATATCCCTTCCATTTTGTCTCAACTTTGAGAGCTTTTTTTGAGCTTGGGAGTTGATTTCAGGGAAAACCAGTGGGACTATCGTGCTTTTCTCGCAAACTTTTACGTGAGAATCAGTAGTCAAATCGCGAATTCCTCACACATGCAACATCTCCATTTTGTCTGACTTCTCTTATTGACTCGATCCATTGTGCGGGGCGGAGCGCGGAGCCGAGGACGGCGTCAAGTGCGGCTCTTGCGATGGGCCTCGAAAAGCCAATTACGCCTATTTTGAAAATAAACACTCGTCCAGATGAGTGGATCGTGCTCGGAGCCTCTAGGTCGGCCGCGACTCCTCGACAACTCGACAAGAGAGGATTCGTTTCTTTCGCGGAAGACAAGGGATGCGCTTGATGGTGCGGTTAGGCAGCCTCGAAGAAAATAAGTTCGCTGAATCTATTATGACGTCATCGCTAATTGGTCGTAACGCCTCGAAAAAGTGCTCTATTACTTATTCGTGTTTGCGCGAAAACGTCCTGCGACTATATCATCGGAGACTTTAACGCATGGTAAGAAAAGAAAGCGATAAAGAAGTGTGCACATCTAAAGAAAAGAGGGAAAAGTATTTTCCCAGGAATTTGAAGACCTGTTGCTCCAAATTCCCGCACTTTCGGAACCAACTTCATACAGGCATAGTATTTGCTTCTACAGTCTGCGGGCTGATTGTTGAAATTGATAGACAAAGCTATGGACAGAGAAGACATAGGGAGTACGGAGCGATCCTATTGATTGAAATGGGTGGTTCCTGTAGACTGAGGGTGAAAATGATGGACTAACTATAAGGTTTCTCGTAGGTTGCCTTTCGTTACTCAATTACCTACCTCCTTCGTCCATTGCGATCACCCACTTCCTCTGATAGGACCCCTCCGTATCCATTTCGCTTTCTTTGTGTTTACTGCCCTGCTAAGAAAGAACGCCGTATAAACATTTGAGGGTTGCCGAATTTCCCTCGATAAAGCATGTCTTTTTGATGACGTTCATGCATAGTTTTCCTCGAAATTTTTCAGATATTTTAGACTAAATTGCGCACAAAATTCGTCGCTCCTCTGACGTAAGGGCGTATCTCAATTTCCACATGAGCCCCGGAAAGCATAGAGTTATATGGAGAACAGGGCTCACGTTCAATTGGAGATACGCCCTTACGTCAAAGGAGCGACGAATTGTCCGAACATTTTGGAAAAAAATATTCAAAAGTTTATTTGTAAATTCGGTTTAAATCGGAGGAAACTTGGCAACGTTTAAAGGCTCATACAATATTTTTCCTTAGCACGGCAGTATATATGTAGCTTTATCAGTTAATTTCGATTATCGGCCCGCTGGTTGCTCTTTCCTTACTTAACCAGGAACCCTGCCTTCCAGGAGCGAGCTGCTCTTTTTATCGCTTAAACGAAGTGGCGCTTCAAATGAGCAGTCTGGGCGTTAAAGAAGTGGCGAACTGGTCCTAATTAAAGCGGCCACCCCGTCAATTTTGATTAGGTCCAACCGCCCACTTGTAGTAAAGAGCAGCTCCCTATTGGAAAGAAAGGCTCCCAGTTAAGTAAGGAAAGAGAAACCAGCGGGCCGATTATTGAAATTGATAGACAAAGCTGTAGACAAATAAGACAAAAGGGATACGGAGGGATCCTGTCGGTGGAAGCGGGTGGTTGCAATGGACGAAGGAGGTGGTAATAGACTAACGAACAGCAACCTAAAAGAAACCCTAAAGTTAGCCCATCACTTTCACGCTTCGTCTATAGGAACCACCCATCTTAACCATAAGATTGCTCCATACTCCATACGTCCTCTTTGTCTATAGCTTTGTCTATCTAGTTCGATAATCGGCCCGCTGGTTTCTCTTTCCTTACTTAACCAGAAGCCCTTCTCTCCAGGAGCGAGCTGTTCTTTTTATCGGTTTTACGAAGTGGCGCTTCAAATGAGCAGTCCGGGCGTTAAAGAGGTGGCGATCGGGTCCTAATTAAAGCGGCCACCCCGTCAATTTCGATTAAGTTCAACCGCGACGCGGATTTACGATCGCCGCACAATGGATCGAGTCAGTGGGGAAGGTCGGACAAAATTTGGAAACTTTATACGCTTATAACTCCTTTTATACGAAACTTTGAGGTTCTGAAAGTGGTTTTATTGGTTTTTTCGTGAAATTTTCTACCGAAAGCACCTCTTGAAATGTAAAATTGTGACGAAATAAATACTAAAATTCGCAGTTTTAGTCAAAAATTTCATGGCCGACCTCTCTGATTGACTATCCACTGTGCGCCGGCCATCGAGGCGGAGGCGCGAGCCACAAGCCGTGCCGCATAAACAATTAGACGTTGCCAAGTATCCCGCTTCAAAATACGAATCCTCTCAAAAGCTTGCCGATATTTTCTATCGAATTTTCATAAAGTTTTACGTGTAATTTACCCAAGCGTATCTGGAAATGTCGGGGGCGATTAATCATGATTTTCCTGTGGAATTAATGTCTTGTCCACGGAGAAAAAAACCTCGTGCGTGGGACCTGAA
Organism: Bemisia tabaci; assembly: GCF_918797505.1. NCBI lineage: Eukaryota > Metazoa > Arthropoda > Insecta > Hemiptera > Aleyrodidae > Bemisia > Bemisia tabaci. The sequence continues at coordinate 34,499,246 of NC_092799.1, forward strand.
GTTTAGGTCATATGGATCTCTGAAGTTTTCGGATTGAGCATCTGAACACTTTAGGTCTAGCTGTCGAGGTTCGGATCAAATATCTGGAACTTCAGTTCTTACATCTGAAGTACTTCAGGTGTGAGAACCGAAGTTTTTCGGATGTGAAAACCGAAGTACTTCAGGCGTAAGAACTGAAGTTTCAGATGTGTGATCCAAACCTCAGCAGCTGGACCTTAAGTGTTCAGATGCTCAATCCGAAAACTTCAGAGATCCATATGACCTTAACTTCGGGTCCCACGCTTGAAGTTTTTTTCTCCGTGTCCGAGGAAATTTGGCGACGTTCTAATGATTTTACGGTGTTGTTCTCCGACGGGGTAACGGTCGCAGTATTACGACCCGCGGATCGATACGCGGAAGTCGTCGCCGGGTGCGAGCAAGTTGGGCAACTGCTAGTCACCGATGACCGGTGGAATCGCGGCTCTGGCGCGGTTAATGCTTCATCGTTTGACCATTAACCTACGAACCCGCGTTTGTACATCGCCCCCCCCCCCCATTCCCGGGGTGGGGGGGGGGGGGGAAGACTCCCGGCCAGCGGACGCCGCGCGCGGGTCCTTCTAATGGACTAGACGTGGCCCAGTGGCAAAGCGTGAATGATCGATTTTCGATATTTTTCCATTTGAAGCTAGGGTAAGGAATCGATTATTAAGGTGTTCCTTGCGAACACCCTTTTTATCGATCCTTTTCCATAGGTCTAAATGGCAGATCAATCGATATATCGCAACGTACGTCACGCTACTCACGTGCCTCTGTGAGATGGATCGGATTTATTGGAGCGACAAGTTTGAGAACGACTTCGATAAGACATCAATTTGGTCATATTCATGCTAAAAGGAACTATGTGCCAATTGATGAAGTCAAAGTGAACTATTGAGCACGCGAACACAGTGCACATAATTCCTTTTTGTTTTCATTAATTTTCTCCTAGTTCCTTTTCGCATAAATACGTCCGTTTGACCGTTAACCCTTCGTAAAACGTCGCGGAAAACACGGTCATTGGTTTTCTCTGAAATACGAGTAACCTTTAAATTCGGAAAAACTTAGGTAAAGGCTGTGACAAAACGGCGTCCCGCAACAGCCCCCTCTCTATCAGAGCACGTACCTCTGTGAATATCATTTTCAACTTGTAGTGGTAGGGCTTAATACATTGGACACTTTATCTATAAATCCGATTCATCCTCAGGGCCGAATGCTGTGTTTTCGCTAAAAGTGTCATTCAGGAAAAGCAGAGGGGAAGAAATTCATCCTCACCTGTAATTTTAAGTTGATCTTTTCAGAGACGATTAATAATTGTTGATGATTTTTATCAATCTTACAGCATTTTAAGAAATTTCAGAGGTATTCCCTCTTCGACCAAATGTCGCCTCCTCCAAAGTATCCTCCCCCTCTTTCCCCTCCCCAACAAAAAAACCAAGTAACTGGCTGGAATCGTCGTTTTTCGGAAAAAAACGCAACTACATTCCAAGGTTGAAAAATAGAATTAAAAAATTCAATTTTTTAAAAGCGCAAACCTGTGCAGTTTTTGTCCGAGATTTTTCTGTTTTCTGCATAAGATCAGAGGGCACATCCGTGAAATTTTAAATCAGAAATGTCCAAGATTACCCTGGTAAAAATGCAATTTGCGAGGGAAAATTTGGTAGCATTTTATGTTGTTACGTTCCTTCGTAAGGGAAACGACGGAATAGCTTTCCTCGCTCCCAAATTAATTCTTGAGCCTGATCCAGAAATTGTGGGGCTCTCAAGCCCTAGTTCTCCTCGCATCGGATCTCGTGAATGAATTTGATGTTTCCAGGAATAAGGCAACGTCGCCCAATGACTCAACTTGTGAACTCACTTCTCTTAGCCCATTCCCGAAAGCTAAGTCCATCAAGTCCCGGATGCACTATCGTTTCCCGCGGGGAGACTCAAACGCAGGCGCAGCGCGGTTGTTTTCGGGACGCGGGAGGAGGCGCGACCTTGAACGGCGGCCGGATCCGAGCCGCGCGCAATTAGACTTGCGCAAGCGAGTGCGCATGCGCGGTCCGGAACCCGGCGGGAAAATCCCTCGCCGGTACCGGCACCAGCCGGATGCGCGGGACCCTGAACTCCCGGGAAAGGAAGGGTGATCGATCGGTGCCCCCGCTGACCCGCCGTACGCGTCGTTGCGCGGTCCTTGTACCCAAAAACGGCGGCTTTCCCCGTGCGGAGCGCAGCAATCGGCGTCCCGCTGCGGCTATCGTTTCGAACACGTCATTAAATCAAACGAGTGCGTTAGTGACCGAGTTTATTTATGACGTCATTGCATTACGGATCCATCTGCTCTCTTAAAGTTGGAAAAAACTAGCAGGGTGTCTACAAGTTCGGAATTTCCAGAAGTACTGAAAAAGTGCGGAAATTCCGCAAGAAGGTCCAGAATTTTTGTCATTTTTGTCCCAATTTGAGCGAGAAATTCAAATTTCTGAAATTTTTCGAATTTTGTCAAATGAAGGTACCGAAAAAGTACTTCATTTTTCTGTTGAGGAGGTATTGAATTTCTTGGGAATGTACTGAAAAAGTACCGTTAAAGTACTGATTTTTGGCCAGCCTTCTCTTAGTAGACACCCTGACTAGGGATGGTCGAATACTTCAATAATCGAATATTCGGTATTCGAAATATTGGCACCAAGATAATCGCATCACAATCGAATGTTTGTGAAAGTATTCGAATATTCGAGTATTATTCGATTAATATTTCGAAAAGGTAAACTGCGATTTTCTATTACTTTCCTCATACAGTTCGAAATTACGAGGTTAAATAATTCCCCTCTAGACCTATAGAATAGACCATTCAGTACAGACCTACATGCCCTGGAGTCCAAATTACTACCAGTAAGGTTCGAAAAGAGTCCATCGTGTGGAAATACTTTCCCAAAAGTGCGAAAAATAGAGCCCTGTGCAAGCTTTGTTCCACCACCCTGTTATATTTGCGGAGCACCGCTACAAAAACATAAAGAATCGGAGTAATAATCGAAAAGATTCGAATATTCGCTTCGAAGTATTCGAAATCGCAATAATGGAGAATTTGCAGGTTTCTGAAATTTTGTAAATTCCATGTTTCAAATGAAACTGCCAAGAAAACTGAGCACTAGGATATCCTATGGTTTCTAAATTGAACAATTATTTGAGGAGATATGACGGAATAACCTAATTTGCCAAAATACATCTGTTTAAATGGAAAATGCCGCCAGATGACGTCACAAGGTTGCACATTTTCTCACTTTTAAATCTACTTTTCACGGATTTCCCTTGTCAGAAAAAAATTATGAAAAATACTGCGAACTCAGCTCATCAAGCACTCAGATGAAGCAATAAAATTTTAATGTGCAAATTCTCCATTGCAATCGAAAAGTTTCGGATATTCAAATAATCGCATTCGAATTCGATATGCGTCCATCCCTAGAAAAAAACGCACAGTAAGAGCCTCCGTTATCCGCGGTGGTCCGGGCCGAAGCAACCGCGAACTATCGGAAGTTACACGAACTACCCCAAACCTTCCAGCTTGACAACCCAGTTGAGGCCGAAGCCATCCTTCAAATTGATAGTTTTTTTTCCGAAAAAGCCCGATGCAAATATATCCGTACTTTTTGATAAAGTACAATTACAGCACGACGTTATGAGTACCCTTTTCACAGTTTGATCCCTGCAGTTAATCCCTTAATCATTCGGAAATCAACAATGTAGAGGTGTACGAATGAAGTATGATGCAGTCGTTTACGAATGCGACCCGAGAGAAATGACTGAGGCTTTGTAATTCTCGAGGGTCATGACTTATGAATGTGCTTTTCGACCAATTTCTCAGATTTTTTTCTCTTCTTTTCTCCCGAAAATCCGAAGTAAGCATTAGGCGTTACTTAGGAAACCATTTGCCGGGTCAGACGCGACTTTTCAGATCAGAACTACCCCAAACCTCAGATTACCGCGGAATGGACCTGAAGCAGAGCGCGGCTATCTCAGCATTTTTCTCTCGGGAAACCTTCGATAATCTCTTTTCAAACCACTATATTCTAGTTTTAATCTTCGAAATTTCCTCCGTACCTAATTAAACCTATTTTTCTAAAGTTGACGGAAAATTCATTTTACAGATCTCCTCACAAATTTCGTCTTCTCTCATGTCACAACAAAACCAAAAAGAATACTTTCTGCCCTTTGTTTTAATTTCTTTCAAATAGTACTGCAATGCGACCACTGTCAATATATTTTATTATTCTTAAACCCGCAGCTCGTGTCGATATATAGTGTCATCTGAAAATGGAATGTTTTTATCGACTATCTAAACGCTCATCAAAATCTAATTTAATTTGTTGATTGTTGCAGTTTGGCCCTGAACGACAGTTCGAAGACGGAAGAGAGCGTCCGACGCGCGCACAATGAGCTAGAAAATCTTCACAAGCAAATCAGAGAACTGGAAACTTCGAAGGAAAATCTCCTCAGCGAAAACAAGTAAGTCGAGTGTGGAGTCATATTCACAGTGTGATGTGCCTTCCATCCAGCTAGCGGCGATGTGCCTGCGGGCCGATTATTGAAACTGATAGACAAAGCTATAGACAAAGACGACAAAAAGGATTTGGAGGGATCCTATTGGTGGAAGCAAGTGGTGGCAATGGACATAGGAGGTAGGTAATGGACTAACTAACGGCAACCCACTAAAGACCCGACAGTTAGTCCCTCATTTTCTTCCTTAGTCTATAAGAACCAACCATGTCAACCAATGAGATCGCTCCATACTCCCTATGTCTTCTTTGTCTACCGCTTTGTTCATCAATTTCAATAATCGCCCCGCTGTACCCGTAGTCGAATAGTCATCGCAAATAACACTCGCACTGCGTTTGGTGCAATGCTAGAAGTATTCATGCAGTCTTGTAGGCGCTTGACGCCGCCCGCACCGTTTGGCGCGATGCGTGCAGTATTCCGGCAGTCTTGCAGGCGCTGATACGAGTTAGATGCCGACCGCACCGTGTTTGGCGCGATTATTCGAACTCGCGTTGTGTTTAGACGCCGTATGAGCATTCCAACATTGGCTCGTTTCTCCCGATAAATTTTTTTTTTCTGAGAAACGCTAGGAAAGTTATCTGTGTTCGCTTTTTTACATTGAATGAACCATTGAACAAGGCACGAATTTAAGCACTTTGATACATGATTCTTTACCAGAATTTCATGCAGAATACGATTTGCGCAACGAAAACTACTGAAATCAACTTTTAGTTAAGATATTAACATTTTATTGTTCATTGGTTACGTGAACTTTGAATTGCCCGGTCAGAGGAAAAACAAAGCCCGCGCGAGTCGAATGCACGCTACACCGGATTTAGCAGACTAATCAGCTGTGTTGTTCAAAGTGTGTACAGGTAGAGCTGAGCGTCAAGATTTAGGTTGTCTCGACTGAGACTGTCATAGTGACGTTTGGCGTGCAATTTTAATCAAGTAAATTATTCTTACTCCTATGAGCGGAATGGTTCAATTTATTCAGAAAAAACGTTATTATCATGGTCAGGGGTTAATCTAGGGTTAGGATTTCGATCCCTCGAGCTCGACGTTGAGTGATCTATATCCTCGTTTCTATTAGTGTTCACACCGTGAGCCTGCAATCCTAGAATCGAATTATTGCGGAAATTTTCCTGCTTTTTATCTGCGTATTTTTTCAATTTTTTTTAAATGAGAAAGAAGTTAACTTTGTTTGAAATATGAAAAGAATATTATGCCAAACGGAGAAGAAAAATTAAGATAGTTTTAAATGAATTACATTGAGTATGGCAGGAAGTCTGCTTCAGCAACGTCGCAAAAGGAGATTCGTGGCTTCGCACTTTGGTCATCGATTTGTTTTTATCTCATTCAAAAGTTGATCTTCGAACTTCGCGTCGTGTGAATATAGTTAATTTACGCAAGGTACACTCTACTACAGGTATGGACAAACGGGGTGCCGAAGTGGCAGCGCTGAGAAAATCGGCGATCGAGTGACGTATGAAGTCGTACCGTCCATTTGCCGCGCAGGTCTTCGCAGTCGTACTCTCGATGCTGTCAAATCTACGCGTTTTGACGACTTTCTAAAATTCCATTTGTCCATACCTGTAGTAGAGTGTACCTTGTAATTTACGTAAAATTTTAAAGTACGCTTCCACCGTAAATCCATCATCCACGGCGATTTCCATAACGACAGACGCCTCGGGCAGCCGAATTATCAGCTGGCCGAAAAAAAGCGCCCGGAAATAACAAAAAACTCGCGCATCTCCCGATGGGACGAACAGGTTAACCGATCTTTCAAAGGGTTTAAGGGGCGCAGGGTCCGCTAGGCGATCCCTCTATTTTTCCGGCCATCGGGGGACCAGGACGGACTAGCCGGTACCACCCGCGCCGGATCGGCCTGGCGGTCCCCGCTGAATTTTGACCCGAAGGATCGGGCTTACGGAATCATATATTGTGATTTCGGAATAAATCAGTCTTTTGAGATAGTTTATAACACTCCTTTATTTGTAATAGTCCAACAATTTTTTTTGCAATTTTTTTTTTGTTTTTTTTTGCATTTTTTTGTCGTTTGAAAAAAATTGGTAGGCACTGAAGTCTTTTAGGGATGTCTTTAAATTTAAACAAACGTTTCTCATGTCAAACATGAAGTAGATAAAATGACCACCTGCATTATGCAGAGACCCTGCTCCATCATTAGCCTGAAAGTAGGCAACACGCGATACTACGCTAAATTCACGGAAGTCAGTCGGTGAAATTGAAGGAGGTCAACTGTCTTGATCGCTCTAACTGCTGTGAGCATCTCGGAACTTTGTCAATACTAGAAAAGTTGACTTTTCATTTTCTGTCGAATAATCACTTTGTATTATTTTAACAGGCGAATAATGAACGATCTGACCACTATCACCAGAGAATATACATCCATGAGATCAGAGCTTGAAAGGAGTAAGAGGGAAGTTCAGGATTTAAAGCAGCAGCTTCAGTCTTACGTCGACTGTGTTAAGCGATACGAAGATGAACTAGCGCGCAAGGTAATTGTTTCACAAATGATTCCACTTTTTGAAAGTACAATATTTGTTCTAAAACCCAAAATTCTCTTCATCAGGGCTATATTTTGAACTTCTGTTTACAACATTTAGACCATATCTTTAATACAATAAATTATTTGTTAGTGTTCCGTTTTTTATTCATCCCTCTTAAATGCAGGTTTTATAACGTAAGTCCTGAGGTGTGTCACTGTTTGTATATAGCTGATCACTTTTCACAGGTGAACACCTTCTTTTATTATTGGCTTGAAATGATTTTCAGGTAAAAAAACGTACGTTCTGCACAATTTCTTTTTCTTTTTCCCCATTCTCAATTGTGTGAAAATCGTAAGGACTCGTAAGCTCATTCCAAACAACCTAGGCTTAAATTTGAAGGCTATTGAGGATAATTTTTTCCTTCCCACATTTGTTCTTTGCCCCTTTATTTCTTCATTAAAAACTTCTAAATGATATTTTAAGAAAAACTAATTGGTGTGTTTATTGATTTTCAATTTAAGGATCATGAAAGGCTTGAAATGTTGGAGCAGTTTCGCAATCTGAGTGAAGAAACAGCAGCGCTGGAACAAACCAATTTGCTTGTGGAAACTGAAGCCAAATCAACGCAATCTTCTTTACGTGAAGCTGAGTCTAAGGTTGAAGAGTTGCAGAGATTTATCGAAGACAAAGAGCGGAAAATCAAAACATATCACGAAGAGGTTTGTTATTTAAGCCTCTGCCATTATCCTTTTTAGGTTTTACTCGTAAACACTCTACAACTTGTAAGTAATCTCCATTTGTGACAGTCCTTGGGGATCGTTAGGGACCTCGTCTCTTAGAAACTAAAAATTGAGTCATTGGAAGCATTTTTAAAGAAGCGTTTTATGGACGTTTGACACAAAATCGCTCACCATTGTCAAACTGAACCCGAGTTCCCGAGTTTTGACGGTATGAAGTAGTATTCAAATAACATAGTTTTTGAAAAAAAAATTTCAAAGCTTTAAATTGTCGTGATTGTGGCTGAAATATTATTCAACATTCAACATTTATGGTTTAATGTTTGAATTTTTGAATGAATTATCAGTCAAAGTTTAAAACTAGTTATTAAGAAACATAACCCCTCCAGTGAAACAGTTTTTTTTTTTTCTTTCTTTCTTTTTTTTTGTTACTTTTGTGGATCTTCAAGATTAGATTCGAAAGTATCAATGCCCCGCTGGCTCCTTTTTTCTACTTTTTTTTTTGCCTCATACCAATGTTTGAATCAATCTAATGTTTCAGTTAAATGAACTAAGGTTCCAGCTGTCGCACTTAGAAATGGAAACTTCATCTCTGAGGGAAGAGAAGTCAAAAATGGAGAATGATCTATATGCCAGTCGAGACCTATCAACAACCGTCCTATCGAAGAATGATCATTTACTGGAGCAGATGAATGCCTTGACTGCACATAAGACTGCGGTAAGTCGCCAGATTAACTTAGTGATTTTCAATGTTGTACTCTGCCTAAACCTTTCTTGAGTTAAGAGAGTCTCAACTAGCAGCTTCAAATACAGTGACAAATAAATTGTTAGTGTACAGGAAAGTGTCAAGAATAAAGAAAAAATTATTTCTATTGAAAATGAAGGCAATAATGTATTTACTATCCAGGGGTTCAGAAAATGCCCAATCACTTGCCCGGGCGCTTAAAAATGTGGGAAAGCTCCCAAAATGTGGAAGGAGGGGAAATTTTGAAGGGTCATCAGTCAAAAGTCAAAGAAAAACAGGGAAGAAAGTCATCTTCTTTGAAATTGGTGGAAAATTCTGTGGAAAACTGATGAAAAAAAATGTGGAAAACCCACGTGCAGGAGCTTGAAATGTGGAAGCTTGAAAGATTCTGCACCCCTGTCACTATCTCATGTTTCACCTTTTTTTCTCGTTTTTTTTTAAATTTTGATTTCTAGCCTTTGAGAATCTTTAAAGAATAAATCATCTGTTTCCTCTGTGATTTTCAGATGGAAGCTGAAATAGCGGTCCTGAAAGAAAGTATGAATGACATATCGAAAAAATATCGAGAGTCGAATCGAGATATGCAAGCAATGCATGATCAGATTTCAAGTTATGAGAAAGAGCTATCAATGGAAGTTGAAGTGAATGACAAGCTGAAGCATGAAGTTGCCGCTTTGACTGAACAGTTAAATCAGTTAGAAGCCCAGTTGTAAGTATTAATCACTTTAACTGCACTAACTGAGATTTAGAGGTACAGAGTTAATGAACTCTTATTCGTCACATATAATTAATTGAATATTATTAGGAAAATGATTAATTTTGTCGAATATTTAAGTGATACATTGACTTAATGGGACTTTTCATAACTGTTCTAACAGGTCTGTTGCTCACTATAACCAGCCGAAAGTGCTTGATTCTTAGCTGATACTTGCGCAGAGCAGCAGATTTTAAGTGTTTGTCTGATGGTGCTATGTCGTAAAGTCATAAATCATGCAAGATTTTTTACCTGCAAAATGCCAGACAAACCAAAATTTGTCAAATTTTCTTGCCTAAAGTAGCATTTAATTTTGATTTCACAGGAAAATATCTGTCAGCGGATTTTTTGTTGAGACAGTCTTTTAAAAATAAAGGGACATATAGGAAGTCTTTGAGAAGACTCCCCCTCCCCCCCCCCCAATCATTTTGAACACTTTGGAAATATCTATAAGCAGTTTTGACCGTTTGAATATTTAATGATTGTCAGAATACGCTTATGAGAAAACCTAAATTAATATTTACTCCATCCATTTGTATTTGACACTTTTGACAGTTTCATTGTCACAATATTCATGATTCTATCATTTCATCTTTTCTTAATTTTCCCCCTTTTTTTCTTGATTACCCGCAGAAGAATGAAATCAACTGAATTAGAAAGGATAGAAAAAGAATCAGCCGACAATAATCAAGAAATTTCCCAGTTGCGTAGAGAAATGATCAGTGCCAGATATGAGCAGACCCGATCCGATGAGGCGAGGAGGTAAGAAATTCATATTTTACCTCTCCTTTCACTGTGGAGTCTTCTTTTCAATTGATTTCTCTTTGATTTATTTTTTAAGGTCTAAATTTTCATCAATTTTAGTAAACAGTATTGGCAATCCAGAGATTAATTCCAATCGATTAATTTTACCTCGCCTCTCTCATCATGGCACAGCCACAGGAAATACTGGTGTTGGGCAAGAAAGGAAACAATCTATTATTTAACTTAATATTTGTCCAGGAGATGAGGTCGATTTTGCATAATAAAATATCTCATCGCTTAAGAAATGGATATGACAAATAATTTCTGCACAAAGCAAAGCTCGCAAGTCTCTACCAAAACCTCATATGAAGTTCCTCTGCCTATAAGTTCCACACAATTTAACAGTAGCCCCTCCTCAGAGGCTCTCTTCACTTATTTTGGGCTTTTTGTCACTGCTTTAATGTCAGGGATATCGTTCCATATATATTTTTCCAGAATCGAAGAGATATAATCATATCTTCAGTATATCGCTTTCTCTCTTTTTTTGGAATTTCTTTGGACTTTGACCTCTGTCTTTTCCATTCTTTTCTCTCATTGGAATCCTATCTTTCAAAGTGTGACGGTTTTTTATCTTAGTGGTTCCGTATATTTGCATTATAGTAGTTCTTTCCTGTAGATATCGGAACATGTTGTACGTGTACGATCATTGATGGTAAATATAGTGATTTTAATTGAGATCAAATCAACCTCGAATTTTTAGTTTCTAATTACCACTTATTCAATCTTTCGAATCTATCTTCTTTAAAATAGTTATTTATATAATTCAGCCCCTCAAAATCAAAGTTAGAAATCTTGTTGAGCTACATAAAAAAGGGAATCAGTTTTTCGAAATGTGTAGGTGGTACATTAGTAAGTAGAGAGATAAGAAGCAAGTCGTGAACTTATTTTAACATTTTGTCTTGGAAGGCCGTTTTGTATAAATTATTTTGATCTTTTACCGCTAGGTTACGGAATCTTGGTTTCAGTCCTCGTCTTCGAAGTGAGTGAAATTCAACCTAAATTAGGTGGCTGTAAAAATGCTGAATTTTTTTTAAGGTCAATTTTCACTTGATTTTTTTTTTACATCAGGATTACTAATTGAAACTGCCCATTTTTAACAGGAGCTGGTTTTAATTCAATTATTTTATTTTTGGTTGCTTATTTTATATTGGGTATTCCGGTTATGCACTTAATGGGTAAAATATGGTATCGTTAAAAATTAAAACCAATATAAAAGTAATATATTGGAAGTTGATCAACTTGATGATAAATCTATTGAATCCAATTAATCTGATAAAAATAAATCAGACAACAACTTTAATATTACAAATGACAGTTTTTTGAACTGTGAAAGTGTGAGTCAACCGTCGATCAAAATAATGCCCTTGTGTTGTCTTAAATTTTGCAATGCAACCAGTTGGTGCTATAAAAGATCTTTGGAAAACTCATTCATACCTTCATTGAGGCTAAAGATTATGAAGTATTTATTTTCCACTAATAGCATGTTAGACGAGGGATTAATTATACGAAAACGTCAAGGGCGGACGAAAATGGGGGGGGGGGGGGGGCGAAATTAAACCTCCATTCCTACGAATCAAAACACTTTGTCACAAGTTTCTCACTGCTAATTTTCTGAATCATAGTGTGTATCGTTCCACAATTTCACATGCATGGTAAGAATTATTTCAACCAGTCTCTCCCTTATTTCAGAGAATGCCCTGTTATCCCACCCTATACCTTCTCCAAGATATTCTATTGTGAAGCTTGCGTCCCATCAAATTCCCCAGATTCGTCAAATTCTAAGCAAGTGGATCTGAAAAGTTTTTCCTCAACCATGAATATTGCTGATTCCAAAGCTTCTGACGTCAGCATTGAAAAACCATGCACTCATCTCCCTTATACCTCCTCCTCACCGCAATCCTGTAATGCATGGAATCAAAAGAACTTTCGTTTAAGTTGTACATAGTTGTACCAAAAATCAGCAATAAATTTGAAATCTCGAGCAGTACTCCTCTAATTTTTCCTCTGGAACTTAAGCTCTTGGCTTTTTTTCTTTGCATGCTTTCTCCCATTTGCTTCTACGATAAAGCCTGCGTTTTGAGCTTCTAAAAGCACACTGTACTCTAAATTATCAGAACTGTTATGGAGGATGGCTAACTCAGATGATGGAAAGTTTGAATAATCCAGAGGTCACCAATGACTGGCCTCGTTTGTTACTACATCTGTAAAATGTGGTAAAATAAGCACAAATTTAAAATAAATTGTTATAATAAATTTTCACAAAGGTCAGTAGGTGTGTGAGAGTGAAAATATGAATACCATTTATTAGGAAATCAAATACGTGATAAATAGGAAGAATTTATAGCAGTGGGCTTGTCTTGCCTGCTGGGAGAAAATACGAAAAACAGGGGAAAACATCAGCCCTTCCAAAAATTAGTTCGGATAATCTGAGTTACAGTATAACTGAGTAGCTAAAAAATTTTAGTAAATGTGGCTGAGGGAAAAGGTCGACTTAAAATACATTTTATCAAGGTGGGATAATGGGAGTCTCTAAAATATGAAATAAATCAACGTGAGATTAGATGTAGGAAAGCTAATTGTATACTTGTATGGCTTTAGGTATCATACTGTTTTTTTTTCTATAATTTTTTTTTTTTGTTCAATAATATTTTTGCATGATTCTATTTCATATGAAACCCTTATTACAGTATTAAGTACGCTCATCAGATTTGGCTCATTTGGGGGAAAAAATACTCTAGAAATTCAGTTTCATTCCCTTCTGTAGAATCGAATATTTAATTGCCTTTTGGTGAGTTTAATCGATGTTTCGCGTATTATGTGCACTTACGGCTACTGACTTCTGCATTGTGAGATTCTAGATTGTAGACTGGTGTGGTTTTTTTTTTAAATTTTCTGCTCTTTTCACCTGTAATTCCTACCTAATGCACTGCATTTTCAAGCATGCTGAATCTTCACGGTTGTGTTTGCTGAGTAGAAAATTCTCGTCGAGATTCCGCACTTAACTTGCGTTCGGGACTTTGTTTCAGCGATAGCCAAACCTTGTGACCAGACCTAACCAGCGAGATGGGGACCCTTACCTCCATTGTGATACTTTTTGTGTGTCTTTATTATCTAAGTTTAATGTGTTCATTGTTTCATGCCTTCTTCTCACTTCTTTGTCGGTAATCGTTACCTGCCAATCATTTTGCATTTATATTTATTTATCTCTTATTTTATGGAATTGAAAAAAGTTGTTTTATTTTATGAGTTTTAGAATTTTGTATCATACAATTTATTTTAGGCACCTTAATAATAGATTTTACTCCAGTTTTTATTGCTGTTAGATGCTCAGTGAATCTGTATTAAAACTGAACGTTAGCTTTAGCATTCAAGCGACAAGATCTCTTATGACATTGAAGGAAAGAGTATCTGCGATTAAGATTCTGTAGACTTTCAGTCAATTCAGAATTTATTCCTGAAATTGCTGATTGTGTTTCCTTGATAACCTAGTTAGTTGAAAATTTTGTTTTTAATTTGCTCATTTACTGATTAATTTACTCTCATCTTTTAAGTATTCTAACTGTTTTTGCAATGGGGAACAATGCTTTCATTGTCTAATTTATTTTCATTTTATTTTTTTTTACCAAAAGTGAATTTTTTTGTTCTATCAAAAATCAGAGTTTTCTACTCAGTGACTTGAATGAATGAATTGTAATGCTTGAATGGTTCCTGAAGTCATTGAAGTTCACTTGCATTCCTTCCATCATAATAATGACCCCAGGGACATATAATTTTATTGAGTTAAGTTCGGCAGCCTCATTGTACTTGAATCCTGTTTCATTGAGAAAATTGAGTCTGGCACTCTATCCGCAGATGCCAATGGAAGCCTGAGATTTACTTTCCAATATGTCACAATGATTTTAATGCTCTTAAAGGGCTTTTCTAGCTGATCCTGCTACACTTCTAAAATGTATTACACCAATTGTTTCATCCAATATGACCTTGTAATGGCAAGTTTCTTATGTACCTATAAAAGTAAAAAATTGCCAGATAAAAACTTTTCGTTCTCTTAACGATGAAAATGTCTTATATTGGTGTGAAATGTGCACAAGTATCCATCCATTAGTTGAAGTATGTTTTACTGAAGGTAATATAAAATGGAAATTAACATGTTTTATTCAAGGAACTGTTATTCTAACAAGTACAAAATCTTAAGACTGACAACAAAACTAAATATTTCTAAGTTAGATCATCAGTTTGCTGTGGAGTCATCTTTATGCTCCACTTAAAATTGGTAAAGTATTTTAAGCTATTTGACAATCTTATTTGCCTTATGAGTTGAAGACCAGGATTTTTATTGTGTGGAAAAGCCTTAATTTTAGCAGGTGCTCTAAAACAAATATCTTTTAAATTACCTCCAGATCCGTCTCAATTTTATAAAAAGTGATAGACCTCCCATCATTTGCAACTTGTAACTTTTATCAGTATTGTTTGATTTACCAGTAGTTTTATCTTAAGGCTCATAACTCTTAATCGATGTAAGCATGACACTTCATAGAGCTCTCAAGGGAAAGAACAGTGTGTCTCTATTATAAATTTGCCAAGGATCAATCGGATGATTCAAGAACCCAAGAATACTCATTTTATACATTTTGTTACTAATTTCTGTTTATTCGTTTGAAAAATTGTAAATACTGTTAGGTTACTTTGTTGAGTTTGATGAGCTGTATATTTTCGATCAAACTCTTTAAGGAAAAAAAAGGACGTATACTTAGAAATTACTTTACTCACTCAAAGTTTGCTCAGTATCAACTGCATGAATTGTCAACTCCAAAACACTTATAATTATATTTTGTTACTTAATTCTGTTGTTTTACTTTTGGCCTAATTCATCAAACCTTTTTCCAGTCAATGAACTTAAAGTTTGAAGAAATTGACGATAATGTGAAGAAAGATGAAGTGTAAGAAGTGGATTGACAGGAATCTATTTTTTTCATTCTTAGGTCTAAATTAGACTATGTATTTTATTTCACCAAAGATAATTATCAAAAAAAACAAAAGTTTCTTTGACTATTGATCTCAGTTTTGATATTTTTCCATGTACAATTCCTACTATGACAACACTTGAAAATTTACGAGGTATCACAATTTTTAAAATTTGTCAGTGCTAAGGTTCTCTTTACTCTCTCTTTCATGATTTAAACTCACCCTCCCCCCTCCCCCATTGTCAGTCAGTGTACTCTTCTAGAGGGGGGAAGGAGGGGACGAGAGAGACAGACAGAATAAGTTCCTGGAACTTAGACCAAGGCGAGGTGTTGATTAAGTGTATTGTAACCAATAAGTTTTGTATGTCGTTGCGCCTTGAAGATGTGCAAATATCTCAAGGTTGGTGTGGCTTTGGTTGCATACGCCACCGTTTGAAGGCGCTCCGAGTGTCTACGGTGAGTGCACATTTCACGCCACGACTCGAGTCTCTCGCTTTAAAAACTTCGCGGATCTCGCGGATGAACGAATGGCAATATCGAACGTTGCCGAATTCCAAGCCAAGAGTGCCTGCCCGAGACCCAACACGATCGTTCCTATCAGATTCAGATCAAACTGACTGATTTGGTTTCATTCTTTTTCAGAATTCGAAAATTGTATTTGAATAACACAATAAAACGTGCGTTTACTCCGTTCAGATACCTATTCTGTGCTTTCCATAAAATTGCTTATTTTGAGACGCGAATGCACACAAGGAATTCCTATCATCCAAGATAGTATTTGTGGTAATTTTGGCAAGAAGCACAAGCTGACGTGAGTTTGAAACACAACCCCACTCTTACTCACAGTCGTCGTCATTTTTCGCCCCAAGTAGTCTCTATTCTGCCGTGCTACGGAAAAACGCCGTATGAACCTTCAGGCGTTGCTAAATTTCCTTCGATATAACACGAATTTCCTGGTAAACTCATGAATATTTTTCAGATAATTTTGTTCACGATTTCACCTAAAGTCTCTGAAATTTTCAAGGAAAAATATTCATTTCTTTCCTCCAAAATAAACATTTCTTCGAAGGAATTTTGGCAATTCTCGAATGTTCATACGGCGTTCTTCATCTTCCTTAGCACGGCAGTATTGGACCGAGTGTTAATGTGTTTTATTCAACCTTTATAGAATCACACGAAGTTTTGTTACGAATGGATAACGGAATATGCGGGGAAAGGTCGGATAGTCAGAAAAAGCTGGATACGAAATTTAAAACTATCTCCAGATGGACTAATTACACGGCTACGCAATTTTTGCGACATTCGACCCAGCGTTGTGTTGATATTTGATAATTTCAATGCAAGAAATAGAAACTAACTCAAGTCCAAATTCTGTGCTGAGCATTTATTGTATTCTTTCACTTAGCATTTATAAATCATTGTATGACCTCTCAACAATGAGAAATTTTGATTTTAAGAAATACTTGGACGCATTTGACCGTCTTGGTGGAAATAAAATGAGATACTGAATGTGCCCGGAATATAGGTTTTGTACGCATGTCTTGAGAGGTAGCTCAAATGGCATCACTCAGATTTTGAGTATCATGCAGGTCAGCTCAGATTAGTGTCTAACTGTATAGTCGCATGAGAGTTGGCAGTAGGGATAATACGGAGCACCAATTCAAAATCCAGGTATTGCTATTTAGACTTCATTTCACCATGTTGAAGTTTTTTCTCCAGATTAAATCTGTCAGATTTTATATCTATGTATCTATCCATCTATCTATCTACCTATCTATCTATATATCCATCTATCTATCTATCTATCGATCGATCGACCGATCTATCTATCTATCGATCTGTCTATCTATTCATCTATCTATCCATCCATCCTTCTATCTATCTATCCACCCACCCTGTGGAACCACTATTTCTTGTTCATTTTGGAAACAATGTATGTGTCGTAAGTCCCTCCCCGTGCAGATACGTGCTTTTATGGTTGAGCCGGAAATAATGGTTTCTCATTGCAAATTGTAGAACATTTGGCCTAACTCCCTATTGGCAGGAGCACTAGAAAGTGTCTACTGTGTTTCTATTTTTACTGGAACCATCGAGTCGTTATATAGATGGCTGAATGCGGAAAATACGTAATATCCTAATTGCAACCGAAATCATTCTTCGATCAAGTTTTATATTTTTCAGTGCAAACTAATCAAAATCTTCCCCAGCAGTTTTGTGCGATTGTTTCCAGTATGAAGAAGAGGAAAATTCACATCCAATTCCAGTAGAAACTCTGGGTTACTTTTCCTGTAAAAAGAAACACAATTAATATTATGAAAAGAGACTTACAATGTCGAAATCTGAGACACGCACAGCAACGTTTTTCAACACAACAACATTTATTTTGGTTTCTTGCGCATCCAAAAGTCTATGTACTAATTATACCTACCAGGTATTGATATTATCTCGCACGTAATTAGAAGATAAGCTGGTAAGCTTGAAGTATTTGGAAGATTAGGGATAATTGGACGCGTATAACTCAGGAACTATATCCATTGTGATATGAGCCCTGTTATGCATGCACTTTTGGATCTCAGGGCGCATGCCAGAATAGATATAGTTCCTTATGCTTTAAATGCGTTCAATTTATACTACCTATTTAACTATTAACGTATTATATGTTTTGTATTGCGGGAAGTCATCACATGTTTACAGTTTGATCACGCATTTTCCGATCTTAGGCATCGATATAAATCGAATGCAGGGTTGCTACAGTCAGGGAATACAGGGAAAACCGGGAAATGTAAGGGAAAATGACGAGAATGTCTTGAGAAAATTGTCAAATCGCCTTCATTTGCTTTCTCGATTGGGTTTGAAGTTTCGAACAACAAATTTTGCCTGAAATCGATTTCTAACTATGTATTTTAAACAATCTGGCATTTTGACGGCGTAAGTCCGCAATCATATATCTCGTTTGAGGTGTCTGAAAATCTCCGCCTCTGTATTATTTTTTTAAAGGAGAATGAATTGACACCATTCCTCGAAGTTTTTGCTGAATTTTCTTCGCACAGAGAAGAAAAATCACTGTAATTTTAAGGAATTGCCGTTGAGAAGTTTTTCGTTTAAAGAATGAAGTATGACAGGAAGTCTGCGACGTCGCAAACCGAGTTATGTGATTGCCGACTTACACCGTCGATTTCTTCAATTGTCAGGGAATTTCACCAAAATGCATCATATCAGGGAAATGTCAGAGAATTTAATTTTCCAAATGGAGCATTTGCACTGAAAAATTTTATTGCTTCATCGGAGAGTGCCCAATGAGCATGAGTTCGCAGTATTTTTCATAATTTTTTTCTGACATGAGAAATCGGAGAAAAATAGATTTCAAAATGCGAAAATGTACCGCCTTGTGAGGTCATCTGGCGGCATTTTCCATGTAAAACACATGTATTTTAGCAGATTAGGTTATTTTGTCATATTTTCTTCAATAATTGTGCAATTTAGAAACCAAAAATATCCTCGTACTTAGTTTTCCTAGTAGTATCATTTTAAAGATGAAATTTACAAAATTTCAGACACCTGCGAATTCTCTATTCTGTGGCAACCTTGCGAATGACAAAACCACTAAATCAGTCTAAAGATCAGTGTCTTTGTGATTTAGCCGTCGATACAAGTCTCTACCAGAGCGCAGCGGTGCCATTTTTAAACTTTTTCGCAGTATCGACCGTTCAATCGTGGTCTGGAACCGACGCGGGCGCCCACTCGACAAACGTCTGAGAATCGCGGTGAGCTTGAATGACGAGTGGATAGCCAGCACCGCGGTGGCCTTAGCGCCTCGCGATACCTGAACGGGGCGGGGGGGGGGGGGGGAGTTGGGCGACCAGGGGCGACTTTCCGGCCTACTACAGTCCTACATCCGACGCCCACCTCGGACCCGGACCGCTGGCGAGTCCATTGTTGTCGCCGCGACTCCATGAAGAACAAGCTCGAAAGCTCCACAGGGAGACGCTCAAGTTTTACCTGAGGTCCATAATCGGGAAATTTCGATAAACTTTGTCATGACTACACGGGAAAAATTACCTAAATTGCTGGTTTAACAATTCAATTGCTAAAAAAGTGACTACAATGTTTCAATGTAGATTTTACAACACAAAAATGCTACTTTAACCATCCCCGTGGTTAAATTAGCTACAATAGTGGTTCAAGTACCAGCATTTTTTTGTTGCGAAATCTACGTTGAAACGTTGCAGTCACTTTTTTTTAGCAATTGAATTGTTAAATCAACAATTTAATTTTTTCCGTGAACCTAGACATTTTGCAATACGGAACCACTATTTGGATTGCATTTTGCAAAAATGAACCAAAAGCATTCCAATGTTGCTAGGACTGTGCAAGTTACATGATTTGTAAGCAAATTACTGAAATCGCACAAAAAAATCAAATTTACAAAATTTATTTTCGTCTTAAATTTATAAGTTTTTGGGAGTAAAAATAAAACTTGTTTCGATGATCAGTTTATATTTGCAAGGCGAAAAAAGTTGCACAATCTTAGCGACATTGGAATGAGCTTGGTTCCTTTTTGCAAAATGCACTCCATTCCTAGCTCATTTGATAAAGAACACCATATTGACCGTGTTTTGTAGAAACGCATAAAGTCAATCTTTCTTTTTTGGGGGGGGGGGGGGATTAGTTTGGAGCAGTTACAAATTCGATCAGTCGTAAATTTTCTCTTGAGAAAAATTAGATGCCAAGAAAAAATACTTGGAGCGCGAAAATAATGGACCACTAGACAAGGTACGAATTTCAGCATTCTGATACATGTTTCTTCACCAAAATTTAACGTAGAACACGATGCGCACAACGAAAATTACCGAAATCAACTCCTTACGAAGATATTTAATGATTCTTGATGCGTGAATTCAAACCACCCGCTCATGAAAACTCAATGCTCTACGTAATTCACATCGTGCGCTAAACGTTATATCATGACAGTCTCTGCGATATAAAAATCTGGCAACCTCAATCTTGACGCTTTGGCTCAGCTATAGCACATTGCTGATAGTTTGAACAATACATGGTGGGAAATGAACATTGCTCGATTGAGAAGCTTGCTGAAACCGTTGTAGTGCGCGATTTGACTAACGTAGAGCTTTGAGTTTCTTGTGAGCGGGCAGTTCAAATTCCTCGTAACCAATGTGAAATAAAAACGTTAATATCTTCGTTAGGAGTTGGTTTCAGTAATTTTCGTTGTGTGAATCGTGTTCTACATGAAATTCTGGTTAAGAAACATGTATCAGATCGCTTAAATTCGTACCTTGTCTAGTGTCCATTGTTAAATTTTGGCCTCAACAACGAAAAAAACATGGCGGTACAAAACCTCAAACGTATCTTTCTCGGTTCAAACTTGACGCGACTCTGTCGAACTCCGAGCGGGCATCAAACCTCGGTTTGCTACGTTATAGAATTTTTGTCATACTTCATTTTTCAAATGGAAAGTCAACTTGACGTCAATTTTTAAAAACTTGTGTGATATTTCTTCTCCGAGCGAAGAAAATTCTGTAAAAACTTGACGGAATGGTTTTGATTTGTTCTCCTTTAAAAAAGTAACGAAAAGAACGGAGAATATAAAACACTGCATACGAAATACGTGGTTTGGTCGTTTCAACGTCGATATGTATGTTTCCTTCATGCTTAATTTCGTGCCTTGTCCAGTGGTCCATTTGCACTCTTCATCGCTGAACACTGCCCAACTCTGGCGGAACTGTCGTTTGGAGACACCCTGTAGCGAGACGCGCGCCTCAGCGTGATACCCGCTATTGGTGGCCATCGTCTGTCCCTGCCGGAGTGTGTGGAGTCCTGGACGTTTTCCACTCGTGTAGCGGGCGCGAGTGACGCTATCGCTGTTCCTGCTATAATTGGGCCGATGCATTTTTTAAGGTCGCCCAATTGTGTCTTCTTCACGCCCTGCTCATGCCACCGCCTTCGAAGCTCTTCTGTTCCGTCGACGGGACTTCTAAGGTCTTGCAAAGCTCCTCATCAGCCGACACTAAGATGAGTAACCGTTACCTCCGCGGGGAGAGAGGGAGAGGCTCACCACCAGCTTCGCGCCATTGAATTGATTCAAGTGCTTTTATAGGTTATTTTAGTCGTAGGTGACGTCTCTATAACTCTAGAAAGGCGTAGAATCACTGCGGGCTGATCATTGAAACTGATAGGCGAAGCGATGGCCAAATTTGACAAAGGGAAAATGGAGCGTTCCTATTGGTTGAAACGGGTGGTTCTTATAGACCAATAACTCTTAGGAGGTGTAGAGTCACTGCGGGCTGACCATTAAAACTGATAGGTGAAGCGATGGACAAAAAAGACAAAGGGAAAATGGAGCTTTCCTATTGGTTGAAATGGATGGTTCTCATATACTAAGGGTTGTATGTTGTGTACCAATACGGCAATCGTATTTCGTCTATGACTTATAGTCTTGTGATATTGAATAGACATGCTTTTTCGTGTACTCATGTGTTTTCCGTCTCCAGATATTTCCTCCGATAATCAGATAAAACAGGGTAAAATGATGGACTAACCACATGGTCTCTCGTGGGTTGCCGTTTGTCAGTCGATTATTTACCTCCTAATCTTGTGCTATTAAATAGACATGCTTTTTCCTGAGCTCGTGTGTTTTCCCTTCCTGAAATTTCCTCAGATATTCAGATGAAACGAGGTAAAATAATGGACTAAGCGCAAGGTCTCTCCTGGGTTTCCGTCAGTTGGTCGTTGGTCTATTATTTACCTCTTTGGTCGATTGCAACCACTCGCTTCCACCAATACGATTAACACATTTAACACTTTCACAAAAAATTTCGCCGCGATATTTTCATACTTTCTGTTTTGTTTTTATTAAATCAAAATGAATGTGTGCAATTCAAGTTTCAGAATCGCTGCATCGTTTAAACATCGTCCGAGTTTCTGAATCGTCGAAATTAAGATACATATCTATCCTTCAATTGGGGTAAAACCCGAGTAGGGGCTGTCAGAAGAAAATACGCGTGGACTTACTTTTTCGGCGACTTTATCGCCGCGAATAAGCCAGGGAAGGGAGTGCGGTCAAGTGTCGACTGTCGAGTCATCATCCTCACAGGTGATGCGCCTTCAATCCAGCAAGCGACAATGTGCCTACACCGGTAATCGAATAGTTATCGCAAATAACCCTCGCATTGCGTCTGGTGCAATGCGAGAAGTATTCATGCGGTCTTGTAGGCGCTAACATGCGCTTGACGCCGACCGCACTGTTTGGCGCAATGCATGAAGTATTCCCGCAGTCTTGCAGGCGCTGATATGAGTTAGACGTCGACCGCACCGTGTTTGGCGTGATTATTCGAACTCGCGTTAGGATAATCGCAGCATCGAACAATGGGGCTTAATAGGCCCATGTTGTGTTTCGACTCTGTATGAGCACTCCAATGTTGGGTCGTTTCTCCCGATAAAATATTTTCTCTGAGGAAAGTTAGGAAAGTTTTCTATGTTCGCTTTTTTTGGGTTAAATGGACTATTGAACAAGGTACAAATTTAAGAACTCTGACACATGAGTTTTCACTAGAATTTTACGTAGAACACGATTCGCGCGACGAAATCTACTGAAATCAACTTCTAGTTAAGATATTAACGTTTTTACCGTCCGTTGGTTACGGTACGGGAACTTTGAATTGCCCGGTCACAAGAAAAACAAAACCATACGCGAGTCAAATTGCGCACTACAACGGCTTTAGCAGACTACTCAATCGAGAATTTTTTATTTCTCACAATGTGTTGATCAAAGTGTGTACAGCTTGAGCTGAGCGTCAAGATTGAAGTTGCCATATTTCCATATTACTGAGACTGTCATAGTGAAGTTTGGCGTGCAAATTAACCTAAGTAAATTATTCTTTCTTCCATGAGCGGAAAGATTGAATTTATTCATGGAAAACGTCATTATCTCGGTTAGGAGTTAATCTAGGCTTAGGATTTCGATCCTTCGAGCTCGACGTCGAGAGATCGATATCCTCGTCTCCTATTGGTGTTCACACCGCGAGCCTACAATCCTGGGATCGAAAGATTGTGGAAATTCTCGTTTTGTTTCTCGTTCACTTATTTTTTTTCAATTTTTTAATTGAGGAAGAAGCTAACTTTATAGCTTGAAATGTATTTATATAGAATACTCTGCCAAAGGAAAAGAAAAAGTAAAGATAATTTTAAATAAATTACGATGAGTATGGCAGGAAGTTTGCTTCCGCAACATCGCAAAATTCGATCCGGGGCCTCGCACTTTGGTCATCGATTTGTTTGTGTGTCATTCAAAGTTGATCTTCGAACTTCCCGTTGTGTGAATATAGTTAATTTACGTACAATTTTGAAGTACGCTTCTACCGTAACTTCATCATCCACGGCGATTTTCATGACAGAAAACGCCTCGGATAGCCGAATTATCAACTGGCCGAAAAAAAGCGCCCGGAAATAACGAAAAATCGCATCTCCCGATGGGACAAACAGGATAACCGATCTTTATTAGGGTGTAAGGGGTGCAGGGTCCGCTGCGCGATCCCTCTATTTTTTCCGGCCATCGGGGAACCAGGATGGACGAGCCGGTCCCACCCGCGCCCGGATCGGCCTGGCAGTCCCCCCTGAATTTTGCCCCAAAGGATCGGGCTTACGGAATTATATATTGTGATGATAATAAAAATAATGATATAATGTTTAAAAATTTAAGGTTTCCTGGTCCTCGACGTAAATAGCCTAGTTTGAGAATCGTCGTAAATTAACTAACTACGATGATAGAATAATATGATATATTGTGTTTTTCTAAAGAAAATCGCATTTTATCTAAAGAAACGCGGCAACACCTGAAGGTTCATACCCCGTTCTTCCTAAGCACGGCATTATATCTTATCCTCGCACTCGCTAACGTTTTAGCTGTCCTTTCTCATAAAACTGAAACGTCATGCGAACTGAACCCAAATCCCACATTTATCCAATTGAACTACAAAAAATTGCATAACAGCAGCGACGTGACTGACATCACGCTCGACCAATCGGAAAACGGGAAAATCAACCGCCCCCACCCGTTAGCTCCCCACGCTTGTCGGAAGCGGATTTTATATTTATCCAATGGAACTGCAACAAATTGCATAACGAGTACCGAAGAGCATGACATCACGCTCGACCAATCCGAGAACGAGCCACCACTCGATTGGTCCGAATGTGAGGGTGACGTCACAAAATTCGCGAGGTGTGAGAAGTGAGATTTTCGCTCTACGGAGTCAATCAACCTCCAGGGGGGCTTTCTCATGCGCAGACGAGCGCGCCTTAAATGGCATATTATTCTTGTGAGCAGGAGGTTTTGAATCGCTCTTCCCACTCGCGCGCTGCGCGAGTGACGTCACGACCGCGGCGCGCTGCTATTGGTCGAGCCCGTCGCGGGCTTCGCGCGAATTCGTCCGACTCGGATCAGTGCAGTTTAGTGCTTGCTCGATTAAGGATTAACTCACGCCACACCGTAACGTAAGTCCTAGATTTTGTGTATTTTGCGGTCGTGATCAGGCTCGATTCCAGCGAACCGGCACACAGTGGATCGAGTCAGTAGGTGAGGTCGGACAAAATTTAGAAACTTTAAACGCTTATAACTCCGTTTCTATAAAACTTTGAGGTTCTGAAAGTGGTTTCATTAGTTTTTTCGTAAAATTTTCCTCTTAAGGCATCCCTTGAAATTTAAAATGTGACGAAAAGAACATCAAAATTTGCAGTTTTAGTCAAAAATTTCATGCCCGACGTTTCTAATTGACTCGATCCACTGTGCGGCATTCGTTTCCTTTTGAGAAATGACAAGTCATATGTGTGCTTTTATTTGAAAAAATAGAGCTTTAATTAAGTGAAGGCTTCGGTGATGAAACGATTTAAAGTAATTGGTTTCCTCACTCGCAAAAGGTATAGTCGACTGAGACTTTTTTCGGGTAAAATCGCACTAAAATCTCGTTCAAGGTTTCCACAATTTCTTCATTTTCCAATCACCTGATTTTCTCTGACTTTTCTTGTTTTGCCCTGACTTCAACATTTTTGAATTCTTAGACATTCCCAAATTTTTCTCTAATTTTCCGTGACTTTCGAACAAAACTGTCTTGATTTTTTCTTTTAAATACACTGACATTTGCTAAAATCGTCGTTTTCCCGGACGAAGAGACGTAACTTCATTCCAAGGTTGTAGAATTGACTCAAACAATTCAATTTTTTACATGAATTCACCTGCGCAATTGTTGTCTAAAAATTCTCTGATTTTTGTATGAGATCAAAAATAAAGTCTGCTAAATTTTCTGTCATAAATGCCCAAGATTCTTTTGGTAAAAATGCAATTTTCAGGGAAAATTTGGCAACTTTTTAATTTATTTATGTTCTTCTGAGAAGGAAACCACGAAATATGGACGGAATTTTCATTTCTCAAGATTAAAATTGTAAAAATCGGCACTCAACACTTGTTTGCTCTCATTCAAATGGCACTAACTGAAGTTTCCAAGTCGACAAGCTACTAATACTATCCTATTCCACGCCACGAATTATCGGACTTTTCTATTTTCCAAACTGCTTAAAACCCTGCTCGCTGAGCACCTGACAACTGTCTAAAATCTACTTCATTAGTACATAGCATGCAGTGTGTATCAAGTAACTACAAATTCATTGTGTCAGTGGGCACTTCCCTCAGTCGTAGTGCCGAATTTATTTCCCCCTTTTAGTTCCCCCTTTCCGTTCTCTCTTTCTGGAGTCTCCCGAAGAATTGCGCTTCGGCATGCGAGTAAATCACTTTCGAGTTGTTATCGTCGTTTCATTTTTCTGCAATAGGTCTTAATATAAGAAACTCAAATACTGTTAATGGTAAAGAGTAAATCACTTTCGAGTTGTTATCGTCGTTTCATTTTTCTGCAATAGGTCTTAATATAAGAAACTCAAATACTGTTAATGGTAAAGAAAGACGAGGACAGTGAAACTCTGAGCATCAATGCCTCACACGGCTTTTATTTGCTAGTTCGCTAAGGCTCGCGTGTGCGAAGGTATTTAACCTCTTCGGAATCATGTTCGGTCAATCAATTGGTTAGCTTTAGAGGCTAGCATGCAATCATAATACATACTGTGAATTGGACGTATTTCTATCAGACGGAACTATGTACATTATGACGTGAGCCCTGTTATGCACGTATTCTTATGGGTCTCAGAGCTCATGGCTTAATGCACATAGTTCCGTTTGATAGAAATACGTCCAATTGTGAGGAAGGGAAGGGGGCAACGGCCCCCACCTCCTCCCGTCCTTCTTATGCCAATACTTTAGAGGGATTTTAAGTTTGTATCGGTGGCTAACGTTGAAGAATGCGTATCTGTATTGCAATGTTTCAAAATCTTTGATTCCTTTATTTTCTCCATAGAGAGCTAATCCGAACATTTTTGAACTCCACTGTGAATACTTTTGAGCTGTGTGGTGAAAATTCAGACATTTTCAAGAAAGCTCGTTTCTTTTTATAAAAAAATAAAAAAAATAAAACCTGAGTGAAGATCTGCAATGTCGCAACGAGAGGAAAGATACGCGCATGTGTCGACTTATCAAGAGATATATTTCTCTCTATCGATTAAGAAATGTTCGAAAGCCGGTGAAGTTTAGTTAGATATTACCTATAGCTATGACTCGGATCTCAAACACATTTTGACATTCATTCTAGGAGACAGTGATGTTGGAAATAATTGAGTCACTTACTTCCTATTTCCTCTTCAGTTTTCTCGTAATAAATTATGAAAGATTTATGTCTAGAAGAGGAAGTAAGGTCTAAAAGGGTAGAAAAAACTCAGTTTTAATTTTCTTATTAGTTGCTCTTCACCGGATTTTCATTTGAAGGGGGTAGGGAACTCATCGGTCTCAAATCATACGCACTCTTCAGGTCCGCGCTATGGTAGATGTGAACCAGTGGCGTGGTGCGCTTTGCGATATGCCGATTGATCTGCCATTTAAACCCATGGAAAAGGATCGATAAATAGGGTGTTCGCAACGAACACCTTAGTAATCGATTCTTTACGATGGTTTCAAAAGGGGAAATATCGATAATCGATCATTCACGCCTCGCCATTGGGTAACAGCACGTCCCGTTGCG
Organism: Bemisia tabaci; assembly: GCF_918797505.1. NCBI lineage: Eukaryota > Metazoa > Arthropoda > Insecta > Hemiptera > Aleyrodidae > Bemisia > Bemisia tabaci. The sequence continues at coordinate 34,526,418 of NC_092799.1, forward strand.
TCGCGCATGGCGCCATGCGGGAAAAAAAGCAAAACGCCTTCAATTTTTTGCATGCAACACTCACATCCAATAGACACGAATAGTTGCATCCAGGCGCTATTAACGCAACTTCGCCGGTAACAGTCCGTCGCGTTGCGAAATGTGTGTAAAATCAAGCTCAATTTACAAAACGGATAGGTTCATTCGAATGCTTAATTTGAACTACGATAATTTTAGTTTTTTCACGAGCAGGAAGTTTGAATTTACTGTTCATGATGTAAACTACAAACGCTCATTTCTCATTTGTTGCTGTTTTTGGATGTTTTCAAAATGCTGACTGATGTGAACGTTTTAGAAAGTATATATACACTAAGTATTTTTGAGAAAAAACACGTAGAAGTGGCCCGAATACTGTATGTACTAACTAGGTGGAGAAATGGTGCTGGGTCCACACCATTTCGCGGGGGAATTTTTTTTTAAAAAAATCAAGGGGGGGGGGGGTGGGTCGAAAAAATTTATTTTTGACTCTAATTATAAGTTTTGGGACTTCTCGCCGTTGTTTTCCCCGCGAAATGGTATGGACCTAGCACCATTTCTCCACCTTGTCACTAAATATTTATAGAGCATGTTTATCGCGTGTAAATTTGGTTCGACTTATTTAGATTGGATCAAAAACTTAAGCGTCAGATGGAGATTGCGAATAACCGCTCGTTAGTGCGTGCGGAGGATTTCATAGTTGATTTTGCGGCTTTTGGTGGAAAGCCGCCGAATTCATGACGTAATTCCGATCGACTGATTTTTGCGTGGGTTTGCTGATGATTCGCAATTTATCAGTCTGTTTATCGCGCAGTGGCAAATCTTCGCCTAACATATGCTCCGAAGGTGTTTTGCTACCTTCTCGGTCAAGCATGATTGATCATTAAATGATGATTTAAACAATTTGCCGTCGCCTCATTGGTCATGAGTCATGACTGGCCATTTGATGTGTTAATTTCTGAGCGTGTCGTCTTTAGACAACTTACTTTGAAGGATTCAGAAATTAACCTACGGCATTTGGAATTTGTGAAATGTCCAATCCAAATGTTCCAATGAAGGAACATTGTCGATCAACGCAACTGAACTTTAATTCAGATGACTCGATCAAATTTTTCGGTTCAGAGGACCAAAGTTTCCCGTCGTAGAAGACAAACCTCGGTTCAAGTAAATAAAGTTCTGGTAGAAAATTGACGTTTTTGGTCAGTCTCAGTATGATGACCTAAATTTTGGGTTTCCAGAGCAGACGTTATGCTTCTGTAACAAGAAAGTGCAGTCACCCGAATCAAAAGTTTGGTGGGCCACAAGGGTCATAGTTAAATTGTTTGACATACTTTTTTTTCATATTTTGAAGAGCGTTGTTGGTCAGTGAAATAAAAAATACTTTATTTTTTGGCGAGCGGGATGTTTTCAGCAGCAAACCAGAGACTCTTTGATTATCTTATTAGTCATGAGTTACCCTGGTTACTGACCGTATCTCTTTTAAGTCGTTCGACTTCCTGAAAACCGACCACATTTCCTTTAAGACGCTCGATGTCCTTTAATTGACAGAGTTTCTTTCAAGTCGTTCAATAAAAATAAATAAACAAATAAAAACTCCGCTGACAATTGCGGATAATCTGAGCGCGAAGAACCAGGGTCTGCTGGAATTTTAATAGTGCCGCGCAGGGGACTATTTATTAAAATTGGTAAATAAAGCTATAGACAAAAATTACAAAAAGGATATGGAGGGATCCTATTGGTGGAAGCGGGTGGCTGCAATGGATAAAGGACGTAAGGAATAGACCAACGAACGGCAACCCACGAGAGACCTGATAGTTAGTTCATCATTTACCCCCATAGTCTATTAGAACCACCCATTTCAACCAATAGGATCGCTTCATACGCCTTGTCTATAGCTTTGTCTATGAATTTCAACGATCATCATGGATGGTAGGATCTCATTTGAAATTTTAAAGGGTCTCTAAGTACCTACTTTTATGGTCATGGGTCCATTTTTTATGTCCACTTTTCGGTGTTTTCCCGATTCCTTATTATAAATCGCGAATTGCCAATGATTCACAAAGCTCGGTGACCCTCTTAAGGGCGGCGCTGCGCCAAGTTAGCAAGGACACGAGGAACAAAGACCATAATTTGTAAGTTACGGTGAGAAACGCGAAAATGGACGCACGATATAGGAGATCGTCGTAAAGCCTGCGTGGGTTGGGCCAAGATCACCGCGCCAGTGGCCTTCCGTTTCCGGTGGCAGAGGCCAACATCCAGGTCCAGGTATCCTGCCTCGCTAATCAGCAAAAAATGTATTTGTCGTCTGCTGTCAACCTCTCTAAAAACAAAATACCGATTCTAAATAACCAAATCATGGCTCTTGCTTTGCAACATTGCAGATTTCTTGTTTTATTTTACTCGGTTGAAGGATAAACGGATCGAGTTTAAAGGTGAAGCCGCGTCGAAAGTAAACGAACATCGAAGTTTCAAACAAAAATTTCTAAATTACTGGTTTCACTTTAAATGTTTGGCATAAACGGATCCACTATGCCCAGATGCACATTCTATACTGCGGAAAATGTCTCATGGACATTAGACATTGAGACATTAGACTCTCCAGACATTAGACTTTTAATACTTTGATATTAAAAAATACCCTCGATTCAATCGGATTTTTCTTGAATCGAGAGGCAAGCCTCTTAATTTAAGCGGACTTCCTTTGATTCAAGCAAAAATCCGATTGAATTAAGAGAATTTTTTCTTGTCAATTTTTTTAAGAGCCTGGCCTGATCTTGATCTATGAAACTTTTTTTCTACAGTATGCAGTGTTTTTTTCTCAGTCTTTTTTTTCCCTAAACGGTGAAATAAAGATGAAAGGATGCGAACCCCTTTTTTGACTTTGATTCTGAACAATTCTTTGTAAAACGGCATCATTTGCAAAGAAGTGTCTCTTCCTCGCCTCACTTTTAATTTGATCGCACGAGATGACTTCAAGGTAGATCGGCCATGCGGCGTGCGTTCTGTGTCCTACAGCCGAGACGATCGGCAAATATTTGTGCCAACCAAGAGTGGGTCTCTCCTTTTACGTAGAGTACCTGTATAGAGGGAGTATAGAGGCTGAGTCTCATGGAAACCCTCGGGATAAAAGAAAAAAAAAAATTATGGTGACTCCACATGAGAGTTGCACGAGAAGGGGTTGTTGCCAACCTTTAACGTTTATCACCTGCTTGCACCTGTCACCAACCGTGCCGTAGTAAAGTTTTAAGTTGATTTATTTTTCGAGTGAAATGCACCTAATTCGTCCCAAAACTGAGTAAGTACACATAATCGTGTGATTTAGTATGGTTCACGGTGATTAAATCAAATCAAATCCAATTGCTTGCTGATTTGAAGAATGGAGATGTTGCATGTGTGAGGGATTTGCGATTTGACCATTGATTCTTATGTAAAAGTTCGCAAGAAACACGATGGTGCCACTGGTTTTCACTGAAATCATCTCCCAAGCTCAAAAAAAGCTCTCAAAGTGAGGCCAAAATGGAGGGGATATCCCACCCTACCCTGAGAGTCCACCTCTACATCAAAACAAACTTTCCATGCAAAGGTAGGGAGCAAATACATTGGCAGTGATGTCGTGTTTTCAGTCTTTGAGTCTCCAAATAAAGTGGCAAAACCCTGCAGGAATGTTATGGGATGTAGGTAGGTATCCCTCCATTTTGGCCTCACTTTGAGAGATTTTTTTGAGCTTGGGAGATGATTTCAGTGAAAACCAGTGGCACCATCGTGTTTCTCGCGAACTTTTACATAAGAATCAATGGTCAAATTGCAAATCCCTCACACATGCAAAATCTCCATTTTCATGCAAAGTTTGCCATTTTTTTGTCCCATATCGACGGTGAAACTAACAGACCACGTAACTCGTTTGCGGTTTTAAAAATCTCAGCTCCCATTTTAATTTTTGAAGGAGAACAAATCATTGTCATTTCTTGAAATTTTCCCTGAGTTTTCTTCGCACAGAAAAGAAAAAAACACGGAGGTTTTCAAGTAATGACGTTGAATAGTTTTCCATTTGAAAAATTAAGTATGACAGGAAGTCTACAACGTCGCGAATCGAGATACGTGGTTTGGTAGTTTCATACCGTCTGTATGGGCCTCATAAAGCCCAAGATGGCTGAGCCAATCAAAGGTCGATTCCGTGTGGCCATATTCTCCGTATATAGGGACTCTACTTCTTAGTTTCCTCAAGTGGGATGTAGGTAGGTATCTTGTAAATATCACAGGGAGTTCCCAAAACAGCAAAGAATCTCACTAGTTTCTTGGCGTAGAATTTAAAGTTCGGAGTTTTTGAGTCCCTACCCATTATGGAAACAGGGTTAGGGTAATATAGCGTATGAGGATAGCATGACAAAAATTTGATAAAGTGACTTAATCCGAAAATATCAGTAGGGCGAGCGTGTTTCTCGTGACCTACAGTTGCAGTACAGGGATGATTTTTTCCTCGTAAAAAGTAGCCTGCCATTACTGCCAATTCTTGTCTGCAAATAAGCCATAGCTTAGTTTCCAATGAAAATATCTAGCATATCTCCCTCTGCATCGTAAAAAAAATCTCCATTACTGAGCAGGGGTGTAAAAATATATTCTCTCCAGAATTATGTGGAAGCTTGAGAAAAAGTTTCAAGAATCCGCTGTTGCGAATGAAAAATGAGAATTAAAGGAAATTTCTGATGAAATATCTAAAATTGAAGTGAATACGGGAATATTTATAACGTCTGTGAAGTCTAAACATATTTGCCAGACTATCGAAATAGATTACTGACTCGAAATCCTACCTCATTTACTCAATAACCCAGGATCTCAGGATCCCCTGTATTTTCCGGAGATCGATTGGCTAATCATTCGATATGATTTTCCGGAGTCAGACTAAAAACTATTATGAAAGGTTGGACTGTCTTGAAAGTTTATACTTTATCTTTCGTAGAGCACTTGAGACCTTTTGATTAAGGTACATTCAGGACATTTTGCAGTAAGGAACCACTATTTCTGGGCTATTTTAGAAACAACATACATGCCCTTGGTTTCCCTATGCAGATACGTGCTTTTATAAGAGAGCCAGAGATAGTGGTTCCTTTTTGCAAAATGTAATCCATTTAATCAAAAGGTGCAGGATGCGAAGAGTACCTCAAATCGTCGCTCCTCTGACGTAAGGGCGTATCTCGATTTCCGTATGAGTCTTTAAAAAGCATAGATGTATACGGACTCAAGTGGAAATTAAGATACGCCCTTACGTCAGAGGAGCGACGAAATGTCAGCCGGCGTCTACGAAACATTCCGATCTCATCGAGGATAAAAATTGAATTTCAAATTCCCGAGCTATGCGCTTACACGCAACTATTCATACCGCGTTCTTTTTCTTTTTTTTTGGTGATATCGACGGCTAACCGCAAACCTATTCCAAAGAGCCAAAGTCGTTAATTCAGCTTTCGAGTTTGATGAGTTCGTTGCGCAGTCCCAAATTTGGAGTTGGATTTCGGCTCTGTCTACGTTCATGCGAACAAAAGGCGGCGACATTATGAAAAATGTTACAGCGTAGTTCAGAACAAAAGGTACTAAAACTCGTATCAAGCTGCTTGAGTAAGATGCCAAATTAGTGAGCCGAATTCGCTGAGATCGGATCAATCACTAATAATCTATTATGGCTCAATTTGTCAGATGCATTGCTCAACTGTTTGCTAAAAAGGGACCAGGTCGGTAATCAGTATCTGATCACTTATTATCTTAAGAGAGGCTCCTCATTGAAGCAACTTTTTGCGCTCCGCCACCGTGCTTGTTGCCTACATCCAAAATTGTAGGCGTTTCATCGGGGGAATATCACACAATGATATTTCAAAGAAATTCTGTAGTGTCTCATAAAATTTGCCTCATCGAACTGTACCTTCTTTTGTCGTTTCATGAATCAACTATTCACGCCTCTCAACGGCGCTTATCATCCATCTGTATAAAAAATTATATATTTAGAGAGCAGGAGTTTTAAAGAGGGATGATATTTCTAGTCTGCAATTTTTCCTTCAATTTGACATCCTATTTTTGCTTCTTTTTCGGTTAATAGTGAAAAACAAGATAAATAATAGCAAACATCAGGTCGAAGGCCCCTCAGCTTTCAGAATGATGCAGCCCCGTCATTTTGAAAGCTACGGAAACGGAAACAGTTTTGTAAGATTTATTGTCTTACACTTTTTCTGTTCGTCTCCTTGTAATGATAGGTAATATAATAATGACAAATCGATTGTGCATGGGCTCTTGCACTAATACTAGATGAATAAAAATTCAAGCAACTTTAACTTGCCGGTAGCTATTTTTCAGTCCGAAGTGCGACATTTAGCTCGCAGAGAAAACGTTGAAATCTTGGTTAATATTCAGCTTATTCTCAGTTACGTAATTGATGTAAAAGTCTAATCTTACAATGATCTAAATTTCAAATATTTCAAAGTCAATTGAATTGTTGCATACAATAATTAGAGCTTCATGTTGCATAATCGCCCACGCATGCAGCCTCCTCTCATTGCCTAAATATTTTGATGCTGTCTGGACTGGTTAACGATCTCTTCGATTTGCTTTAACTTGTCTCGGTTGGTGAGTCATCTGTGACGGAAAAGTAATGTTAGGTGTACGAGATACATTTTTACCCAAATGTGTCTTTTTCATATCTCACTGTAAGACCTTGTAGCGTGGTTGCCACGTTAGAATTTTATCACTCTTCGTCGTCCAAAAGTAAAAATTAACGTAACACATGCATATCTTTCAAATTTTCTCAAAGTTTCTCTTTCGGTTCTAAGAAAACTCAGAAAAACTTTCGAGCATACATATTCTTTGATTTTTCATCGAAAGAGAAACGGGTAGAATGCTTGTCTGAAATATTTAACAACGGGCTCTAGTTCACTCTTGGATCTTTTTCTTTCTTCTTCTCTTTCAAAGAAAGTGACTTCTGTTCAAGCGAGTCAAAAATCGTGTATTTAATTTTTTAACTCTGACTCTTCAAATGCTGACAGGAAGCTTAATTAGATATGGACTGATAGCGTAGAGTTCTAAACGTAGGAAGAAAACAAAGCTTTTCTCACGAAAGTGTAGTTTCACATACTGAGACTTCGAACCTAAAAATCTTTTAGCCTGCATTCTTATTTTTGAGTGCTCTTGTTCCCTTTTTTGTTTCATTCGAAGAGCTATCTTTACTGGAAAGATAACAATATATCATTTTGAACCTATATCAGTCACTGAAGTTCCCTCTCTCGTAGAGCGCAACAAAATAATTCTTTTATTCATTTATTCATTCATTAGAGCAACTATTCGTGCTCTGCAGCTGTGCTAATTGCCTACTTGAAAAATTGTAGGCGCTTATAGAGGGAAATATTAAATCCGGTTACAGCGTTTGAATGCTGATTAATATTTACGCGCTCATTACGAGTCTACACAATTCAATTCTAATGTAGCCTAATGTTTTGAGCAGGGATTAGTTTCAAGGAATTGGCCTCATTGAGAAAGGAAGGGCACGTTCGTTAAAAGCGGTAGGCAGACTTTTCTCCGGCAATTGACGTAAGTCGTAAAAGAATCGTCTTTTTTTTCGTTTCATAATGTGATGTTTTTTTTCTCTAGTAAGAGTCAAATTAAATCACGGAAGGGAACAAGTGCGATTGCTTCCTTTCGTGATTGCTTGTGTGTCAAACCCAATGCATGAAACGAAAGCAGGCAAAAATTGATTGATGTGCATTGTCTCTCTTAGAAAGCATTGCCAACAGGCGCGAGTTTACATCACGAGCACTAAGTCGCGTCAAATTCAAACCAAGAAATAAAGGTTTGAAGCTCTATTCCTTTGTGAGAAAAGTTTGACGTGTACGTTCACGTTGAAAGTTTTTTTTAGACTTTGAACTATGAGAAACCTTGCGACCACACCAGTCGAATGCAAAACCGTTCCCGACTCACTTTTCCCCCAAAATGCGACCTGCTGCGTTTTTGTTCAACTGGGTTCGACTAAACCAACCTAACCAGGAGGGTGTCTACCGGTCCCCAAAAGTCCCCTATGTCCCCGATTATCCCCAATTTTGGAAGGGAGTCCCCGATATCACCGAAAGTCCCCAATTTTCTTGTTCAGGTCCCCAAAAAATGATAAAAATCGTCCTAAACACCGGCATTTTCAAATTTTACCGCCAGCTGCGGCGGTGCGGTAGAACCAAGAATAAAAAAAAACTGAAAAGTTGCTTGGTTTTGCGTATGTTTTCATCGGTTTAACATGACTTAAAATTAGTCGTGTAAAATACGCATTTTAAAGCTCTAACTAGCTTTCTTTCTCTTACAATTTCGGGGAAAAAAAGTCCCCGGTGTTCTTGATAAAACACCCCTAAAAGTCCCTGAAAGTCCCCAATTTTGGTTTTTTTATAACTGGTAGACACCCTGCTAACCAACAGATACCTTGTTTCCCAAAACATTTGACTTCCTTCTGCTCTGGGAAAAAAAAAACACATTGGATCTTCAGTCCAGACTCTTAAAAACATCGACAAGAAAAATTACTCTTGATTCAATCAGATTTAAGCCTTAAATCAAGACCAAGCCTCTTAATTTGAGCGGATTTCCTTTTGATTTAGAGCTTAAATCTGATTGAATCAAGAATCCTTTTTCTTGTCAATGTTTTCAAGAGTCTGGACTCTAGATCCAATGTGTTTTTTTTTTCCAGTGTGCCGAGCACTATCCTCACCTATCCGGATGAACCCAAAGGCTTTGATATTTTTCGAGCACGGTCTAGCAACTGCGATGAGAGATCAGAGTCGGTAGATCATGCCGAAGCCGATATAGCTCGAGCGGAGTCCTGTCCACCTCGGCCGGCCATTTATGGTGCTCGCCCAATCCCCCGCGCCCATTCCGGCGTCGCGTCGCGCCCGCGCGTCCGACCGTCATCGCGACGCCGCGCCGCGCGCCGAGCCGAAACTCGCTCGAAAACGCGAAAACACTCGCGAACAGGTAAAAATACCCTCGTTTGCATACGAACAGGACGCGGAAAAAGGAGGCGAAGGCATCGAATAGCGGTCTTCTCTTCGACTCGATAGAGACTTGCCCTGCCTAAAATGGAACAATTTTAACCTGGGCGTCAACGGGGGTGCAGAAACTCATTCAATTCGTCGCCATCTCCGTCTCAAAATGGACTAAGCGAGCTGACTGTTGAAATTGATAGACAAAGCTATAGACAAAGAAGACAAAAGGGATATGAAGGGATCCTATTGGTGGAAGCGAATGGTCGCAATGGACAGAGGAGGTAGATAATAGACTAACGGCAACCCACAAGAAACCCTATAATTAGTCCATCATTTTCTCCCCAAGTCTGTAGGAACCAACCACTTCAACCAATATAGGATCGCTCCATACTCCCCGTGTTCTCTTTGTCTATCAATTTCAATAATCAGCCCGCTGATTATTGAAATTGATAGACAAAGCGTTGACAAAGAGGACATGGGGAGTATGGAGCGATTTTATTTGTTGAACTGGTTGGTTTCTATAGACTCAGGGAGAAAATGATGGACTAATTATAGGGTTCCTTGAGGGTTGCCGTTAGTCTATTATCTACCTACTTTGTCCATTGCGACCATTCGCTTCCACCAATAGGATCCCTCCATATCCCTTTTGTCTTCTTTGTCTAAAGCTTTGTCTATAAACTTCAACAATAAGCCCGCTTTTTTGCATTGAGAAATTAGTATATTTGAACATCCATAAAAGCACGTATCTACAAAAGGGATTTTATGGAACATATCGTCGTTTCCCCGACGGAGGAGTGAAGCTCCATTCAAGGTTGTAAAATTGACTCAAGCAATTCGATTGTTTACGAGAATGTACTTACCCGGGCAATTTTTCTTCTTATATGCGTCTGATTTTTGCACGAGATCAGAAGCAAAGCAGGGGAATTTTCAAATAGAAATGATCAAGATTGCCCCGGGGATAATGCAATTTGCCAGGAGACATTTAGCAGCAATGAAATGTAGTTACGGTCATTCGTGAAGGGGAATGACGTTGTGTTGTTTTTAAAATGAGCCAGAAATAGTATCTTCCATTGCAAAATGTAGTTCAAATTTTCTCATCCCACGGAAATTTCCTCATTCCGCTGAAGAGTCAAAAACATGCGTTGAGTCAAAAAATGTTTCAAAAAATCAGCATCTTTTCCACTTTTTTTCTCTCATTTCCCGCCTAAATAAATATCTATGTCGATCGAAGCGTTTTATATCAACTTCATTTTACGTTCCCAGCTGAAAAATTGGGTCTTTTGCAGGCATTTCTATCATCCACCGACTAAAGTTCCTAAGTTTTTTCTCTAACTTCACCTTGGTCCCGGAACGAGAAAGCCGACTTCATCTCATCGTTCCTGTGACGTAAGGGCTTATCTCAATTTTCACTTGGATTACATTTTGCAATAAGGAACCACTATCTCTAGCTCTTCCGTAAAAGCACGTATCTGCATATGAAAATCAATGGCATATATGCTGTTTCTAAAATGAGCCGGAAATAGTGATTCCTTATTGCAAAATGTAATCCACTTGAGCCCTGTGTCCCGTATAACCCAATGCTTTCCTGGGCTCATGTGGAAATAGAAATACGCCCTTACGGCAGAGTAGCGACGATCTGAGCGCTCACGGCGCACAGTGGATAGAGTCAATTTGGAAACTTTAAACGCTCATAACTCCATTTATGCCAAATTTTGAGGTTCCAAAAGTGGTTCCATTGATTTTTTCGTGAAATTTTCTTCCAGGAGCACCCCTTGAACTTTAAAATAAGACGAAATAAACATAAAAATTCGCAGTTGTTGTCGATAATTTCATGTCCGACCTCCTGAATTAACTCGATCCACCGTGCGACGTCCCTGACTTTGAGCTTTTATTCCTGGATTTAATCACTGATCTCGTCAACCCACGTGCGTATTGTTTTTTTAATGTGTTGTTCCGATCTAGGTATTATCTTTTAATCCAAGCGTAGGCATTCGATCCTCCCCGTGCCCTGAGGCGTGTGTTCTGACAAGCTGCCACTGAATCTGTCTCTCATGGCGTCAAGTAGCATTTTTCAACGGAAAAATCGCCATATTTTGAAATTAAGTTGCGATTTTTTGATGATAAAATCGCTAGGATCATCAGCATATGAGCGATTATCCACAATCTTGTCGTAGTTTTATCTTTATGAAATTGCGTTCGATAGATTTTTGGAAAGAGGCGTCCGGTTTTGGAACGGAAGGTGCCAGTAGAAGCTTCGCGAGGCTTCTAGTCAGTACTATGACCCGGTTGTACATACTACATGTCTGAGTGAGCTAGTGCTGGGAGCACAATAAGTTATTGAATTTGTAATATATTACAAATCGATTTTATGCGAGGCAGATTTGACCTTAACAATGAAATGAAGAGGCTTACATATCAAGCATTTATTCACCCCGCCATGAATGATATCAAAAAAGAAAGCCCTGTCTACATACTGCCGTGCTAAGGAAGAACACTGTATGAACCTTCAGGCGTTGCCAAATTTCCTTTGATAAAACGCGAATTTCCTTGTAAACTTATGAATATTTTCCTTCCAATTGTTCAGATAGTTTTGTTCGCTATAAATTTTACCTGAAGTTCCTGAAAATTATTCATAAATTTCCGCAAAAATAAACATTTTATTGAAGGAAATTTGGCAACTCTCGAATGTTTATACTGCGTTTTTCCTCAGCACGGCAGTATATAAGCCACAGAAGCCACTGCTACTCACGTACTAAACTTCGGTGTAACGTGTAACCATTTTGTCGGTTGGTAAGGTAGTGTTGGGTCCGCTTCATTCTAAGGGATGATTTGGACTACATTTTGCAATTTGGAACTACAATTTCTGGCTCAGTTTAGAAACATAGGTAAGTGTTTTAACGGAAGAGCCAGAAATTGTAGTTCCTAATTGCAAAATGAAGTCATTAGTGGTCTTAAGGATTTCGATGGTTGAAGATGAAAACAGCGTACCTCCGGCCTTATTTATATGTTTACAGGGCCGGATTTAGGCGGTGGTCACATGGGCCGCGGCCCAAGGCGGTAAATTTTGCAATTTTTTCAAATGTAGGTATAAAAAAAAAATCGGATTCAGAAAAAAAATTACAAACGAATGAAAGTCGACAAAATCTCCCATTTCCTGAGAGCTAAAGTATAGAAATTTGCAATTTGTTCGTTTTTTGGTGATACAAGAGACAGCACCTTTCATTAGTCTAGTCGAGAGAGGAACCAAACACGCAATTTGGCCTGGAGCGGCGCGGCGCTGAGAGTAATGATGACGGGGACTTGAGATGAAAAGGAGGGGCCCTCGGCGCGCCGGTCAGCATGGAACACATATTAGCGCCTACAAGACTGCATGAATACTTCACGCATTGCATCAAGCGTAGTGCGGTCAGCAGTGGTCGGCGTGAAACGCATAGCGCCTACAAGACTGCTTGAATACTTCACGCATTGCGTCAAAAACAGTTCGGTCAGCAGCGGTCGGCGAGAAACGCATAGCGCCTACAAGACTGCTTGAATACTTCACGCATTGCGTCAAAAACAGTGCGGTAACTCGGTCAGCAGCGGTCGGCGAGAAACGCATAGCGCCTACAAGACTGTAGGGATACTTCACGCAATGCGCCAAACACAGTGTGGTCGGCACGGTTGCGGAAATTAAACTTAAGTATTAAACCATGTTCATTCTTCCATAAATTTGTCGTTCATTTCTTATAAATGAAAGGCCTTGTTCACACAGAGATAGGTTTACAGAGATAGGTACACTTTTGCTAGTGTTGACAGGGCTTTCATAAGAAATGTGCCCAACACGAGTAAACGCGTCTTATGCACCCCTCCTCCTCCGTCACGTTTACTTGATGGTTTGTATCGATTTTTTAAAAACGAATGAGAAGGAGGTGACAAAATACAGGCGGCCTATGGGCGGCAAGTAGCTAAAGCCAGTCTTTATGTTTATATTAATTCTCTGTAAATTTTCTTGAATCTCTCAAAAATACTCACAGAATATCTCAAGAAATTTTTTGGTATATCTCCTTTCACAGGGATTAAACCTAAAGTCGAGAATTCTAAAACGTTGCGACGGAGGCACGCTGTTTTCGACCTTAGTAGCGATTTTTAAGTCCCCGATCAAAAACAGAATTACTATCATTTTACACATGATGATCATGATGATGTACGCTGTCAGCCTTGTTTTATGTAGACCAAAACCTTTTCTGTAGACTGATTGACTGAATCTTTAGAAATCTCTTGGATCTTGGGTCCGGGCATGAGCTGAAACTTGGGGGAAGGGCGAAATTTGAAAAAAACGAGATATGGGGATGAAGGCGGGTTAGCCCCCCGCCGAGAGAAATCTGGGGTTCGTAACTCGCAAAAATTTTAAACATCTCTCATTTTATTATAATAGTCCCCTAAAAAGTCCCCAACAACTAGATAATTCTTAGAAGTAAATTCCAGAAGTTGGACCAAATTTAATGATTTGCCGTCAATTTTGGCTAACAAATATTGGAACTTTTCAAATTCACGGAGCGTAGAAGATCTAGGAATGTGACCTCAAACAAGTTATGGGAAACTGACTGAATAAAACCAGCCATTTTAGCGGAGTTCCCAGTAGAGGATTTGGAGGTTCCGAAGAGTGGTTTTAGGTGATTAGGTATCTTTAGGACGTAATAGACGCTATTAGTGCCACGTCACAGAAAAGCGATATATATCGATTTTTTCGCATTGGTAGCATTGAAAGAGGTTATGCCAATGTTATTGTTTGGATCCAATTCGATATAATGGAGAATCCCTATGATGACGTCGCCACTAATAGCGCCTATTTTCGGCTGTATTCATAGTAAGTAAAATATCACCAATAAAAGAGAAGAAGAAGAAAATCGAAAATTAGGAAGCTTAAAGGGGAAGGGGGGGGGGGGTATCGTGTCACCCGTCCCATACACGCGCCGCCAACCCTCCTTCGCATTCATGCCAAGAGGAATTAAGTAAAAACGAATTAAGTCCTAAGGAACTTCCTCCCAAGGATTCGCGTGCTTCATAGCTCCTTAAGATTTAATTTATTTGTACATAGTCCTTTTCAGTGGCGTGGCGTGCTTTTCGATCTATCGATATCTCTCCAATTGAAGCTGTGTTAAAAAATCGATTATTCCTGTTTATCGATACTTTCCCATAGGTTTAAATGGCAGATCAATCGATATATCGCAGAGCACGCCACGCCACTGGTCCCTTTTAGCATAAATACGTTCATTTATCGGCTCGATAACCACGAATGCGGCGCCCATTTCTCAAACTTCCCTCAACTTCCAGACGACTTCACCTTTCCGGAGAGACTGCTAACATCCCGGAAGACATTAGCGACCGTACATGGCTCCAATTTCGCGTGACCGTTCTTTTTTTTCGGAAAACCGAGACCGCGTGCCGACTGCTCGCTATTTTTCAGCCCTTCCCCCTCCTCCGAAGATGGGATCTTCTTCCCGGCTAATTGGATCAGTGGCGGGAAGTTGGGAAGAATCGGGAAAAATTTGGTTCCTGGTACGGGTCGCGCGCCGCGGGTCGATACATTCCTTCGTTGCCGCCATGCGAACTTGCATTTCCTAACCTTATCACTGCCGGCCACCGTTGTCGCGTCTCATTATGAGTGTCATGATTCTTGGGAAAACTTCAAGGATTCTTCCTGGTCCCAGATGTAAGATTTCTTGAAATTCATACTGATGAAATCTTATGACTTTTTCTTGATTCAACATAGAAATTTGGGAATTCTCTCGGAGCGAAAGGACATTCGTTTTTTAAGGCCCCCGTTGTCGCGTCTTATCATAAGTGTCATGATCCTTGGGAAAACTTCAAGGATTCTTCCTGGTTCCAGTTGTAAAATTTCTTTAAATTCATACTTATGAAATTTTATGATTTTTTATTAATTTAACGAAGAAATTTGGGTATTCTCTTGAAGCGAAATGAAATTCATTTTTTAAAACCCCATGCAGCAGAATTTCAAGATTTATAGTGATAAATAAGCAATTTATAGGCACCCAATTTTTGAATTTTTAACAGCTAAGTAGATACTTAATTGTTATTTATCACTATCGAATTCCTATTTTTAAAAATTCTGCCACATGGGCCGATTCTATCTCATCTCTTGTTATGAGTGTATCGTCTGGTCAAAATTTTAAAACACTTTACTTAGAGGTTAGACTCTAAGTTCCAAAATGTCCCACCGAAAACGGAAGTTTCCTCCTGGCCATAAAATCTATCCTAAAAGCTTGGACATCTTTGAAAACAGCGTGGAAAGTATTGCTTTGACATGCGATTAACTTTAAGCAGAGTTGGTATATGGAATCGGCGTTAAATCTGTGAAGATCAAACTTGTTCAAATCATTAATTAAAAAAAAAAATCAGTTAGAACGTGAGAAATCAACTCAATTTTTTTTGAAATTTCAGTACTTACTATGATGTATTTTTGTTGGGACTTGCATATAAGTGGCCCTCGCTTTCAGCTGGTCTTAAATTGCGAGGTGGTATTCAGGGTGAAACATTTTAGAGTCGCAGATTCATATCAGGGTGAAACTATGGGTCCAAAGTCAGATGCGACGCTTTCATTGAACTGTTCACTTCAGATAAAAAAGAAACGTTATTCTTGCAAGGTGGCAGCAGCGATCATCGGCTCTGTCAATGCCCCATTTAACATTCGATTGCATCCACGCGACTTGGCAGAATTTCGTACGTCTGGATGCCATTAGATTTCTTTTTTACCCACCCCCGTACCTTTTCTCTCTTCCCTCCCCTCTCCGATCTCAGAGGCATCGCGAAACAAAAACGAAACATAATAGACGTGCCTAGGTACAAAGCGAGAAATTATAAGTGGTCGTTTCTCATGTATTTTCTTTCATGAATTTCATGTATTTCTCGTAGTTTTAATTTGTAAGGAAGGATATACTCGATGAGATTTCTACTCAAAAGAAAAAATCGAGCCTTTCTCACCTTTTTTTCGAGCCTTTTTTTCTTTCTCTGAGAAACCAAAAATTTTAAAACATCAGAAAATGATTGCACACAGACTATTTTGAGACGGTTCAAAAACATATTTGAATTTATGTCCACGTGAGAGAATACTGCACAACTTTACTCAGTAATTTTTAGGTTTTTGTATAGTTTTTCTCTGATGAATTTGCGATGTAAATGAGAAGTTTACGCATTATTCAAAAGGCGAAAAAAATGCCCTTCTTAAAGATTAACACGTTGAAACAAGTATTCAGCGCGCGTTTAATGAAACGGCGTGGGGAAGTGCGGTGTATCCATTACTGCGTTTCAAAATTTTCGCGAGCTTTTCCAAATAATCTTTCGTTTCCTTTCTTTTTTCCCGAGGGAAGTTACAGCATGCTATTGGTGGAAATTAAGTGAAATCTGTGTGACAAATATATGCTACAATTCTTCTATAGGCACAAACATTCTGTAACTTCAAAATGCATTTCACCATCTACGCCAATGCTGCCGTGCTAAAAGGAAGAACGCCGTATGAACATTCGAGAGTTGCCAAATTTTCCATGATAAAACATGTATTTTTGACAACACTCATGTATATTTTTTCTTGGAAGTTTCAGATAATTTAGATTCCCTGGTAAAAATTGGCGATAAGAGCTGCGTTTCAAAATACCATAGGAATTCTTATAGCCGGCTAAAGAAGGCTACAGAAAATCATATAGCTGGCTGTAGAATGCGGAGAAAATCATACGGCCGGGCTATAGGAAGCGATAAAAAATTATGCAGCCGGGCTATAGTTCCTATCGCCGGGCTTTACACTTTATCGCCTGGCTGTTGCTTTTTCGTCATCGATTATAAAAGGCTATAAGAAATTGTGTAGAAATTCGAGTGCTTTGGAAATCATTAAGTTTGATACGGAACCACCTTAATATTTACGAAACACACATTATATTTTCCTTTAATACATATTTTTTTTCATCAATTAAAATGAGAATAATCCACACAGGATGTGCAAACATTTCAAAATCATGAGTTGAATAACGCTGACTCCGCCAGATTAAATATTAGAGCCTAACACAACGTGGAGCGGCGACGCACTGGCGCCTACAAACCTAACAGGGATACTTCACGCATTGCGCAACGCGTGAAGTATCCCTGTTAGGTTTGTAGGCGCCAATGCGCGTTTTGCGCTGGCTGCCCGCCTGCGCGGCGCTAGAAGCAACTATTTCACACCAGAGGTAGTGCACAGCATCATACGAAACTAAAGGCGCTCTAATATATTAGTAATGACAGGCATCCATCAAAAGTACGGAACTTTCCTCGCAAACTAAATCAAGATACTACGGCCCAAAAAGAGAGCAGTATTCCAAAAACTCACTAAGTCCTAGCATCCGTAATTAGTAACGTTTAGCATACACTTTATCGTCTGGCTGTTGCTTAGTCGCCATCGACTATACAAGGCTATAAGAAATTGTGTAGCCGGCTATAGAAGCTATTGGAAATCTTACAGCCGGCTGTAGGTCTATGGTATTTTGGAACACAGATTCTACTGCCAATTTTTACCAGGGTTAAATTGCGTACAAAATTGTCTGAAAATTTTGGAAAATAACTCTCAGAATTTTCCAGTAAATTTTCCGGTTTTTATCGGAGGAGACTTGGCAACGTCTGAAGGCGCATACGGCGTTTTTCATTGGCACGGCAGAATGGCTCACTTGTCGCCAAAACAACTGCAATATCCTGTTTTTCGATCCATGTTTCGAATTCGATCGCGATCTCGACCACGATGCCGGCGTGTGTGTTGCAATTTGCATATCTAAGTATTTGAAGGCTTTTGAGGCGTCAGCTCTGTCAGGTGCTTGTTGCCGCGTTGAGGGCGAGATCCAGTTTATACACTCTGGCCCAACTTCTCCGAAGTTGCAACCGTATAGTAGACTCCAATTTGTTCTTCACTGATAGGAATCTCCTATAGAAAATACCTAGACCATACTCTGAGACTTGCACTTGCTGTTGCGTCTCTTAAATTTTTCTTGCAATCATCAATTGGACTACATTTTGCGATTAGGAGCTATAAGTTCTGGCCCGGTTTAAAAACGGCGTATGTGCCATTATTTTCCGTATGCACATAAGTGTTCTTTCAGATGAGCCGGAATTTATAGCTCCAAATTGCAAAATGCAGTAAAATTGTTGTGAGCTCAAATCGTGCGGAGTAAGCCTTTTTAAGAATTTAATTCACAAAGACGAAAATCTTCCCTCGTAGGGCAAGACGTACAATCGACCCGAAAAAAAAAGAAAGAAAGAAAAGCTACATGCCTATCCAAAAAAGTAATAAAATGGACCGAAAAGGATATAGACACTGCAATCTCTTAATGATCCATCTGATAATTTATAAAAACACATTATGGATTTTTGTACTGAATTTAAGATTTTTTTTACTCATATTGAGTATAAAGTTGGAAGATTTTTCTTTCACTACTTTAATAAAAAATTATTCTAATAGTAGGGTATCTAAACCCAGTTTTTTTTTAATAGTTTCATACATTTTTACTAGTGGAACTTTTGAAACTTAGAATTTGTACTCAATTACTTAATGCTTATTTTCTTGTTCTTTTATTTGTCGTTTTAATTTATAGGTACAAGGGGTGTTACTGTATGACTGTCTATGTCTCAACTTCATGCTCATTCTTTATGTTTCTTTGTGTTAGCAGGAATAAGTAACCTGGGCGATTTTACAAGATACAATGGGTGGGTTTCAACAGAGGACCTGGACACCAACCAAGAGAAGAGGTCCCATCGCTGCTGAGTTCACCGGTCCTGGTCCAGCATGTGTCACTTTGCCTAGTTTAGTCGGTGAGTAATATTTCATGTAGAGGTAATGATTTTTAATAATGAAATCAGCAAAGAGAACAGTTGAAGAATCATTAGGTAAAGATTGGAGGGGGAAAAATAAAGCAAGAGATCTGCTGTAACAAACAAAAAAAATTTGAAAGAACTGATGCAGCAAAAATGTTACGGCCTACCGCAAATGCCTCATTTCCCATCTTGCTCTATTTCAAGAACTATTTTTTGAAAAAAATGATTCTACATATTTTTTTGTTCTGCAGGTTCTGGAACAACCCCTGATTCAAAGAAAGGACGAGCTCCAGCTTTTAGTTTTGGAAGCAGGTCAGTCGCAAGTCATATTCCAAAATATTTCAATGTAGGTGACCTGTCGATGCTGAAACTTTTTGCTGAAACTAATCGTAACTTTATGGCGGCCCTTCAGCCTTCACTCCTTAAAATAATTTGTAGAAAATTTTACTCAATTACGAGAATAAATCAAACAAAACCATACAAATTAATCTGTTTTAAACCTTTTGAACTCAGGTCGCAAATGAATTCAGTCTCGAACTTATCATATTAAGAAAATATGATATGATTTTATCCTTCTGCACTAACAGTTAATGTTATAATTTTCCTCCAGTGCTTTCACGAAAAAGGCTCTATTAGATTGGTTTACAGGAATCTTCTGATAGCATCCATGAATCCATCTTTTGCTTATATTGAAATATAAAAGAACTTAAGTGATTTTGCACAATCGTCCTTAATCTTAAGAACTATTCTCCTTTCCATAGAACCCTATGAAACAATGAATGTGCGGAAAAACTCATGAAATTTTGATTTCAGGTATTTTTTTCATCTTTGATTAACTAGAGCTCATTCACCCTGGTTTTGCCAAAAATTGACATAATTCAGCTCTCGTGATGATCAATAACCACAATTTTTCTTCTTTTTCCAGGCACAGTGGAAAAAATGATAGCATTGGGCCTGGCCCAGGGCAGTACAATATAACTGGACTAAGCGCTAAAGGTGAGTCAAAAATGAATTCATCAACTGATGCTTTTGGACCACAATTTTTTTTTTAATTATTTAAAATCGGTGTGAAAGTTAAATTTTTTAATTTTTTGAGGAACAAAAAGCAAATTATTTATCAGTCATTTTAGCTTTGCTTTCCGAATCTCAAATTAAAAGCTAAATTTTTTTAGTGATTTTACACTGAATTTAGAAATTGGCAGAAGTGATGTTCCTACTTTCTGTAATGATAAGGTTTTTTTAAAAAAATAAGTTTCTGATTTCTTCTTTACTTCATTATACTTGTATTTTTTATTAGACACAGGAGAAATGTTTATTTTGGGGAGGAGAGGGTGCAAAGAGGTAATTTTTGTATAGCAAGACTCCGAAGATATTTTGAGGATCTACCTCTTCCCCATCCATTGCACCTCGTTCGTAAATTAGCATGTGGAGTTTTTGTGGAGGAGTTTTCATTGATAAAATGTGCAATTACTGGTATAAATTCTGAGAAACAGAAAAAACAAACTGACGAAATTATCAAATTTAAGTTCAAAGAATTGTTAAGAATGGCAGCAGAGGTGACTGAGATAAGGGGGATGTTTAAAATAGGATTCAAGGTAGGAAAACCAAAGTTTTTAACATCAATTTCTTAGTTTTTTGTGTGCAGGGTAATCCACTTGACAGAACAAAACTTGAAAGAGCGACGCCAAGAATGGCACAATTTGGGCCAGAAGGGATTTTTCTGAAACCGGGCCCAAACGATACCTTATGATACCCTAAAACTCTGGTTAAAATTTTAGCTTGAGTATACGCATGGTTTTTGAGAAATGAGGGGGCAAAGTTGCCAAATCGCCATCATTCTGGACAGCATTTCTACAGCAAAAAGACGGGAAAAATGGACGAAAAAGTTACATTTTGATGGGTTTCGGCTGTAAATGTTCTTATTGGGCCCCCAAGCATTTAACTGTGTTCAGTTTCAAAAAGTTTGATCGCACAGTGGTCCAAAGTGGGGAGAAATCGTCGACAAATCAGGATTCTTTGTCAAATTTTTAAAAATGGAAATAAAATTGTCGGTCTGCTGCAGTTTTCATGGCTAACAATGTTCTTATCGGTCCTCAATGCATGAAATTGTGTTCAGCTTCACAAATTTACATCGCACAGTGGTCAAAAATGAGGGAATTAGTGGACAAATTAAGATCCTCTGTGAAACTTTTTAAAAATGAAGTGAAACTGTTGGTCCCCTGTAGAGTTTAGATCCCGGAAAAATTCATGTATTTAATTTTCTTAATTATTACTGCATGTCAGACCGTATTGTCTATAGAACGTTGTTATAGAATAGACTTTGTAGCATTATCTCAATAAAATATGCAAACTTTCAGAAATTTAAAAAAAAGAAGGAAAAATGGAGAGAAAAAATTAAAAAATGATTTAAACAGTCCAAAAAATAATTTAAAGAATTTTTCCGGGATCTAAACTCTACTGGGGACCAACAGTTTCACTTCATTTTTAAAAAGTTTCACAGAGGATCTTAATTTGTCCACTAATTCCCTCATTTTTGACCACTGTGCGATGTAAATTTGTGAAGCTGAACACAATTTCATGCATTGAGGACCGATAAGAACATTGTTAGCCATGAAAACTGCAGCAGACCGACAATTTTATTTCCATTTTTAAAAATTTGACAAAGAATCCTGATTTGTCGACGATTTCTCCCCACTTTGGACCACTGTGCGATCAAACTTTTTGAAACTGAACACAGTTAAATGCTTGGGGGCCAATAAGAACATTTACAGCCGAAACCCATCAAAAATGTAACTTTTTCGTCCATTTTTCCCGTCTTTTTGCTGTAGAAATGCTGTCCAGAATGATGGCGATTTGGCAACTTTGCCCCCTCATTTCTCAAAAACCGTGCGTATACTCAAGCTAAAATTTTAACCAGAGTTTTAGGGTATCATAAGGTATCGTTTGGGCCCGGTTTCAGAAAAATCCCTTCTGGCCCAAATTGTGCCAAAAAACGGTCGTTTTTGGCGTCGCTCTTTTGCTTAGCGTAGGTGTTGCAAAGAACACAATTCATAATGTTGCAGATTGATTTTATCTCATGTGTTCCCCCCGAGTGAGGATTAAACCTTTGTAAGGTGAGAATTAAGACTTTTTTTGTTTTATTATTCAAGGCAAAGACACCCCACCTGCTGCAACCCTCCACTCTCGACCGAAAGAAACGAAAATAGAAAATTTTCCTGCTCCAGGAGACTACAATCCCGAAAAATCAGAGAAAGTCATTGCTGACAGTTCTCCAAAGTACACTTTTGGATTGAAGACTAGTGTAGACAAGCCGAACACAACTCCAGGTAATTTAATTCAGCGGCTGAATGGTAAAAAATATCTAATTTTTGTCACTTTAACTTTCTTTTTTTACCTCAGATTAACCTGATTCATCATTAACACACTAAGCCAAGAAGATGTCAAGTAATTGTTCCAAAACTAAGTGCGTTAAAGGAGTTATGAGGTTGAAAAATTGTCAAAACGCGGAATTTGTGCGATGATTTTGGAGATAGATTTTTTTGAATGAGGACTTCAGCTCTTCGAAAATCTTGGGACTGATATCTTTTAAGAGTTGAGTTAATTTAAATTTTCAGAAATAGGCCACTTTATATTGTTGATGCTGATGATTAAAAGCACTACAGTCGGTATTGGAACAGTTATCGCACTTGCATTACCCATGAGAAGAGACCCAATCTCAAAAGACTCTCATATAAACATGTTTCTGTAATAGCTTAGAATCTGCGACAATGGGTCAGCCGCCTATTCAATTTGTACTTTAGTGATTTGTATGTATTTTGTATTACTCAATACAGAAGTGATTTTTAGAGAGTCAAAAGCATTGTGAGAATTTTACTCACATTGATTCCAAAGGAAATCGTTTTCATGAGCAATGAAAACAAGAAATAGGTAGAAACAAATGACAGGTACAAATTAGATACAAATCACCTTAGACTGTTTAGAATCTAACCAAGATCACCGAAAAAATATGTTCGTGTTTAATCTTGTACAGATTAATTCAACAAAATTTTTATTGGAGTAGGTATTTTTTTTTTTAAATCCTTAAAAATTGGGTTTTGTTTTTAGATAAGTTTGCACCGTTGAAAAAAGTAAATGCACCGCTTGAAATTTAGTTAAATTGAATGAAAGCAAATAGGTACTATTTCAAGTTTCCAACTCCTGCACTATTGTAATTTTTAGCTTCAAAAATTTGTCTGGCTTTTAATTTTCTACACTGTAAATATGTAGTGATGTAAAAAGTGCGTTATCTTACTTGAATCACCGTTTGCAAACAGCACAGTAGAAAACACATAAGTTTTAGTGATTGCAATCCTCAACTCTTTTTTAGTTTGCTTTCCGATTGTAGTCTATTATTGGATTTTTTTCTCCGCTTGATTCAGCAGTAAATTGCATATTTTAGAATGCTTCCTCTTCTTCTTTGTGTAATTAATTTGTAAATAACATCAATCCTGTGAAATTCTTCAGCCCCTGGTGATTATAATCCTGATAAATCTATCAAGGTCCTCCAGGAGAATTCGCCACAATACTCCTTCGGTTCAAAGCCACCCTCTGAAAAACCAGTGATAACACCAGGTAAAAATTTTGATTAGGATGACACATAATTTTTGTTTCGTTATGAGCTTTAAAAGCAAAAGCTTTATTTTTGTTTACCGGTTTTATCATGTTACTCTTATTTTTTGCTTCTTGAACGTGAAACACTTATTCCTCAAAAATATTATGTCAGAACATTATTATTTCGTTGATCTCATTTTCAACCCTTTATACTAAAACGTGAATAAGGTGCTTGTCAAAAAAGTATTCAACCACACAATGACCCTTTATCTTACTTTTGTTCAATTCTTGCTTGAACTATCCTCTTGCTTCTACACTAATGTTTACGAGATAATTCATTAGAATTTATCCGAAGAAAGAATATCTTATTGATTTTCTGTTTCTGTTCCTTTCACAAATATGGCAGCAATTATCTTTAGCCTAATTTCACAGCTATTTTAGTAAAGTCACTTTCTTCTTCTTTTTGTCATCTAAAAAATTCACTTTAATATCTAACAAAAATGTTTAGGTTCAGGCGCCTACAATCCAGAAAAATATTTTGAAGCAATTGATCACAGGCCTCAATATTCTTTTGGCACAAGGACTCCAATTGAAAAACCTGTAGACACCCCAGCACCCGGCGCATACAATCCTGAAAAATGTTTTGAGGCATTAGACCACAAACCCCAGTACTCATTCGGCAGTAGGACACCAATTGAAAAACCCAAGGATACTCCTGCTCCTGGTAGTTATAATCCGGAAAAATTCTACGAAGCAGTGGATCACAAACCGCAGTACTCTTTTGGAACAAGGACACCCATCGAAAAGCCCCTCAATACCCAGCTCCTGGTAGTTATAATCCACAAAAATATTTTGAAGCAGTGGACCACAGCCCACAGTATTCTTTTGGCACCAGAACGCCTATTGAAAAACCTGTTGACACTCCTGCACCTGGTGCATACAATCCCGAAAAAAGTTTTGAAGCTTTAGATCATAAGCCCCAATATTCCTTCGGAACTCGCACCCCCATCGAAAAACCTTTAGATACACCTGCTCCAGGATCGTATAACCCTGAAAAATTTTATGAAGCAGTCGACCACAAGCCACAGTACTCTTTTGGAACAAGAACACCAATTGAAAAACCAAAAGATACACCAGCTCCCGGAAGTTACAATCCAGAAAAATATTTTGAAGCGGTAGACCATAAACCTCAATATTCTTTTGGTACTCGGACGCCAATTGAAAAACCTGTAGATACTCCTGCGCCTGGGGCATATAACCCTGAAAAAAGTTTTGAAGCCTTAGATCATAAGCCTCAATACTCGTTTGGAACTCGCACACCAATCGAAAAGCCCTTAGACACACCTGCTCCAGGATCTTATAACCCTGAAAAATTCTATGAGGCTGTCGATCACAAGCCACAATACTCCTTTGGAACAAGAACACCTATTGAAAAGCCACTCAATACCCCAGCTCCTGGTACCTATAACCCTGATAAATGTTATGAAGCATTAGATCACAAGCCACAGTACTCGTTCGGACAAAGGACACCGATAGAAAAACCTAAAGACACACCAGCACCTGGTAGTTATAATCCAGAAAAATATTTTGAAGCGGTAGACCATAAACCTCAATACTCTTTTGGTACGCGTACGCCAATTGAAAAACCTTTAGATACACCAGCGCCTGGTTCCTATAACCCCGAAAAGAGTTTCGAAGCATTAGATCATAAACCTCAGTATTCTTTTGGTACTAGAACGCCAATTGAAAAACCTTTAGACACTCCAGCTCCTGGAACTTACAATCCTGAGAAATTCTACGAAGCTGTAGATCATAAACCTCAGTATTCTTTTGGTACTAGAACTCCTATTGAAAAGCCGAAAGACACACCTGCACCTGGGAGCTATAATCCTGAGAAATTCTATGAAGCTGTCGATCATAAGCCTCAATATTCTTTTGGTACTAGAACTCCGATTGAGAAACCAAAGGACACCCCAGCTCCAGGTAGTTACAACCCTGAGAAATTCTATGAGGCAGTAGATCATACACCACAGTATTCGTTTGGAACAAGAACTAATTTAGAAAAGCCTGTTGACACTCCGGCTCCGGGAGCTTACAATCCAGAGAAATTTTATGAGGCTGTTGATCACAAACCTCAGTACTCATTTGGAACGAGAACACCTTTGGAAAAGCCAAAAGACACTCCAGGTATGTTTTGTCAAATTTTTGTAAGTAGTGCGTCCTGTCTTTTGCATAACAAAAAGAATCTTACATGAAAATAACTGAAGTTTTCAAACATTGAGATTTGAAGTTGACATAAAGAATAAAGTGTGGGACTAGAATTTAATTTGTCGGAGCAAATGTCCTCAAAGTATTTTTTTACAGTGGTTTTAGGAATTGAGGCGACCTTCTAAGCAGCGTCAATCCAAGGTAAGTGAAACGAAGGTATGCTCTTCCCTTACTCAAGCATCCAAACTCAACAAATCGTTTGTAACGTTGCTTTCA